>NC_088643.1:25658556-25816056 GCF_964019385.1 Sycon ciliatum
CACACACACACACACACACACACACACAAACAAACACACCCTCACTCTCTCTGTCTCCTTCTCTGACAGAGCAGTGGCCTACAGCAACAAAAGCAAAAGGTGCAACTTACATGTGTATGCCTTGCGGACAAATTGTCAGGCGCACAAACACCCAAACACCCTACTTGTATCTTTCTGCAAGAGGAGCGAACTCATCTCAAGTGTTGCCACGAGAAAAAAAATACTACCTTTTAAAATAGGAACTTCGAACCATCCTCAGGTGCAGGTGCAGGCATCACCTGATCATGAAAGTGGCAGAGAACCAGTTACTGAGCTTATCACGTGAAATGTCTCTGTTGCGATATGTGCCACTAGTGGACATTGTCCTGTAGTTCATAACTGCCAGTGTTTGTGTTGCCGCGGATGTGATTCATTATCGCCTACGTCTGCGTGAAACTCAAAGTCGCAACATTTTCTCCCTCCATTTCTTGTTGTATTTAGCACGTTAAATGGTGTCAACTGCGTGGGCGTAGTTTACCACAATTACTCCTACTTTACGGATGTGCTGTAGATCTATCATTTTGTTCACGTTTCCCATGCAGGCACTCTTCTAGGATCGGTACTGGTAATATGCTATCCCAGCGCTCAGTTCTTCGGCAAGAGTCAGGCATCCTGCATCAACCTGGGTGTGTTCTTTCTGCAGCTACTGCTCACGCCATTCCTGCTGGTTGGATGGGTGTGGAGCGTCATGTGGGGGTGTGCAATCCTGGCCATTTCAGGTATGTTCACTGTGCCGGCCGGGGCTGCACACTAGGATTGTACAACCAGTCTCATGCAGACCGACATGATTCTACAGTCAACTTCGCTAATAACGACTGCGGATATCACGACAATTCGCGAATAACGACAGAATTTCCATGCCCAGAGCAAAGTCCCATCCAACTGAAATACATACAATGAGACTTCGGGTATAACGACACTTCGCGAATAAGGACACTTCTGATGCCCCGCCGAGTGTCGTTATAAGCGAAGTTGACTGTACATGTACATGTATGCCTAAGTAGTGTTACGGATGGTAGCTCTGTGTACAAAATTAATGACCTCTCAAAGCCCCTCATGCCTCTGATAAAATGGCGTAATAAAAATGAATAATACTTCAAAGTACATCAACTGAATACCAGCGGCAAGGACGATTTTGATCGGATTCCGCAGGGACTTGAACCCTTGTTGACGTTGTTGTTGTTGTTGATGTTGTTGACCTTTTTGAAAGTTTTTATAAAGTGTCGTAACCAGTTTTGGTCAGATAACCACGCCTTGTGCAAGGAAGTAAGGAAGTAAAATCACATATACTTGGCCTCTGCACACCGCAGGCGGAACAACTTAACTCTGCTAAGCATGACATTGTGTCAATATTAATTTTAATATAGTGCGAATGTGTTGGACAACTGTTTTGCGCAATGGGCTGGCTTATGATTTGTGCTTCCCAAATGCGCTTTACATGCCCGTGTAGTGATAAAGGTGCTTCGGAATGCGGAATACAGCACACTGGCTCTTCCAACACCAGGAAGTGACCTCCACGTGTTTCACTCCAAGGTGCGCTCGACTAAGTCCTTCAAGGACGATACCAGCGTTCACCCCACACCACGGGAACCCGTTGCTGGACACAATCGTCGAAAAAATCTCCTGAACCGTACTAAAGCCAGTGTGCCCCTGGAATCTCGATCATCTTCCAACCAACGTCCAAGAGAGGGTGCACTGACGGGAAACGGCTGCAGTGGAAAGACTTACCATGCTTGAACTTGAAGTGTATTGTTGTGCGAGCAGCTGTCCACGTGTGCCCAAGTACAGATGATAAGTGCCCCATTGCTGGCATTAGACAGCAATGTGTCTCTCCTGTACCTCCTGTACCTCTTGACAGCTCCAGCCTCTTGCTCTTGCAGTCTTGGATGGACATTTTCCGGCATAACAAACGTTACTTCATCGTGACTAACTAATCAAATTAAAGACTAGGCATGACTTACCCGTACATCTACATTAAAAAGCCAGAACAACGGAGACCAAAATCTTCAACTAAATAATTGGAAAAGTCTTTCCGTACCCGATATGGAAAGACTGGTTGGCCTTTGTCACGTACACGTACATTGTACATGTACAATGTACGTGATTGTTCACGTATTGTACATACACATGTGCTGTATTGTGCTGGTAATGTGGTCTGCTCTCTCATTATTAAAACTTAATAAAAGGATACTTACAGTGTCTAATACCTCGCCCTATGCCCTATGCCCTATGCCCTATGCCCTAACTAAAGGCCCTATGTCCTATGCCCTATGGCCCTATGCCCTATGGCCTACTGTGATCTTATGCTACACACCGTCGACGTCCTTCAACTGGTGCATGCATTGTACTGTACAACAAACATGGTGTCTCCTTAATGTTTCTTTCCTGTTGCACAGATTCGCAGCTACGTCTGGAGGAAGGGAATTCAGACTCACCAGCGTGACGTAATTCGAGTCCTGTCCACCATTTCCAGGAATGGATACGAAGCTTCCGATAATTACTTCGGAGTACATGTACAACCATGTACAGTATTATTACTCCGAAGTAATAGTTTCCTTTTAATACATGGACAGGTACATCATTGGCAGGAACTCCTTTATAGTTATGAGGGACAGCTGTACTCGCTATCTCTACCAGCAATCTACATGTACGTGTATATTCTATAACCAAGCCCGGCCGCCGATCTGGACTTTCAGTTACAGCTATAATTATGTACTGCTATTTCTTCAGTGTGCTAGTACCTGTACACTGTACCTGTACACTGTACATGTAGTGAGTTCTGCACGGACGAAACAGCATTTTTTCGATGTGTTGTGTGGAGGATGATATTGATAGTGTAGAAACTATCTTCTAGAGAATTGTGAAGCATTGTTTTGGGTAAAATCTGCTCTTTTCCCAGAGGCCATTGATTATCCATGTGATGTCTGTAATTCTGTATGCAACATGAAGGTTGGGTCGAATTGAGCGAAGTAAATGAGCCACATCGGAAGAATAATTATATTGAACATTTGTTCATTCGCCAAAGCCTTATTCTGCATGACTACAAAATAGAGCTGTGTAACCATGGTAACTGTGCGCTTTACTAGAAACCTACCATGGGACGGTAGACTTTACGTGAAAGCAAGTGGACTGCATGCAGTAGTATGCAGTAGTACTTTTGAGTGCGGACACAGGCAGGAGTCTATATACAGTCAACTTCGCTAATAACGACTGCGGATATAACGACAATTCGCGAATAACGACAGAATTTCCATGCCCAGAGCAAAGTCCCATCCCACTGTAATACATACACGGTAATGGGACTTCGGGTATAACGACACTTCGCGAATAAGGACACTTTTCTGATGCCCCGCCGAGTGTCGTTATACGCGAAGTTGACAGTATGCTCAAGCCAACGTGTAAAGAGCGAGGAGGGAATCTATCTATCTATCTATCTATCTATCTATCTATCTATCTATCTATCTATCTATCTATCTATCTATCTATCTATCTATCTATCTATCTATCTATCTATCTATCTATCTATCTATCTATCTATCTATCTATCTATCTATCTATCTATCTATCTATCTATCTATCTATCTATCTATCTATCTATCTATCTATCTATCTATCTATCTATCTATCTATCTATCTATCTATCTATCTATCTATCTATCTATCTGTCTCTGTCTCTGTCTTTCTCTCTCTGTCTTTCTCTCTCTGTCTCTCTGTCTCGCTGTCTCTCTGTCTCTCTGTCTCTCTGTCTCTCTGTCTCTCTGTCTCTCTGTCTCTCTGTCTCTCTGTCTCTCTGTCTCTCTGTCTCTCTGTCTCTCTGTCTCTCTGTCTCTTTGTCTCTCTGTCTCTCTGTCTCTCTGTCTCTCTGTCTCTCTGTCTCTCTGTCTCTCTGTCTCTCTGTCTCTCTGTCTCTCTGTCTCTCTGTCTCTCTGTCTCTCTGTCTCTCTGTCTCTCTGTCTCTCTGTCTCTCTCTCTCTCTCTCTCTCTCTCTCTCTCTCTCTCTCTCTCTCTCTCTCTCTCTCTCACTCTCACTCTCACTATCTCACTATCTATCTCACTATCTATCTATCAATCTATCTATCTATCTATCAATCTACTATCTACAAAGATTATACAGCAATGAAGCAAACAAATCTCTTTCCGCTGTTACTCGGATTTTCGTGTGAAAACACTGATCAGACAGCATATGCCCAAGACTAACAATCGCTAGAATCTATACGGAGGGTCTTGAGAAAAGAGGGCAGAGGTGATGGAGGTACCACATTTCAATAGCGCGAGGAAAAGGAGGTGACAAAAATCAGCGTGATTATAAGAGGAAACAGATGTTGAGAGTATAGAGCACAGGGTAGAGGAACAGCGCGATTCTCTGGCAACACATTCAGTTCTGTGCCCTGCTAAAAGCGCATCATGGCTCCGTTTAAATGCTTTTCGGCTAGTGTGTTTCTGTGGTATAGCGGACTGAAGAATAGTAAACGTGTTTTGCAATATACATGTATGTATGAAGCTATTTTGTATATAGTATCTTCCCATTCCGTTTTTGCTTTGGTGTAGCCCTGAGGTTGATTTGCTTATTTTTTCTACCCTTCCTCTCTCCGTACTTCTGCCCCCCCCCCTCTCTCTCTCATTCCTTCTGTCGTCCACATGTATCAAAGGAGGCGAAATCGCCTGTTTGTGGTGCGACGTTAAATAAACTTCTACAACAACAAAACACATCAGTACAGATGTGTGCTGCATTGTGACACACGTTTTTTGTTTTTTGTTTTTTTTTTACAAGATAACCACAAACCATCATGGTGCAAACGCCGGCAAAAACGCACAGAGATGCACATAGCGATGGCAGCCGAAGCAGTGGAGGCGGGGCAAGAGCAGCTAAACCGATCAACCAGGGGTCTCGGCCTCAGCACTGCTCATGCGCGCCAAAGTACATGTATATAATTATTCTAGTGATTGTTAGTCTTGGGCATATGCTGTCTGATGAGTGTTTTCACACGAAACTCAGAGTAACAGCGGAAAGAGATTTGTTTGCTCCATTGCTGTGTAATATTTGTATTACTGGCTCCGTCCACTGGACATAGAGCACTGTACGCAGCCTGACCTGGACCTGACAACTGTCTATCATTCTACTAGTACATGTATCTATCGACCGATCTAAATCTATCTACATGTACCTATAGTATGTATCTAATATTGACTGAGTACGAGGTCAATATAGGAAATAAAAGCCGAGTAAAAGACCCAGGCGAAGCCGAGGTCTTTTAGGGGTCGTCCATAATTATCGAACTTTTTTCACAAATCGAAATAATTTCGTTATGGGGTGGGAGGGGGTTGACCAATTTCGTTTCAGAAAACATTGATACATGTGCATGCCCATAGGAGCAGTTACACACTTGCAACTTTTGTTGTATTATGCATGCATATGTCAAACTTTTTTTACGTTCTGAGGGGGAGGGAGGGAGGGGTTGGGTCTAAACTAAAATAATTCGTGAGGTGAAAAACGTTCGATAATTACGGACGGCCCCTTACGAGGTTTTTATTTCCTATACTGACCAAGTACGAAGTCAATATTCGATTTATCACGACAAACATTCCGTATTTCAAATTCCAGAACGATAACCTCATGAATCCCGGTTTTATGATTGCGCAACCGTTGCACCACCACCTACTCATGCAGTGACAATGCTGCACTAGGCACCGTTCAACTGCGCAACCCCTAAGCAGTCAAATATAAGCAGTCAATATAGCCCTAAGGAGTGAAATATGCAGGAATATTTGACTGCTTAGGTATAGCGAAAATCAATGGGTGTCAATACTAAGGGAGAGATAAAGTATCCATCGTTCACATGACTGTACAAAGGAGGCATGCTTGAGTGAGGAAGTCAGTGGAGAAAGAATTGTTCGGAATGTCACGTGTCAATGAAAACGTCGATTGTTGTGTGCGCATTGATAGTGAAAGGGAGGAAGTGTTGCACATCTACATGTAGTTCTTAATTCTACAGGTATGAGCTAGCAACTCTGACCTAGTCTAATATAAGCTCCGCTGCCAATGCGACCCAAAAATGTCGGAACAGCTAGCTGTCCGGAGATTGAGTACATTAACTAGCATTGTGTATCTGCCAATACAATAGAACTATAGTGACATCTGTAAAGACGACCGCTGAAGGGACCTTCAAAACGTGGCCTCAGTAATCACCACCAGGTGGTCTCCTTATCCAGGGTCATTTTAACTGGGAATAGCACCCCTGCCCCTGGCCCTTGGTTCTGGTTGAATTGGTTTTCTTGGATTTGTACTATTTTTAGTATTGTACTGTACTAGACACTTGGACATGTTTCAAAGTAAAACCTTCCAATTTCCAAAGGGCAAAGGACTCCTAAATAAGGCTAAAACACCTCTTTGAGATACAGTGTACAGTGTATTCTCAACACACAAAAATAGAATCTGGCGCACTGTAGCAAACAAACATTTGAGCACTCTCGTTTTGCACTGCGGGTACTTGGAACTATACACACTGCTTTGGCAAGCTGCTGCTGCACATTGACGATACTGTGCCAGTGCAAAGCGAGATACAGTAGATCTACGTGCATGACTGCATTGATAGTCATGTACATAAATCATGGCAGCCGAAGTAGATCAGATGCGCCATGACTCATGAACCAGCACAAATCGTGCACATCTGCCACAGAGTGAGCGTCTTTGCTAGTAAGTGTTTGACAATTAAATTAACCGAGCTTTCGGCCATACTCTACTCCATTCCCAACTCGTCACGCGTGGTGGTGACGAGTTGGGAACTAAGTAATTCCTTGCAGTAAAATAGTACCGGTATGTGCTTTGCATGTCATGTGTTAGTTTACTGTACTGTGGTTGTGACTCGTGAGTGAATGTATACAATACCGCGGTACCGGTACATGTACTAGTACTAGTAGTACTAGTAGTAGTCTGAATTAAAGTCCACACCCTTCAACAACAGTGATTGATGATCGATCGTCTTTGAAAGCCTTTCCTAAGTGCATCTAGTGCATCTAGGGTAAGAGTATTCACCCAGCCACAGTGCTGGTGTGCATGTACATGTACAATAGCAGTGTCAATGTCAAGAGACCCACGCGTAATTATTATTACCTCCAATTGGAGGGCACTTGCAGCTGAAAGCAAACAAACTGTTCCTCTACAGTCATGTACCATGTGTACCGGTATGTTGCAGGCAAGAGTCTTTTAATTAATAAGGACTACTAACAAGAGTACACTAGTAGTACTGCAGCGTTGAAGACCATTAGTTAATGCCTATTCAGTGCCCCCTCCCCCTCCCGATAATTATTTGAACTAATGGATTTTGAACTAAGCTACTTTGATCAATCTGTACTCTTTCATAGAGTGGTACAACTACTTACATGTATGTTTGCATGTGTACAGCAGCGATCTGGTATACGGTTTTCCAACTAGAGATACTGGTACTCCCTCGATCCCTTAATGCCTTATGCAATGAAGTAGTCACGCGATTTCTCGGCTGATACTGCATCTGGAGTCAGAGAGATTGAACATTAATGTGAATGGTCATGTTGCTGACCACGTGTAGATCTACATATACATGTACATGTACATTACACGTAGGGTAAGTTTCACTGTGCACTAGGCCTTTGCGGATAACGCCGGCAGAAAAATTGGCAGAATTCGGTACTTTTTCTGGTAAGTTTCATGCATGTTTGGTATGTGCAGGCGCGTACGCAGGGGGGGTTTCCCGTTGCCCGGAAACCCCCCAAATGTTCCAAACGAGCAACGTTTTTGGGCATATTTTGGTAGGGTGCACGATCGATCTGGCAAGAATGCGAAACTTCAACAGATCGTAACTCAGTCAAATCTCGCTCAAATCTAACGATCCAGATATCCAGGTCGAATAGAAAACTCTCAGCTGTCGGTTGAAACAATTTGCGACGCGCTGCGAGCAATGTCTCTTGAGATAAATTGTTCGTAAGGTGAGCCGCGATCTCGCAATTTCAAAAGCGCGCAGTGCGACTCGAGTATCGAGAATTTGAGACTTTTCGTCCCGCTGACTTGCTCAATTATTTGCAGAAGCTTCACTTGTGATATTTTCAAGAGTACACAGCAAAAAAAAAACGAAACTCTGCGATCAAGAAAAGCGAAATTGCTGGAGCAGGACGCGTTTTTCGGCCTTTCGCCCAGTTTGGGCATTTTTTCGCACCGTCGCTGCACTCTACCGCTATAGCATATAGAGCTGGATATGTACATGGCTGTACTGAGTCCTGGCTATCATGGTCGACCTCATTCTCTCCCTGGTAGGTCTACCTTTCCACTTCCAGGAAGCCTAAGATAATGAAGATTGAGTGAGTAGAACTGAAGTTTATGATCCAAAGAACACGAAAAAATGCATCATTTTGAAAATTTCCTGTATGGTATGGTACTGATTTATTTGAATTCGGTATCTCAACAGTACAATGTACAACTTGGGAAGATCCGAATGACATAGATACATAAACATAAAAGTGGAGTAGGTGCTACAGCTGATCATTTTATCGCAGGTTGTGGGGCTAAACTAATACCAGTATGCAAGTACACAAGAAATAAAAGCTGAATAAATACGACTGCATGACATTGGGGAAAAGCACCAATCAAAGCAAAACAAAGCGACACATCACTCATTGAAAACATTTTCGAAAAGGAGCTGTTTTAACCGGGTACATTGTATATATATTGTAGGGCTCTTTAGACAGGGTTTAAAAACGAGTCAATGCTTGCGATTCGGTTGAAAACCCCCCTTGAGGTGACCCTGCGTACGCGCCTGATGTGGATAAAGAAATGAAGCAGAATTCGAGGAATTGCCCGCCATAAAGTTTGTATGGTTCTGCCAATTTCACTGCTTTTCGGGCAGAATCTGCAACCTTTTCGAGCATTATCCGCCAATGCCTACACATGCGCGCACACATACACACACGCACATTCTCTCTCACAATATTATTTGGGTATTCGTGCATCGTATGAACCGATAACGATAAACTCCTTCTGCTTTGTACATTACCCGTACATGTACATGTACGTGCACAATACAATCATCATGTAGATGTACAGTGTACATGTACAGTGGAGTCATGTGGATATTAGGCATTATCAGCGTGTGGCTGTTAAAATCTTCACTTTCGCGTGTTGGACTCGAAACCAGCGTCCGACCTTTAATCAGGCAGACAGTAACAAACCAAAGCAACATCAACCGTTCATTTGGTCAAGTCATGCACAGCGTGCCTCACGTTGATGAAGCTCACCTAATCCTCGCCCCTAGTATTGGTAGAGTAGAACCGACCATGGACGTCAATTGTGCGGTTTCGTCCCCCAATCAGAGGACTACCACGATCTTCTCAGCTCCGTGTTGCTGCCTCAACTCAGGCTTGCTTCCGCCTATTACTAAGAGCAAAAATCACTGAGTAGCAATACTCGCTAAGCAGTTGCTGCTGCCTCAATATTAAGCTGCGGGCTCGGCTCCTTGTATTACATTTCCAGGAATAAATACATTGTACATTGTGCATCACTCTGGGAGAATGACCGTAACTGCTGTTAGTACATGTACATGTACATGTACAATGTACAATGTACATGTAGGTGTCCTGAGATTGAGTATTATGCTTCATCATCTCATCTTGGTTGAGCACTCTTTCTGACCTTCATCAAAGTTGTCTGGCCTTGTGCAAATCTCGCTGTGTTTCTCTACGGGTCAAGAACCACCTTTCCGCTTCCGTGGGACGCCATCACCCCATGATCAGGCGTCAGATGCAGCCCCTAAAGTTAGTCTAAACGGTGGGAGAGGATAGATCAGATGCACCAACCAGAGGCCAAAGGAAATCCCATTTGCTGCATCCATGTTACCCTTGTGCAAGGACAAGTTCCCAATCCATGCAATGTGGGTCGCAGCACGGATAGAAAAATCCACCTGCTTCCAACCAATCCAAGCAGGACTTGACTCAGCCTGGTACCTTTCGTTTCTCAATCATGGCTTTGAGCCAGTCTAAACATGCTTTGTTGTTCACCCAAAAATTGCATTGGTTCACCCACTCAGCTACTCTGAGCTTTTTTATTTTTATTTTTTTAGCTCCGCTGGTAGGACCTACACTGTACATGGCCATGTATCAGAAAGGCCGAAATACATTATAGCTAAGTGTACAATGTACAATGTATTATGTAGCTGTCCAGAGATTGAGCTTTTGTTAGTACGAGTCATGACTGTTTTAAAGTGTTGTCTTGTCATCGCAGACGCCTCTTCAGACACATTCATCTCTACTCCGTCAAAGAGGTGTCAGGCCACGCATGGATTTGACGCATTTGTCAATCTGCTGCAGGTAACAAACATTGCAGTGCCTTGACAACGTCAGAAAGTTACTTCTCTAGACTACACAAACATCTACCGTTTATATTAAAATACCAGGATGCATCCCAGATTCCCGGCCAGAGTGACAGCCACATGTTCATGTACATGTAGTACGTGTATTTCAGATTCCATAAATAGTCGCCAGACCCCTAGCTCGACATGATTGTGTTATGGTGTTTGGTGAAGAAATCAGAACAGTTTGGAAGTGACAAAACAAGTACTAACGTTAGTAAGTTGGTTACCTTACAGCGGCTTCAATCTCGTTCGCTTTTGCACATCGCTGCAAATCATGCAATTCCATTACAATACCAGGTAACCTTGACAACAGGTCATAGTGCTAACCACCATGGAACCAGGTGCAGACTGCAGGCAGTCGTCAAACACCAGACGGGTCTCCTGCCTGATGACTGCGTAGAAGCAAGAAGCTTCGCCTAGAGTCTCTCTCTTTCTCTCTCAGTCGTCTCTCTCAGTCGTCTCTCTCTCTCTCTCCCTCTCTCTCTCCTCTCTCTCTCTCTCTCTCTCTCTCTCTCTCTCTCTCTCTCTCTCTCTCTCTCTCTCTCTCTCTCTCTCTCTCTCTCTCTCCCTCCCTCCCTCTCCTCTCTCTCTCTCTCTCTCTCTCTCTCTCTCTCTCTCTCTCTCTCTCTCTCTCTCTCTCTCTCTCTCTCTCTCTCTCTCTCTCTCTCTCTCTCTCTCTCTCTCTCTCTCTCTCTCTCTCTCTCTCTCCCTCCCTCCTTCCCTCCCTCTCTCTCTCCCTCTCTCTCTCTCTCTCTCTGCCTCTCTTCTCCTCTTTTCTGCTGGTACCAAGAGTAAAAACATGTCAGCTCCCAGCTTACTGGTATGTACTCTTGCTGTTTCTGGTACTCTTGCTCGTTCTGATTGTACATGTACTGGCCTTGCAGTAGAAACACGGGCCGGAGTGATCCCCTGAAAATGCTGAATGTAGAAACAGAGTTCGTTTGAGTGTCTTCGAGCGTCTTTGATCTGGCCGTCGTGGCATGAATAGAATTATTATAGATCTTCCCTGTCCGAGAAAAGGCAGGAGCCGATCTCATTCACATGATCGGAATCATTCACATGTCAGATCTGAATCGTGTGAATGCGTCATTACCGTGTTTCTCGTTTAGTACTAAATAGTAGGCATCAAACTAAAGCACCAACAGTCACTCTGCTTCCTCCATCATATCAGCTCCTAGATCCTGCACGGACGAACACGTGACTCAGCCTGCTGAGCTCTGCATTGCATCTGCATGATTGATTGTGTAGTACTACTAGTATACATGTACATGTACTGTAGTACTGTTTCAGTTTGTTGTTTTGTTTAAAGCACACGGTCCTACTGATGATGTGGGGTAGGGGTAGGCGGATTATGCTGGCATTACATTTGGCATACCGTATTATCTCTAATATAAGCACGGTCCTTTATTTTTTCAATGTACATGTACCTCCGCCCCGTGCTATTAACGTTAATGGAGACGTTCCTTTATTGGAGACTGTTCCATTATTAGTTCAACCTCATTTCAGAGGCATGTTGCCATGCCAAATTCATGTCAGACACACACATTTCAGGGTTTTTTCGCCAGTACAGATAATGAATTTACACAGTGTGCTTATAATGGAGACTGAGCACTTTATTTTTTGAATGCCGCCCCTTGGAGACGTGCTATTATTGGAGACTGTGCTTGCATATACATGTACATGTATATTAGAGATAATACGGTAATCAGATCCTTTTTGAGAAGGAGCATAAAATGGCATCTGAAAAGCAAGGACAGGTGGCCAATGAGGCTGTTAGTACACACCTGCTATCGAAGGACCGTACATACATTGTAGGGCTTCTTGTCGATTTGGAATAATATTTTAGCAGCCACTATAGTATAGGACATCTCCCAAAAGTTCAGCGTTTGCTTGTAAATTTGGCATTCCTCTTGCATATTATTGTCTTGTACTTCCACAAAGCTCCCAGTCCACATCATGACAATGCCGTCTGAGTCCTTTTTTCATGACGATTGTCTGTTCGTTTGGTCTTTTTGGTGATGAGTGATATACATGTACACGTACTTCAAGTACAATGTAAAAGCATAATTGGCTGTTTTCTCGAGCATCCTGCGAGCATCCGCTAGATCATAATCTGGTCATTTTCCGAGCATAATCCGCTCACCCCTATTCATACATGTACATGTACATTGTAACTACCAATACTGCAATAGCAGTGTTTTCGGGCGGCAAGCATATTTCAAGCATATTTTCTACGTTTGGGTGATTTCGAAGGATATTTTGAAGGAAGTGGCCGAAGAGCATAATAATTATGCGAAATGTTTGGGCATATTTGGGCCCTCCCTAGCAGCAAGGTAAAGACTATAACAAATTGTTTTAATACATGTACTGACATTCCAGTCATCGGACATGTGCTCTTGTAGTAACGTTAGATTTCTGTGTGGTATGCAGATAGTTGAAGTAATCCCACTCTGACTCAGTGACTAGCAGCACTTGAAGGTCCACCCTCACCAGGAAGCGTCTCAATGGAGGGCGAAGCAGCGCAGACACCGCGTAGTATAAACAGGGGCACCAGACCTGCGAGAGATCCCCTGGGCACACCTACCACGGTTATGTAGACTTTGTAGTGTGGTAGAGGCTACATACAACGGCAGGTCCGGGTTTCGTGGCGTATCAGCTAAAACGAGATGTCGGCGAGGCTCGAGGGCTACACTAGGCATTAGGCGTACTATGCTGGTGCAGTACACATTTTTAGTTTGGGCTACAAAAAGTCAAATCCGGGCTGCATAAGTGGCCGGCCAGTGCGGCGGCCACGCTACCCGCTTGAAGATGCGCCTCGGACGTCAAAGTCTCGAAGACAGTCATTACCTGATTACAGTCTAGTCATCCTGGTCGTTCATGTCCTTGCTTGGCCCGGCCCGGCCCCCGCAGTTTGTCGAGATTTCTCGCTGGCCCCAGCTTTACTCATTGGTAATGCCTACTAATGCCAGTAATGGTCTTGGGATGGCGGATCAGATGGAGAGGGGAGTCGTCACACTCACAGACTCACTACGACACTAGCCTGCTTGTACGTTGTAGTTGTAGTCAGCGCGAGTGCAGGTATGCACGCCAAAAATACTGCTGAATAACGTTCCTTGCAAAATAATACAAAAAGTCATGCTCTTGCCATCAATCAGATGCTTGAGCCGTTGAGGCGCTGAGGTACTGTAGCTGCGTCGCGGTTACAAACATTGGACCAGGACATCCCTGTGCGGCATGCAGGGCTGCGCTACACATTTCGGCAGGTGTCAGTCGCAGTCGCATCGGCAGACTCTGCACGGGACTTGATCGACACACGACCACCACGACTCGACTAGCGCACTTCGCGGATATCTGGCAGTGTTGGAATATCTTGCCACCAACGCTGCTAGACTTGACCAAGACTTTAGTTAGTACAAAATGAACTAGCCATACCAGTGTTGGCCCAGTTCCGTGTGCAGAGCTCGTAATGACTATGTCGTATCGTGCAGGCCGACTTTATTCATTCATGTGCATCTTGTAAATCTTGTCGCGTGTCCACCACTAGTGCACTGAACCTGCGAGCTGGCCGACCTTGTCCACGAAATCAGCCGAGCTTCCTGCTCCTCCCCGATAAATCCAGGTCAAAGGCTCAAACTGTTGAGTGTTGTTACATGCTTGGCGCATTTCCTCTCGGCAACAAGCCCATTTGTCCCGATCTTCAGTTTGTGTGTTCCATTTCTCCGGATTGGTTTTGGACATTCACAGCTAGTATTCCTGCTCCCCGTCCCGGATGAAACAGTCTTATCTGGAACTAAGATCAAAACTAATCGACCAGGGATATACGAATCGTTATTGTAGGGAAACGAAAGGCATTTTTCAACGGCCTCGTCGTTACAAAGTTAGTTTAGTTGCAAGAACATCTGAGGCCGGTTGACTGGCAAGACGAGTCAAGTGTGTGTTGTTCTCTGCAGTTCATATCAGTGCCCTTGCTGCGCCACGACGGCCACTTGAAAACTGCAGAGGGAAGGTGTGTGTATTAATCTTATTGCTAGCAGACCTGCTGTCCTACATGTACTGTGTGTACTGCTGCTCACTGATGCAGTGCCCAAGTGCGACACCTCAGCGAAGAGAGGTTTGACAAGCGCTAAATTAATGGGCACGAATCTCTGGGCGAAGTAGTCGAGAAGAGCCCTATCTGCCTCAGCCAGTGCATCCATTACATCAAATAATTTGCAGCCGAGTGCTCTGCTGGAAATGGATGGAAAGAAGATGCAATCTCCGCCGGGAACTCCGGAACCTACAGGTTCCGTTCTGGACGCTCAGGCTACTTCTAGTACTAGTACTACTACTAGTTCCGGAGCACCGAACAGCGGCGCACCGAAACCCAAATCCCAATCTCCTGTGGATCCGCCAAGAGTCCGGCACAACACGCACGATGCAGCCATGCAGGGTTTCGTGTTTGTCACAGCCGCTGAAAGAACGTTCCTGTCGACAAAAGTAGGTACCGGTATGCCTGATTGTCTGCACACAATGACTATCAAGATGAGAATGTTGAGAACAACAATATTCACATGCACTTTCCTACGTAAAATTATGGTGTCCAGAACGGTGAAACGTGCCATGGGGGAGTGTCGCTCTTTTATTCATTTTGTGTTGGTTAATAGTCTTTATCAGTTGATGTAGTCTGCCCATTTCATCCTATCTTAGATTGCGCGGACTGGAAAGCCGACAAGACAGTAAATGATAAAGTTGGGGGTACTGTTGTTCCTGGATGGTGACTTAGATACTTTTGCACATCCCAGACATTCAACATAGGAATGAGCCCATGGCCCAGTCTAGTAGAGACTCACACTGTCCATCCTAAAACATGTAAATAATTTTTTTTCTAAAGAAGAAGTAGATACCGTATTTTTCCGGTTGTAAGTCGACCTTTTACGACTAAAAGTAGAAGGAGAAAGGGTGGGGGTCGACTTACAATCGGGATTCGACTCATAACCGGGAACTATCAGTATCTTACAAAACATTACCTGCACTGCATGCACGAGTGCACCATGTGTGCACATTTTGGCCAGTTTATTGGCCTTTTCAAGGATTGGGACATTATACCCTCCAATAAGGAATGTTTACATGATTTGTTGATGTGTTAGTAGCAGGGAGTAGTTAGTAGTGCTTCGTCGGGGGATACCTTTGAAAAGCAGAATTGCGACCTCCTGATACGGGGTCGACCTATAACCGGGGTCGACTTACAACTGGTAAAATACGGTAGGCAAAATTTGCACACCGACGTTACCACCGCCTATAAACTTGTCTTTTGAAACACAACCAGGTTAGGAAAGTACTCCTACCCCCCCCCCCCCCCCCCAACACACGCCCCCTGAACACCACTACCTGTTCTGGTCGTGTTATTCTCAGCGTGTGTCCCGCGAGTATGCCATTCTGCGCAAGGCACGCACTACAACTGGCCTGGGAGCAGTGTTGGAGTTCTACCCGACCAGCGGTAACTTCAGCAGTCCAACCAAGGTGCTGAGTATGTCCTCACTTCTGAAAGTCGAAATCACTCAGGAGACACATAGGAAACGATACGGATTTCAGGTATGGTCCAAGCTCAGCGACTTTTGCTTGCTTGCGATATACATTGTATGGCAGTTGATGGCATGGGTACATGTAGTTCCATTCGAATCATAATGTGACTGCGTGTGCAGCTCCACTCAATTGCTGTCCTATTCACTCTGTCTTGGTCTTTTCCTTCCTTCCATACTGTTCGCTTTTTATCTTTTCATTCCCTTTGTATTTATAAGGCCTGCGAGTTGGATGAGTGGCTCTTAAGTATATAAATATGTGTACTATTATACTGGAAAACATACTGTGTGCCATTCGAGTTGGAATTTTGACCGTGAGAGAATTTATGGGCCAGGTGTACAGATTGCCCAATACAGTAATAGAGAGGACGTCCGTGCAGCTAATGCACAGGTTTGTGCAATCCCAGCCTAATGCTCTCCATGATCTTTGACAGCTGAACAGTCGTCGCTCGTTGTCGCTTTCACTACTGCATAGGTCTGTGCTTTCGGGCAGCGCATGGAGATCAGCTGCAAAGTCAGCAAGGACCGAGACAAGTGGGTTGAGGCCATTCGGCAACAGATGATTCTGTCAAGAGAGGATATCTCGCCCAGGAACGAACTGGATGACCTGGATGAGGATGACGAGGAGGAGTGCGCAACGTATGTTGAAAATACGAGAGGTAAGGAATACTACGGATGCATATCATCACATGAAAGCTAACAGTCCTCCCACAGAAACTGAAATGGGCAATCTCCTCACTATAGCAAGCCAGATGTGTGTGGCCTTCGATCTATATACTTGAACGTGATAGTACAATATTTTTCACCGCTGTGTTAAGAGGGAAAATCACTACTGGTAATCTACGTTGTTTGGTCCTTGTATGCCACCAATGGTCACTCATTGTAGAAGAGAGTATGGCATGCTGTGTGTGTGCTTGTTTTTGCTTTACAAAAAGACACACACCATTTGACGGCACAAAGCAGCAAGGCAGCGATGAGACATATCGAATGGCAGAAGTGGAGGAGAGGCAGGGGCAGCTTGACGAATCATAGGGTCTCGGCTTCATTGCAACCCTAGCGCTCCACGAAAACAAAAGATTACAGAAAATACACGGGGGGGGGGGGGGGGGGGGTAGATAACTTACGGGGGAAAGTGTGATGTGTGTGTGTGTGTGTGTGTGTGTGTGTGTGTGTGTGTGTGTGTGTGTGCGACCTCGCAGCTGAACATGCCGAGTGGATCCAGTCCATCTCGGATGCCATTGTTGCACGGCGCTTACACCTTGAAACGACAGCCAAGTCAGTATGTTGTGTGGTCTGTGAGCGACTCTTCGCCAGTGAAAGCGGACTTTGTCAGCACAAATGCAGGGAAGAGCGACTGAAGCCAATCCATGAACAGTCCGGTGCTGTGTCGTGCGAAATGTGCCGTAGTTAGTTTGCTAGCCGAGGTGGATTTGCTGTACACAGCTGCTCTCCCAGCCTTGGTGACACTCCAGTTCCAGAGGTAGTTGCACCTCGCCCACCTGGTTGCAGCCAATGTCAGTACCACTGCTACACCTGTGACCGCTGTTTCCGGAGCAAACCGCAGAACATGCAGCTCTGGCTCCGATTGCTGCACCATCACATGCCCGACCTGCTCTCGGAAGTTCACACATCTCCAGTACCTGGCTCAACACAAATGCAAGAAGTAACTCTGTCCTCCTTGCCTCTTTGAGGCACTGCATCACCCTTAGGTGGCAGTTTCAAGGTTTCAAGGTCACACACACGCGTGCGTGCGCACACATGGGTACACATATATAGGGGGGGGGGGGGGATACCTTGGGAAGTTAGGAATTGTGTCGGTTGACTGCCGATCACTCTGAGGGCGTGCAACTCAGACTAGCAACACAATCCCGTGTGTGTGTGTGTGTGTGCGTGTGTGTGTGTGTGTGTGTGTGTGTGTGTGTGTGTGTGTGTGTGTATAATCCCTGCCACTATTCACGTTTGGGGATTTTTCCTTTTAAGATACGTTCACCTGCACCGCTGTGGACACACTTCTCTCCAAACGGCTTGGAATCTCCGGCAAAGAGTGCACTCTCCAGCTGGGTGCGCATGGTCTTAAATTGAGTGGCTCTGCTGGCGAAATGGATCTATGGGAGCTGGAGGAGCTGATCCATGTCGAGCAACAAACCGTGGATAAGATCGGCGACATGCTGATGTTCATCCTGAAATCGCACAACAAGTGAGTCCCATTCACATGCCATGTTGCATTTTTTATTATTATTACTTTGAAGTATTTTTACAATGATCACAGCTCACAGGCAAAGACAAAAAAATTGCATGTGAGAGCATAGTGACGATGAGGCTTTTGCCCTCAGCCGACCTGAGGTCTCGGCGTCATGGGGACATAAAACGCACCAAAAAAAAAGAAGAAGAAAAATGAACGTAGATATTAAGAGCACATGTGACTCTCCACGTGAACTCTTCTTGTTTGATTTGTGCATGGCATGCCTTACTGTACAGAGACTGGCCAAGTACAGGTACATGGATACGACCTGCGTAAGATTGCCATGTGTGTGGACTTGATGCGGGTTCTCCTATACATGACCGTGCAGTTTGGTTCGGCAGAGGTTGGACACTGAATTTGTCTTTGTGCCGTTGTGAAACTGCAGTGAACAAGCACACCCAGTGGAAGTTCTCCAAATCATACACAAATCGGCAAACACGATGCTCAGTATAGTCATGGTTCACCTCCAGGCGAAGGCCACGGATTGGAAGGCCCTCACACTGCCAAAGCGCAGTCGGAGAAGCTCCAAACGGCGCGTATCGACGGGCTCCATAACATCCAACGATACAGAGTCCTTGAAATCTCCGGTTGGCTCGATATTGGCCGCTGCAAAAGTTGAGATTATTGGGACATCATTTCCCAGCAATGACGCGCTCTCTAGTAGAGCATCGCTGCCTGCTGAATTGGATCCTAAGCAGAGATTGAAGATTGCCAAGTCACACTCACACGATGTGTACCGGTCCACTTCCAGCCCCATAGTCGAAGGTAAGTGTTTCAGTGTTCCTGAAATAGTTTAAAACATACTTCAGTTAGGATCGTGGTTTGACGAGCCATTTGCTGAGTCAGCAATGTTGCTGCTGGATCGATTGGCGTGTGTTTCCCATTGTCATTGTTGTTGGCGATCAGCAACTGTTGACTGCTCACAAGAAATTACACGTGTAGTATTGTGGTAGTGTGAGTGATGCACTTGGCAATTCACACAGTCTGGTTTGGTTATACTGGTATTGTACATTTCTGGCGTGACCCGCTGTTCATTTCTAGACCAATTCCGGGCATGCCTCGAGTCGATTTCCGATCCGGAAGGCACGTCCATGCTAACAATGGGAGAGAGTTACCACCTGAAAGCTGCTGCTGGCTCATTAACACTCCTGGACTGCACTACAGACACACCGATGATGATGTGGAGCCTCGCCGCCGACATAACTGTCAGCTTGGACAAGCAAGAGTATATGACCGTACATGAGTAAGTGACCGGCAGGCAACAGCCCAGCCACCGGCAGGGTGTCAGCAATTCATGGTGTTTTGCTTTGTTACTGAGACCTTGCCCTCAACAAATACCAAACTTAATGGCCACTCATTTTGGAAACCTATCCACTCTACTGACTGCCAGGTTCATGCAGTATCTGCTTTGAAAAAAAAGGCTTCGACCCAGGAGCCAGTAACTTGGACTTTAACCTTATAGTAACCTGCCCGCACAGATATTCATTTAGATGACTATCCACATGTACTTTTAAAGAGTGGCGTTTGTTGCTTTCACAAGCTTCCATGAACCTAAAGAGATGGCTCCACTTGTGTAGTTTCTAAATTTGTTCCGAATTCTATGCACCTTTCCTCTCCAGGAACCAGGAGAATGGCAATTCATTTGTGTTTCATTGTGACGAAGCCGAAATGCTTATTGAACAGCTCAACTCACCGCAGACTCAGTCTACAGCAGATACACAAGAGCTGGAACCTGGTAAGCCATACTGAGTAGTCTGATGCTAGCTGGTAGTTTGTAGTTGTGCGAAGTTAAGTACGTGGAACTGACTCTCGACTCAACTTTAAGTTTCAGTGCCCACGTTAATTCCCTGAGAGAAGATATCAGAAAGAAACTAGGTGCTTTTCGACGTGGAAGGAGGAACCTTGCTGTCCAGGCCAGAAGGCAGTTATACTTGTCAGTAGTCCTAAGCAAGCTGGAGTACGCCAGCACTGCCTACGTACACCGTCTCACTGACACTGTGAGAGATCAGCTGCTAGGCATAAGTAACAGAGCACTTAGATGCATATTTGAGCATGGCACATTCACGCGCACATCATAATTGCTTGAGAGGTACCACATAATTAGCTTAGACAAAAGATATCCATACTAAATCCATATTCTTCGGGTTCCGTTGCATCCACAATATCTGCAGTTCACTCCTCTCTGACATGTTCTCCCTTCGCCGTGACTGCGCTCACACAGATAGAGTCACCCGCGGCCAAGTCAATTATTCCCTTTATTTACCCATTGTGCAAGTTCAAGCTGGATACAAATCTATACCATTCCTTGGTGCTGACCGCTTTAATGCGCTTCCCGAATCCCTTCGCACAAATCATATCCCCAATTTATTTCGCCAGGAACTTAACAATTTCATTCATCTTGGGCACCCTGTAAGACCTTAGGGTCTGTTGGGAATGCCCAAGTAAAATAATAAAATACAATACACTACAAATTTGTATTTATTCAACATTTCGTGGCCCGTCAAACGACTACCAGTGACAAATGAATGGTAAATGAAGGGAGGTTGATAGCCAACCACGGCAAATATCCGAAACAGTAAAAAAGTAAAAGGCATGAAGGAATCAAGAGTCGAAAATAACCCGAGGTTAACTTAGGAGAGTACAGATGATGGTAATTTGTTACTGATTATGGTGCCGACAGATCAGCAGGGAGTAGTGAAATACCGGGAGATGATACATGTAGTACGCGACCGGTTTGACACATTGTACACGGCCCGTGGTAAATCCGTACTCACTCTTTAGTCACCTTTCAAGTGGCAGTGAGGTGTACACAAAACAGTGAGGTGCACACAAAACAGTGAGGTGCTGGATCACCTCCGTGTATAGTACACTCAGACTCTCTTGTCATTATGACCTTTGTTGAACTCAGCCATAAAGACTTCCTTTCCCGTGGATCAAGGTGGGGCGCTCTTGCTAGATGGGGTGCTCAGGACATTCCGATTAACACCAAGAAAACAAGATGAAAGGGAGAGGATTGGAGTGTGTGTACGTCTTCTACCGAATGTGTGCATCGTGCATAGAGGAGTTCGAGAAATATTTCTTTCTGAAATGTTGCATGCCATGGTTGTGACGTGGCTCTCTTCTTTCTCTCACATTGAATGCTCGTCTGCTTGCAGGAGACTCCACTCTGATACCGGTCGACATTATACCAAGCGGCCGACAACCGGAAGACAGTATCAAGGGACATTGGCTGTGCCGCCTGACCGCTTCAAACCTGGAGCTGCTCGATGTTGACAGCATGGAGGTTGTGCACACGTGGGGATACCAGGAAATCGACCAGTACATCTTTAACGTCGATTCAGAGACAATAGACGTTGTGATGTAAGTTGGAGAAGAGCAGGAGGCATTTCTTTGAGCATTGAGCATGCGCGGACCAAGCCTACACCAGTTTCCCATGAGCTGTCTGGTGAAAATGAAATGTTCAGGGCCCATAGAGTTTGGGTCGCTGAGTCGAATGGTCTTTGTCCGAGGAGGCTTCGGTCCATATTTCGTCAGATATTTCCAATCAAACATGAGTGCGCAGTCTACCTCATCCAGGTGATGACGTCATAGCGTGCAGCCAGGTAGCCACGCCATCTACTTGTGTATAAAATGTTGGAAACGCGTTCGATTGGGAAACCGTCTGCCGCAGCTTCTTCAGACCAAGACCATTGCCACTATTGCTGTAACTCACTCCTTTTGACCGAGCTGCACGCAATGATGTTGCAGAGGGTGTGTCGCAGCCGCACGTCATGGCGCAGCCCCGGGATTCGCTAAGTCAAATCGAAATATCTCTACGGACCCCAGGAAGTTTCAATGTTCACCGGATTTCCCCTTTAAACCCCTTTTCAACATGAAGGACTGTAAGGAGAATATAGTTTGTTACTCCTGCAGTTTGGTATGTGTAGTGTGCAGGAATAATACACCTGCATTGGCACTTTCTTATCATTGTTTTCTATCCAATATTGAATGTGCAGGCTGTATGACAATGAGAGATCTTTCCACATAGCATCGTCCAACATCCTTCTCATTGCAGAGATGCTTGATGAGCGTAGCATGACGACACGCTATGGGGATGAAACTGATGAGGAAGAGAGCGGGAGCTTGCTCAGTGGTGCTTTTCGCTTGAAAGACGCCGGAGAGACGCTGTCAATTTTGCCAGCCGGCTCCGAAACAAATGACCATACTCACCTATCAGTGGCTGGGGCAGGTGAGCGCCGGCATATGAAGAGTCCCAGAGCCATCTCCGCGCCAAGTAAGTCGTGAAAATGCATCCAATAGCTGGGCGTATTTTACCCCCTCCTGTCTGAGCTTCGTTGACCCTTGCCTTGACTTCCTTATCTATCTAAACTGACTGGGCTTCTCAGTTTTTGAACACTGTCTTATTCATTTTGCAATTTCTTCACAGTTTCATGGATCATGCCATTCACGGCCAATAAACATGTACTAGTCTTATTCACAAAATTTAATATGCAAGATTCTCAGCCTCCTGATTTTAGTCTTTGCTGTCTGTCGGAAATTGAAATTGATGAATTTCAATGTGGGAAAAGTCTAAATATATGTTTAAGGTGGCAAACAAATTTTGAATTGATTCCCTTTGTGCTCTGCTTGGTTCACAGGATTACAGGTTGTAGCAACTTCTCCCAAGCCGTTGAAAGGGACTGCTGAGGGCGTACGCGTTAGAGCTCACCGGTCTAAGTCAATGGAGTTCTTGCTAGATGATTTCCCCCAAAACCCTCGGCCCCTGTCAGTAGCATACGACACCGTCATTGAACGATCCGTTGACGATAACGAGACTCCCTCGCCTACTGTCTTGGAAGGCAGGAGCATTCCACACGACGAAAGCGAGGAAAGTGAATATGCCACGCCGCGAGGGATTGTACGCAGGGGCCAGCAATCTGCAGCAGACACCACCGGAGGTGACCACTCACAATCGGACGCGAAGTTCACAAACGTTAGTCCTTATGCAATTTTCGACACGTACCCGGGCATAGCTAAGGATATCAACGCCACACCGGCAACATATCATGGTAAACCAGCTGCGCTTCCACCGCCGAAACAGGATGCCAGTGGGTACACCGAGGCCAAGGAAGGGTGGGTACGTCGTAACAAGGACTCAGTTCTCTGCTCTGGCTACGTGGAAGCCAACTCTCCATCCCCAGACAAGATGGAGGAGATGAAGGTGCTGCAAAGTGACTTACACGTGCTGAATGAGCAGACAGAGCACACATATATGTCTTTCACTGATGGAAGACAGCCTGCTCCCCTACCACGCCCCGGTAGGTCGCCAACACCACCTCTTGTCACTGCCTGCTCCAGCACTTACGACATTCCTTCTACCACAGCCAGCACTCAGGGCACTTCCAATACCGGCACTTACGGCAGCTCTGCTAGTAGCACGTATGGCAGCTCCGCCACGAGTACGAATGACAGCACCACTGGTTCTGATGAAACGTATCAAGCCCACATCAAACGTCACCAGGATCCGGCTACCTGGCAGACATCCGTCAACATCTGCGGCCCAAGCCTTGCCGCCGCTTTTGCTTTCCCGGTGAAAGCTGCCCTCGCACCCGTTCCTACCAACAGAGCACAATCCTTTAGTGGTGAACTGGATGGGAGCAAATCACCTAGGCCTAACGTTAAACCGAGAGAAGTTAAATCCAAGCCGCACGTACCCACTCCGCCAACCAGTGCAGCGCTGCAACCTCCGACATTGCCGACATTGCCGAGAGGCAAGTCTAGACCTACGGCAACCGGCCTTAGCGG
Source organism: Sycon ciliatum (assembly GCF_964019385.1). NCBI lineage: Eukaryota > Metazoa > Porifera > Calcarea > Leucosolenida > Sycettidae > Sycon > Sycon ciliatum. Next base: position 25,682,556 of record NC_088643.1, read on the forward strand.
CGGAGACAGTGACCCGTCAGCTCAGCCAACTGTGAAAGACCGCACTGCTTCTGATGCCACAATGGATAGGCCTCGTCCGAAGGATCCTGCCGTCGTGGAAAGGCCCAAGCTGAAGGATAGCACCGCACTTGAGAAACCCAAGTCTAAAGATAGCACGACCGACAGACCCAAGCTGAAGGATAGCGCCACAGTTGAGAAACCCAAGTCTAAAGATAGCATGACTGACAGACCCAAGCTGAAGGATAGCGCCACAGTTGAGAAACCCAAGTCTAAAGATAGCATGACTGACAGACCCAAGCTGAAGGATAGCGCCACAGTTGAGAAACCCAAGTCTAAAGATAGCACGACTGACAGACTCAAGCTGAAGGATAGCACTGCAGGTGAGAAACCCAAGTCTAAAGATAGCACGACCGACAGACCCAAGCTGAAGGACCTGCCAGTTCCAGTGGATAAGCCAAAGTCGAAAGATATAGCAGCGGATAAATCCAAGACCAAGGACACATCGGCCGACAAATCAAAAGGCAAGGCAAGCAAGTCAGCCAAGCCTCTCCCTCCTCCCCATCAGCGACCAAGTGCTGAGCAACAGAAAGCCCTGGCCAAGCTAGCCACGGCGGCCGCTACTGCAGCACGCAAACCGCAGAAGTAGCTGCTGCAGTTCTGGCATGGTCACTGCTGCCACGGTTAGATTCTTTCAGTGCCATGGTAACAGGCTGTACAGCGGTGTTCCTCAGCATTGTTAGTACCATGGCAACAGACTGTATAGCTGTGTTCCTCAGCATTGTTAGTACCATGGCAACAGGATGTACAGCTGTGTTCTTCAGCATTGTTAGTACCATGGCAACATGTTGTACAACTGTGTCCTTCAGCATGGTTCGTACCATGGCAACAGACTGTACAGTGGTGTTCTTGAGCATTGTTAGTACCATGGCAACAGACTGTACAGCGGTGTTCTTGAGCATGGTGAGTTTACCATACGGGACTTTCATACTTGATAGATTGTAGGATGAGAATACTGCACAAAACTATATGAACGTTCGTGCTAGTACTTGATTCGATGATAATAATAATCCTCTTGACACTATCACGTTGATTGTTTCCACCAGTATATCTACTCTCCAAGCCACCGTCCTGTTACACTGAATGAGATGCGAAATGCGCATGCACGCCTGTTTGTCCTGACCAGCGCTGTGTGGTCGGGATGACCAGCAATTTTACCGTTCTGAGTGATAGCAGCGTGTGGCAATCCCCAAAACTAGATCTGGCCTCTATGAAACGTACTTCGGAAGTACATATACTTGTACGTGTATATACATGTACATGTACTAGTGCTTTCGATGACTTTAGTCAGTGCTACCCGTCTCCAATACTTCCCCAAGCTGTCCAGGAAAATCATCTTCGCTGTAGGCATCTTCATTCTTCAATCATGCTGACATGAAGAAAATCCCCAAAGCTCGCCTGCATGTCACCGAACGTACTTCCTTCGAAAACTAAAACTTGGCTCGTTGTATGTGATGATCACAAGGAGTAACGTACCGTGTTCTAAATTTCCGAGGAAGCATGTTCTGAAGACCTAGCTTGGTTACCGGTATCATGGAATCTTCATTACTGGCCTGTGAATGAAACGGTGGAGCCCCCCGTACATTCATGTCAGACAGAACAGGATGTTGGATAATGCACCGATCACAAGCACGGTTAGGGGCCGTCCGTAAATATCGATGTTTTTTTAGAGACGATATTGGTGCGTCTGGGGGGGAGGGGGTTTGAGCCATGTGCGTCTTTTCGAGCATCAGAAAAATATCGATGTAAATATCTGAAGTTTCGCCGATCCCTGCACGCGGACGTCCAAATGGCTATACAAGAAATGTGAAACCAGCTTCCGTTCGCGGAGCTAAAACTCGCGACACGAGAACAAAATCAAAAATTGGAAGCTGTACGCCCATGGCGAATTTCAAGAGCAAAAGAATGAGCTATTGATTGTGGAAATCGGCCGAACGATGCCTGCAGGAGACCTTTTTCAAGACGTCGAGGCAGTGCGAACAAACACGGACGAACTCCACAAGAGTTTCCAGTCTTCACTGTCTGAACAAGTACAAGGATTTGAAAAAATTCAAGCCCGAGCGTAGCCGCTTTGTCTACACCAGTGGCTGTGAGCACTGCAGCGCCAACCCGGTTCGCTCCCCCCAGGCGATGCAGCTATTGCGTGAGTGCGGCGGGATTTTCACGCCTACACCGGACCCTCAACATCCTGGGCACTTCATGAGCATCCAAAAATATTGATTCCATGATCTAGATGTACATGTGCGTCTTCTGGGGGGAGGGAGGGGGGTCAAGGGAGAGAAGCACCAATATCGTCTCTAAAAAAACATCGATATTTACGGACGGCCCCTTACACTAAAATAAATATTTTTAAAGGGAGTCACTCAGTACAGGAAATATCATCAAGGCCAGGGAGATAACACAGCCTACAGGAGACTGCGATGTGGACGATGTTGGGCTGCCCATTCCAGTCGTCCGTGGGGAAGGGACAATCTATTCGCCCCAACATGTACATGTAGAACTTCCGATTTCGGAGTCGAAATGCATAATTTCCGCTTCGGGTACAGTCATTCTCAAGAGGAGATGCTGCAACTGCGGGATTCACAACTACATGTGCATGGTATAAAAATGAAACTGGATCCAGGTCAGGGTCAACTGACTAGGCAATAGTGCAGCTACCATGGCAACCATCCAGAGCACTAGCATTCCACAGATCTAACATACATGTACATGTACATGTACATGTACATGTACATGTTGTCCACGTACGTAGGTAATTATTTAGCTATTACTATAAAACTATTACTTGTAGATCTACATAAGCATTACATGATTGTACTGTATTGAGCCTAGGAGAGACTTTACACTAAACACACGTTTTTTATCGTACTCGCCTCAGCCCAGAAAAAAAGTAGAGTGCCATTAGCACCCCTGGCTGTGAGAGCGAGCCAATGGTTTTCAAGCCCAAGACATGTACTTTGTACATGTATTCTTGAATCGTGAATCAGAACACTTCACACGCTCGCAATACTTTAATGCAATTCAAAGGGTGTCTCTTCAGTTCAGATGAGACCGGTCTCAGCTAATAGAATTTCAGAGTGACATCCGTTGACCCTTCCTCATTCAGTCATTGGTGAAGTTAGTTTACACTAACAACATTAATTCTCACTTCACAAGTTAGTTCCTATGGTGTCCCCGGCTTCAGTTAGCCACAGTTGTCATCCTTTACAATACTTACAACATTATTACAGTCTTCCTGCCTTCTCACTTTGTCATTGTAGTGAATTGGGAACTTGTGGCCAGGCTCAAGGGCTACAACAAGTACAAGGATGTGGCTAGTAGTGCCAGTAGCCGCGAGACTAACAATGTACATGTACCGGTACATGTACATAGATCTACATGTACATCCCCTTGCCCTGCCGGGCGCTGCATCTGCCGTCGGGTGGTAGCGGCTCTCGGGAGTTACGTCGCGAATTATGACTGTTTTACCTTTGACTGTTACATTGTGCCCCCTCAGGCTCTCCCTATGAAAACCCACTTCTCACCATCTTTCAATCCGTGATTTCTGACGTTTGCGGTGCCCCGTATGGGCAGTTGTTCAATTTCTGTTTCATGCCTCACCACTGTGCGGCCAGACGCCAGAGAGCGTTGCTAGAGAGGTGTATGGCTAAGAATAATGATGTTATTATTACACTATGAGAGCCCGAATCAAACCCCAGTATAAAATCAAGAGCCAAGAATGTAATTGTTAGAGGAAACTTCCAGTTATGTCTTTGCGTTCACCGTTGTAAAACTCCCCAGACCTTATTGCGATCCGGCGACTTGGCCGGCCACTCTGAACTCCCACGAGGGGTTGACATGGTTGAAGAATGAAGTAGCTACATGTACTGTACATGTAGCTGTCCGGAGATTGAGTGCACCGGATATGGTCCTTGGACTAGTGACGAGAGTCATGTACAGTAGACATCAATGCAACCATTACTCAGTTGAATACTGTATGCTCCAGTGGCAATGGGTGAAATCCGACCCAAAGTGTATCCTGGACCAGTTCCCATTACATTTCTGTATTTGTGCATGACTGCTGCACAGTCACCCCACGGCTTTCTGTACCACTTCTAGGACGTCAAGGCCTGCTTATTCTTTGAAGGATTTCCCAACAATTTAGCCTATTGGTGGAAACTCCAGTGCCACACTGACTGGCCTGGAAGTCCTCGGTGGGCCAGCGGCGGTGAATTATTTGGGATCACGCTCACCCCCTCTCTGGTTGTGACTTGCTCTCTTCACAGTTCACACTGTGATTGGCCAGTGCTGTGAGTCTCACTGTGACTTGAGGCAAATACTGGCTCGCCTTGTAGTCTTGGTTGAGCACCCATTCTGCCTAGCGTCAAAGTCATCTGGCCCCCACGGCCCCAGGTCGAGCTTACTGTGTTTCTCGCAGTTAGAGGTTGATGCTTTTGAGCTGATTTAGAAATTGTAATGCTTTGTGGCCCATTAGATTTCACTGGGCCCGAGTAGTTCGGCCAGTCACTCTGAGCTTTTCGAGTGATGAGACTTACAATGATTATGATGTGCATGTACTTGAAGTACATAGGGTAAGTACTAATAAGGTGGAAACACATACATTGTACATGACATTGTATTAATGGTGTACTAGCTGTGCTAGTACTTGTTAGCAACAATCCGAACTAGCGCACACACTGCACTGCATTGCTTTGTACTGCATTCAAGACTGACGTCATGCGCTTTGTTTTGCTGCGTAATCACAAATGGCACCAGCCCATTTTGCGGAAAAGAAAAACAAATCTTGCTTGCCCTGTTGTGCTCTTCCAGACAACGGATCGTGCTTCAGCAGTGTTTCTTTTCCCACCATCCCTCCCTATCCAACTTATTCACACCATCATAATTATCGTACCCACTAATCGGGTCCACTCTCACAACTGGTGTTATCTAGCTATTTGCTGCGGCTCTGCCTTGCGCTATATTACATCCATTTAGCATTGCAGCTCTACGTTGAGCTAACAGCAGCTCTACTTTGAGCTAACAGCAGCTCTACTTTGAGCTAACAGCAGCTCTACTTTGAGCTAACAGCAGCTCTACTTTGAGCTAACCGCAGCTCTACTTTGAGCTAACAGCAGCTCTACTTTGAGCTAACCGCAGCTCTACTTTGAGCTAACCGCAGCTCTACTTTGAGCTAACAGCAGCTCTACTTTGAGCTAACAGCAGCTCTACCTTGAGCTAACAGCAGCTCTACTTTGAGCTAACAGCAGCTCTACTTTGAGCTAACAGCAGCTCTACTTTGAGCTAACCGCAGCTCTACTTTGAGCTAACAGCAGCTCTACTTTGAGCTAACCGCAGCTCTACTTTGAGCTAACAGCAGCTCTACTTTGAGCTAACAGCAGCTCTGCTCTGAGCTAACAGCAGCTCTGCTCTGAGCTAACAGCAGCTCTGCTCTGAGCTAACACCAGCTCTACTTTGAGCTTCAAACCAGTTGTTTCGAAACCAGCACTCCTCAATCCAAAGATGCCTCTTTGTTGACTTGTTTGTGTGAGGGATGGGGCTAATGTTAATATACACGTAGTAGCTTAGTAGCTTAGTGTCAGGAGTCTGATTACAAAGTAATGGATCACCGGAAAGGTAGTTTCGTGTGTGCATGACTAGTGTGCGTGCGTGTGTGTGTGTGTCAGCACCCCCCCCCCCCCCCAAGCTTCGCTTGGAATACATGTACCACTATACCGGTAGTAGACCTTCCCCCTAGGCTAAAGTAACCGCATACCATACTTCCATACTTCCATACTTCCATACTTCCATACTTCCATCCTTCGCTCTCACTATCATTAGTACGTAGCACTACTACATGATGGAGCCCCATATTTGTAGCCATGTAGGCCCATGCCATGGCACAGTCGGCGTTTTCCTGGGGGGGGGGGGGGGGGGGGCATGAAGGTCGTGGAGATGTCGAGCTGGAAGCCTGTATGTACCGGTACATGCAGATGGTGGGAACGATTCCATCTCCATCCGGCAACTAACTACTTACAATTTACAATTTACATGTACATGTACATGTATTTTGTTGGAAGTCCCTGACTGGATTAGTTATCCCAAGACCTCATCGCTTGGTACAAATGTAGTTGCATAATAATAATAAGTACAATGTACATGTACATCACTACACGTACATGTATTCACCATGGTCACGTGTGTCGATGAAAACCAGCAAATGGCAATTATTATAATTATAATCGGGTGCAGAATGCAGATTGAAGTGTGTCAAATGCAAAAGGGAGATGCTAGAAGAAAGTACAGTAACAGGTTAGTATACAATGTCATGTAGTTGCTGCTGGATACCAGTGCAGTTGCGGTAACTTACCCATGCCAGTGCAGCACCATAATGGTGTCTACGTGCAGCAAGATCGTGCAGGCATCTCTCACGTTAGAGGCACATTGTACATGTACATGTACATGATTTAGTTGACTTTTGACCTTTCGTTCGGAATGCCTTGAAGTCTAATGAAGATGCGTGCTTGCGCTCCTTTTCTGCAGCTGCATGCGTATGAGGTTGTTGTTGACCCCGCTCGTTCCTCATTCTTCATTCCATTTGGCCTAAGCGGAGGCTAACCAAGCTTGCTGTGTGATGTCAACGCGAAAAGGCTGATAAGGACTTGAAACCTTATGAAGTTATGGCAGACACTTACATGTGCTTGAATTCTGCTCCATTTCTTTATCCACAGACGAAGTACCAAGCATGAATGAAACATACATGTACCAGAAAAAGTAACAAATTCTGCCAATTCTTCTCCCGCCAAGGGCTATATCGAACACTCTCTCAATCTACCCAGATACGACGAGACCCACAACCCGCTTCAACTCAAATGATGAACTACCCTCCTACTCCACTACGCTGATTTCCAAATCTCTAGCAATCATTCTCTCCGTAGAGTTTTGATGACGAATGACGGCGTCCGACATATCGCGGTAAGATAACAGCATAAACTGGTTCCTGGTGATCATGACATGAATAGAATGATTCTATTGAAATAGAGTACAGCTAACACGGTCTATTGGTGTTTGCATGTGCATACCCACTGCTGCTGCTGCCATTGAAGAAGCTACAGTACCAATGTACTGTACTCAGTAACTGGTCCAGGATGATTGTCCGGTCGATCGGACTTCCGATGTAGACAGTAGAGGCTCCGCCACTGCCGCTACACTGGCTGTTGTTTGGAGGAAGTAACAAAAATAGCAATCCGTCTTTGTCCAGATCGCTACAACGAGGCAGCAAGGCAACTACTTCGAAGTACATTGTACATGTATAAAAACAATTCAACTGGCAAATCATTGACAAGACCACAATGTGCCATTATGAGTGAACAATGAGGCGAATGTGATGATTTCAAAGACCTGTCGAGGAAAGCACCATGGCAGCTAATCATTAGGATCCGGATCTTGTTTATTTCAACTTCCATTTATTTCAGCACGCCACTACATACCTGAATACCCAAACAGTTGTAGCCAACACAAGGAAGAGGGATGGTGGGATAACAGCGGGAGGGGAAAGAATAGAAGAATTGTAGCCCATTTATGTACATGCATTCCAAATAGTCGGCACCCTAGGGACCGGCAGATTCTGCTCGAAAAGGTGGCAGATTCTGCTCGAAAAGCAGTGAAATTGGCAGAACCATACAAACCTTATGGCGGGCAATTCCTCGAATTCTGCTCCATTTCTTTATCCACATACCAAACATGCATGAAACTTACCAGAAAAAGTACCGAATTCTGCCAATTTTTCTGCCGGCATTATCCGCCGGTGCCTACGACACACAGAGCTTGCACATCTGCAGTTATAACGCGGCTGTTATGGTTGTACTAGTCTCTGTAGCGTGTAGTTGTACTGCGATTTTCCAAAAATGGTATACAATGTAGAGTAAAAACATACCAGTCATGATCAATACTGCATTGTACCATCTGTACAACGAGGAATTTTTAAACAACCGAGGACGAACCTCCAAGCATACACCCTCTTGATATCCGTGTCTCCTCATGCTAGCATTCATGGAGGCAACTAAGTTGCTTAGAACATATTTATTATCATTGACTGTCAGAGATATGAGGAAGTGCTCTCACTGCCTCCGACATCGGCAGTGAATCAAGCTTGACAGTCCCCGCCTCCCAGAGCACCCCGCCTTGCCAAGTCTGTGTCCGCAACTTCTGCTGCGGTCGTTACTTGCTCAATGGGGAGTGCGTGCGAATGAATGAATTCGCCGTCGTCGGTTAGTCTGCCTCGACCAGGCCATGCAGGGCTGATTAATTATTTTATCACTACTTATCGCACGTACTGCCGATCGTTCCCGTCCTGCTGCTGCTTCGCCCCTGTCAGGCGCAAGGGAATTACAATCAGCCTGCAACCCAGCAGTACCGCCTGTGCATGCATAGCAGTACTACGCCAGTAGCACTAGCTCTGCCTCAGCCCGTTTTGACTTTTTGAGAAACGTCTGCCATAACGCATACATGTACATGTACGTGGCGCATTCAATGAAATTTTGCCCTGAATGACGATCCTATAAATTTAATTATTATCCCATAGTCCATACTGCCGGGAAAACGACTACGACTGTGTGACTGTTAGTTGAAGACATGACTGTCAGCGGGCTGATACCGTGATACGATGGGCAGCTTATACTCTTGTCATTGAAACGGTAGGTGTTGACAGCCATCTGTTGGCAACTGCGCTCTCCCCGACTTGACAACTCGCTATCCGCTCGAAGTTTGCCGTCAGATGCAACATCTTGCATATGACTGTACAACACTCAACAGTTACTGCTCATTGTTGCTCCTCGCACAAACATGTACTGACAGCACTGGTATCCATCGGGCATCAGTCTCCGCTGAGGAGTGAGGCGGGGGAAAACATGCGTGGGATTCCGATGATCTCAAGAGAATACGCTGTCACTAGTCCTACTCTTAGTCTTACTCCAGGGAGCCCTACACTCCGGCTACACATACCGGTTTGTGTAGGGCTCCCTACTCTTTTCTTGCCAAGTTAGTTGGTGACTCAAGGCCAGGGAGTCGTCAAATACCGGTATTTGACGACTCCCTGCTCAAGGCTTGTAACATTCGCATGGTTCATACAATGTACTTGTACGTGTAGCACATTGAGTTAGTAGTTTCCCTTGCAACCCTCCGTTCCCGCTGGGTTTGCCTTTGCCTCCGCCGGCGGAGATGTACTGTCAGAAATATTGCCAAATATTCCACCCACATTACCTCTGGTTGACTTCCTTCATCATGCTGGATTCATCATGCTGGATTAACTGTTACACTGTACATGTACATTGTACTTAGAAAGAGGAGTCCTGTAGAAGCGTGGACACACCGCGTGCCCAACAATTAACAGGCAACAGGAGGTCATACAATAATAATAGGAGCTGGCATGAAGTCATGATGCAGTGTACATGACTGTATACTTTGTATTGCCAAATGTTGGCAATACATTACATGTACATGTACACTGCATCACCAATTCACCTAGTGTCGGTAATGTACATGTACATGTACAATAAATTAATGCGTAACAAAGTAACACTAACACTCGAAGTAAGTTAATACAGTGTACTTAGTTTGTTGAAGAGTAAAGGCTTGTTCTCACGGGCTGTCATACATGTACATGTACATGTACAATGTATGCTAGTACTAGTGTATACCTGGACTAATAACCTCCCTCTGCAAATACTACACCCTCTCCCCTCTGTTACTACTGGAACTATTGTAGTTTTAGTTCTAACTACAATGCACTACGTGGGCAACAGTTACATGTACTTCTAAACACCCACACACACACACACACACACACACGCGCGCGCGCACGCACACCACACACACACACACACACACACACACACACGCACACACACACACACACACACACACACGCAAAATACATGTACAATGTACAATGTACATGTACATGTAAATATACAAAACTGAACGGGCTCTACACATCCGGACAGGAGCAAACAGGAATCCACCTGGCTGCTGTAGCATTCTAAAATGGTATTCATTACAAGTACAAGTATACAAGTATAGTCATGTAGATTAATGCGTTCATCAGATATATTAAATACAGATTCTGAGATTCGGTAGTAGGCCGAAGCCAATGCAATTCATAATCATAGCCAAGAGGAGATTAGAATCACGCGTTTATAGCCGATTGTCTCATCTCAAAATGTACTCACCTCGGAGGCTCCCACCGCTTTATTGGAGCTGCATCTGCGCCTTGATCATTGATCCCAGAGGGGTGGTGGTTTTCCTGCGGATGCGAAAACTCAGTCTAAAAAGCCAATCCATCGTATACTGGTACTGCCAGTACTGGTAATGCAGGTAAGGGCATACATGTAGAAGGTACATGTACATGTACATGATTGTCATCATGGCAATACCAGGTACATCTACATCTACATGTACCTGTATTCATTAATTTTATTCTATTATCATGTTGGCAATTGGGGGGGGGGGCAACAATTTCCCCAACATTGTGCAATGATAGGGAAGGCCTCTTTTACGGGCAAAGCAAAGCACAATCATCACCATGTATCAGTACAGTGAGTAGTTAAACCCAACACGAATGAAAAATGTGAAATGGAATAAAAACAATATTTGTAAAAAAAATAAATAAATAAAAATTAAAATTCAATATCGAACACGAATAAAATAAAATAAACAATATGTAAAAAATAAACAATATTGTGCAAGATATCACTATAATTAATTTTTATGATTGTAGCTGAACGACGGTCGAGAGCTACATGTACATGTAGAGTACTAGCGCTGCATGTACATGTACATGTACATGACAATAATTATTTGAAATTGTTGTGTACCCATGATTGTGCACACTGAACAAGGTGATGCAGCCTCCGTAGCAACTTTACAAAAGAATACACTCACGAAAATGCCGTCACGCACCCACTACTGCAATGACATACATGTACATGACTGTACATTGCAGTAGTACAAATACACATTGTGGTATGGCCAAACGTTGAACCATTATAGTGACACCACATGCGGGAAGTGGGAAGATCATGTTGAAGAACTCTCAGACCTAGACCAAACTGCTGAACAGCGGTACTACTGCACATCCATCAGTTACAGACTACGGACAACACAGTCATGTACCAGTAGATCTACACCACAGCCACAGGGAGTGGAGGGAAAGAATTTCACCGTGCAGCACAAGGGAGTGTGAGATTGTGCGAAACCGCCACGACCACGCCATGGCATGAGGAGCTAGCTGCACCTTTGTTTACCCGCCGCGACAGACCTTTCTGCAGTATCGAATCGACTCCCACGTTTCGCATCACACAACTTCACTACTTGACTACAAAGCGTCAAAGGACTTGACTTCAGTTAGCAAGGCATGAAGATCACCATGATCACCTATCACAAAGTCATGTTGATGACACAGATGCATCACCTGTCCCGGACGTACATGTAGCTTGCTAGCTGTCGACTGCGATGCCTCCGATCCGTCGACGCTGTCGCCAGCTGCACTTGACAGCTCAAAATACTGTTACTTCGAAGTCCAACCTCTTTCCCCTGGCGTCCGCACTCCACAAGGCCAGGGCGCAAGGCACACAGTCGCACCGAGTTCCGTCTAAATGACTGTAATCCATTTTGACTACCGTTGCGACTGATGTGTCGAACACATGTCATGTCGACCTGTACTGTAGGCTGTAGATCGTCATGTAGCTGTGGCATTGACTTTGTGTGCTCCGCAGCTAGCTGGCCGCAGGGGATGTTCGTGTAAAAAAGCTGTAAAAACTGTAATCCAGGCGCTGATGACAGGTGACTCCGGGATTTACGATTCATATGCAGGGTAGATCTACAGCGATCGTGCAACAACCAGAGCCTGAGGAACTCGTTGTTGTCAGTGTTGACTGTTGACAGTCGTACGTGTAGACGTCTACGGCCAGAACACGGACGGACTGTGTCAGTGTGTGAGTCCGTGTTGATCGACTAGCAGCACTGCAGCTCTGATTGATTGATTGACTGAGTCTGTGCATGCCTGTGCATGGTGGCTCAGACCAGCTGCAGCCAGGGACTATGTACTGGTTGAGAGCCCGAGCAAGAGCCGGGATCCCGCCACATAAATTTTTCAACGTTCTTCAAGGGCTCATCGGTGCGCATATCGGGTTGTCGTATAAAAGAGCTGGTGAATAGTTGGCTCTAAATTTTATTGTGGTAAAGCAAGAACTAAATTGCTTGTGCCGCCGCTTAGCGCTTGTCCTTGGAATTTATCTGTGCCTTTGCTTCGACGTGCGAATCTAGTGGAACGCCAGCCCGTGTGCCGCTGGCCAAGTCGCGTTGGTGATCCTATCCACACCCTGATAGATCTACGCCGTAACGCGGAGTGTAACTGGTGTGGGTGCCTTATTAGATGTGCCTCGTTTCTGAACTACTCAGTTGAGCGCAAGTGTAGGCTTGTGACCTCTCTTGTACTACAACCAGTGCAGTAGAGACTCACTGGACAGGGGCCAGCAGATCTACGTACAAGTAGTGCCCAGTCATCTTTTTCTTGGCTTTATTGCCGATGACCAGCCCTCGCCGTAGTACTAGTAGTAGCGGTTGTGCTGAAGCCGGAGGAAGTACTGCATAGCCTGCGTTACGGCAGCGTCAACGAGGAAGGAAGAAACGTTTCTCCTGCTCGACGTTCCCCTGCGCTGCTGCTGGTCTGCTGATTGGTGTGGCACTGGCTGGTTGTTTGTTGGTGCGTGCGTTCGGCGTCTCGCTGTGCTCTAGTCTAGCCCGCTGCTCGCTTGCTTCCTCAGCTTGTGTCCGTGTGTGCCAGAAGATCAGCATTGGTGTGTCTCCAAGATGGCATTCTCAGGAATAACGGTAAGTCGATGTTGTGTTTTGGCACTGTGTACTGACTGTCTGTGTAGTGCCTGTGATACCGTCATGCGCGTAGATGTGGGTTTCTGGGCCATGGTGACTGTCACTGTTACAGTGTTAGCCTATGTGGGTAGATCTACCTGACGGTTTGGGGCTTTGTGCTGAGCTCCGTTGCCTTGAGTTTGACGATACGGTGTGAGTGGTGCTCGGATAACCCCTACTTGGCCCTAGACGAGCAAAGCGGTGCGTTTGGTGTGTGTCCGTCGAGCGTGTTTCGCTCACCGCATGTCGAATCGTCCAGATGAGTACGCGTATGTTTGTGTTACACCCGCGCAGTGTGGAGGCTTTCATGATAGAGCTCGCGGCGCTAGAACGAATGGCACTGGATCTGATCCGTGATCGGTAGCTGTTGTACTTGTACTTGTAGTGAGTTTGTGCGAGGGCTAGGGCCATGGCCAGTGGGGGCTATTTGGATGAACACTGCAGTGGAACCGTCAACAAACTCTTGGTAACGAGTGTCAGTGTTGAACTTTGCCCCTTCTGCTGCTGTGTCTCTGGCAAGGAACTGGTGTGCATGTGGTGAATTGAAGACATCGACAGCGCGGTGTTCAGTTGCTGGGGTAGTGATAGATAGATACATATGTGCAGTACAAGCGTAGATCTACCCTGTGTGGCGAGGTCCCGTGACTGCATTCACCTCTGCTTCTGCCTAGACCGTCTGGTTTGCCTTGGTGTGGTCCTGGTCACGCTGACCTGCGTGTGTGCCTGCTTCCAAATAGGGGGATCCAGCGCAAGTAATAAATAATTGCACCCTCTTGTGAAAGCCGTACTGCCTTGTCCTGCTTCTGTTGTGCAATGATGGGGCACCAGTGGCAGTGAAAGACTCGATGGCTATGCTGTGTCAGTGAGTGTTATTGAAAAGTGTCACTGTGTGTCTGTGATCAGACAGAGGGTGAGAAGTGACAGAGAGAGAGAGAGAGAGAGAGAGAGAGAGAGAGAAAGCATTGCGTGCCTTCTGCGCTGCCAAGTGGTTTTGATGCGTAAACAGGCCAACTCCCTTGTAGAGATAGCGTGTTCATGCCCTGGATTGTTATTGTAGTCTACTAACTGGGAAATGGCAGGGCTGCTAGAGTTGAATACATCCTCTTCAGATTACACTATTCTGGCCCAAGTGGACAGAACTGACATGGGCCATTCATACACTACGTAGGTCGACATGAGCTGTGATCAGAGGAGAGAAGTATGATGCAGGCTTCTTTTCAAATCAGCTATGGGGAGACAGCTTCTCTAAAAAAACCAAGCCTAACTGTGTGCCTATAACCCTATTGCAGTATTGGCAATACTAGAGTATTGGGGCAAAGAGTAGAACCAGTGCTGGCAGTGCTGTACACTATACTAGTCACTAGAATACAGGCGTTTCCTGTGAAACTTGTGAATGGAGTGGCAAGTGTGACACTTCTAATCAGCTCACTGAAAATGAAGCTCAGCTCAGGGCCAGCGCTAGAAGCAGTAGCATTGCTGTTAGCATGGGCATGGCACGGTACTGTGCAGACTGCAGAGGGTGTAACAATTTTTTTGCATGGGCCAGTGAGAAAGAGGTGTGCACATGTACATGTATGTACGCCTGTCAATGTAGCACGCCACTACTGCAGTACTGGCACTGACCAGTGACCACCTCCTGCTCTGTACCCCTTATCCAGGACTCAGGCCTGAGCACTACACTCAGTCTACAGTGCAGTACCATACTCCAAAGTATGTTTAGGAGTGTTAGCCTTATCCAGATTGCTCTTATTCTCACACCTTGTGCAAAGAACACGATATGCCTCATTGGCATTGGTGGCCCAGTGGCAGTTGTGGTGCTGCTGCTGGTGCTTGCGCCACTCCTGTGAGTGTGACACTTCTCAGAGTATGCCAATCTGCATTGTGCTGTTGTTGCCATTGTTGCTTTGCTTCTGGTGCTGGTATTGTTGCTGTTGTTCAAACAGCAGCAGTAAAAAGGAATGGGATAAAGGATGGCCGCTTTGAATCCTGGTCTTTGAATGGAGCACCAATATTGACCGAGCCACTTTGTGGCTCTGTATTGTCCAATGGCAACAGGGCTTTGATGGGCAGTTCAGCATTATTTCACCGACAACTCTAGTCTTGTTCAGTGTGATGCACTTGTGCCAGCGTACAGAAACTGCTGCATGTGGTAGACTTATACCTGTCTAGTTTGAATTGCACCTCAGCTGTTGTGTAACTGCTTGGCTTGTTTGTGCTAAAACGAACAACAGGTTTACCTATCTCAGTTCCTGGTGTTCTGGCCAAGTGCAGTCCCACGCTACTGCTAGTTCACATTTACTGCTTGGTCTATTAGCATGTGGACACTTCTTGTTGCCCTACTTGAAGTACAAACACTGTTGTTGTCCTGTACAGTGTGATACGTATGTGTATGGTGAAATATCCCGCTGCATACAGTACTACTAGCCAGCTTTCTTTGAGATACTAGCGTTGAATAGTGCACATCAAACTGTGTACATCTCAGTGACAAATGGTGACTTCCTCTGCAGCCAGACCGCAATGCTGTCACTCCGTGGAAGTGTTTCATTAGTAATTCCCTGCAAGCTCAGCGTGCAGTCAGAACAGATGCGAAATATTCAACTGGTATCTCACTGACACCTTTGTTTCAGCATAGCACCCCCCCCCCCCACCCCTCCCCATACATACTAGCACACAAACACACACACACACACACACACACACACACACACACACACACACACACACACACACACACACACACACATCCCTCTATCTTGCCTCTCTTCGGTCCTTGCACAGTCATAGTCACATACTGTAGCAGTAGTGTCTGTACTTGCCTATGTGCTGTCTCAAACATAATGGTGCAGTAGCTAGCTCGTACTACAATGTAATGTAATGCATTTGCATGGGTTTTGTGGCAAGTGGCAAGGTATGTTGGTTGTTGGTATTACCATGGTATAAAAGTACAACTAGAAATCCAGCTGACAGACCAGTGAGGCATTTGGGTATAGTTTTCCCAATTGCCCCCCCCCCCTCTCTTTCTGTCTCGCTATCTATCTCCATCTCTCTCTCTCTCTCTCTCTCTCTCTCTCTCTCTCTCTCTCTCTCTCTCTCTCTCTCTCTCTCTCTCTCTCTCTCTCTCTCTCTCTCTCTCTCTCTCTCTCTCTCTCTCTCTCCCTCCCTCTCTGGCAAGATACTAGATAGCCAGGTAATTTGTTTGGCGGGACTGCAAACCCTCCCCAACGTGTCCATTTGTCAACCTAAGTATCATTCCTGGGGTTGGACAATCAATCCCAGCGGTGTTAATCATAAGGCAGTGCGCTGAGCAAGGGCATCTAAACTTACCAGGAATCTTGGCAATCTTCGCCTTGAGGCTGCAAGTTGATAACAATTGAATGACTGAGCAATAAGCTACAGCCTAGTACAGGGTGACCCAGTGGTCACTATGTGTCACCAGCACTCTGCATTGTATCCATCTAAAAACTGTCTGGGTGTGTATTAGTTTGCTGCTGTTTGGGGGAACTGAACAATCCCATCAAACGTGTATCATCTGAGGGCTTCAATTCCGGATATTGATATTGACAGATGTAGCAGTAGTTAGTTTCTCCAGATCAGGCTCAGCTGCTGTATCTTGTGCTAGTGCCAGCATGCATGAATCTGGGTATGTATCACCGAATGTTGCCTGAATGTTGCCTCCGTGTGTGCCTGCATAGCAGGCTGAATCTGTGATATGGAAGTAGGAATAGAGTACTAGTATCTATGGCCTGGACCTGGACCTGGGTTACTATGTTACAGTATGTAGGTAGGTGTACATGCTGCTACATTGGCCCCATTGATAATGCTATCCCCAAAGTGCCTGTATGCAAATCTCTGGTGGAAAGTGTTGTCACTTCAGAATGACAACCTGTGTGCTAAGACTGGGCAGACTGTTCTTCCATTTGTGGTGGCTCCTTGCTCCAGCACGTTCTAAGTTCTGTTGCCCTAATTAATGGCTTTCCTGGACTCCAATTGTGCTCCTGTTTGGTCTATAGCACCTGTCTTGTACTGCCGTGAAGTGGCAACTGGCTGGCGGGCTATTTTGGCTAGTTCAGTGTGAGCTCCTTTGACTTGTACGGGGAGCTCTGTACCTTTCATGGTATCAGTGCCAGGAGCAGAGCCCATGGCTTTGTTGCCACTGTACTTGCTTGCCTCAGGGAGGTGGATTCAGCTGCACAAGAATGGTGCTAATCATACTACTCACATGGGGTTGTTCTGTTAGAACCTTCTTCCTTCTAATAGTATTCTGTTGAGTGGCAGCAGAGAGGGGGAGACTTGGTTTGAGTGACCACCATGAAAGCATAGTTGTGGCCTTGCACCTACTTGGTCCACTGTCAGACTTCTTCACTTGAATGCCCAGAAGCTCTCCAGTTTTACAGTTTTACCATTAGCAATCAGACTTCAATGTGATTTGCTGGTCAAATTTAGTACTCACTTGGCGGTGCTTTTACTTTTAGACACAAAGCTCAGACACGGTCCAATCCGTCAGTGAGAATTCTCCTGGGCTCAGCTTGCTTGTCTTTATATTACTAGCCTTGGAAAAGCTTTGGCCAGTCAAGCAACTTGCACAGGTAGACTGAGAAGAAGGTTGCCAGTCTTGTAAGCGTAACTAGTTATTGCTGCTGAGCTGTACACCATGGCACCGGGTGTGCAAACCGGTTCACACCGCCATGCCATGCTACTGGAGAGCAGCATGCCTAGTTGCAGTTCATTTGGGCTGCTTTTGGAATGGCAGAAGTCGGGCATGCAATTGGGGGTAAGTTTTGGTGTATGCTCCACACCATCTTCTCCGGTCTAAGAATCCGTGTGTAGGCGATGACCTTACTCTCCAGGGCCTCATGGCCATCCATAATTCACCTTTCGCGAGAGTTGTCTTGGTATCTATGATACACTGTACGCGTACAGTTTTGATTGAATCTTTTTCTTTCTGCTCTATATGCTTCCTTGTGACTTGTTGTCTTCAGTTGGCTGAAGCGGTATACAACAATGCGGCCGAGGCAAAAGACGAGCTGTCGTTTCGCAAAGGTGACATTGTGACGGTCATCGAAAAGAACTACGGTGCGGACGGCTGGTGGCTATGTCAGATCAACAACCGGCAAGGCATCGTGCCGTATAATTATGTGCGGGAGCTGACCGAGGAAGAGATCATAGGCATGCTACCAGCACCACCAGCAGAGCAAACAACCAGGTCCCATTACCAGACCCCATCGGATCGTAATTTTCAAGTTGAGTACAATCGCTTCAAGACCGCATTGTCACAGGGTGTCGATCCGCCCGTGCCAGCACCGCAAGAAGAAATGGTGCAGCCCCAGCCGCAGCTGAACGATCCTGGTGCAATGGATAATCTATATGTTGCGCCAACATCCAACCGTCTACTTGGTGATGGCGGCCTTCATCCTGACCCCAGCTCCTGTGCGACCACTCATTCATCCAGTATCAAGTACATAGCAGTGGGAGATGAGGAGGTTGGCCCCAGTATGACGTTAGTCGCCGGCCAGAAGCTTCTCCAGCGTGTCAACACTGTCCTGGATTCAAGCACTGCGCAGTGTTCAAGAGCTATTGGCCCAGACATCTCTCAGCTGGAAGGTGAGCAGCTTCTTCGGGCGTCCCGGTCGGCTGTCGACGCAGGCCGCGAGGCTCACACACTGCTGAAGGACTTGATTACACTGTCGTGTGGTGTTCTCCGCGTGGCTCGCCAGCTGCAGAAAGCCGGCCACGCACCGCATCTCGTGCAACAACTCGTGCGCCCCATCGTACCTATCAAGGATTCTCACGTTGAGCTTGCAGCAGCAGTTGCCGAGCTGGACAAGTGCCCGGATGTCCTGACTGCACGCCAACTGCTTGCCAAAGTCCAGTCGCTGCTGACTTCTGTACGGGTACACGTCGATGAGCTGAGAGGATATGTCCTGTCCAACGCCGTGCTGCTGTTCCTGCCGGCACAGACGGTAGACAATCCCGACTATGAGGAGCTACCCGACCCACAGACTGCGCGTACACCACAGCACTCTCCTCATCCGTTGAAGTCACGTGACTCACCAGATGGCAGTGCCAACACTCACCATCATCACCACCATTCCAACAGTGATCTGCTCGAGAGGCAAGAGCACTCGCCAAGTCTGATGCATCACCCACCACAGGACAATCGACATGCGTCAGATCTGGTGGGCCATGACACGATAATTGCGCCAAGCCACAAGCGGAGTGGAAGCAGGGAAAGTGTTGACTCTGACAACAGCCGGGCATCTCGCCACAGCTCCAGCTCCAGTAACGATGTTGTTCCAACACTGCGCCGGAAGGCGGACGATGATCGGCCAGTGGCACACGTATTAGCGGGAATGCAGGTAGCTGTTGGTGACCTGAGTGATGGTGAGTTATCTCTACTGGCCTACTACGCCGAGCGCATGGAAACCCTAATACCGAGTGTGACCAACGCTGTAGAAGCTTTCTGCCGGGCGATCGGCGAGAAACAAGTGCCCAAGCAGTTTGTGTGGCATAGCAAAATGGTCGTTGTGGGCGCCTACAAGATGGTGTATGTGGCGGACACTGTCTTCCAGAAGCTGTCACACTCCGAGCTGCGCAATCACATCGTAGCCTGCAGCAATCGCTTGGTCGATAGCATCAAGAACATTGTGGAGTACACAAAGGTGGCGGCACAGCAGTACCCATCCATCGGTGCCATGCGAGACATGGTCGAGTCCGTCGCTCACCTACCACCACTAGCTCTAGACCTGGCTGAGTCCATCAAGGAAGCTGCCAGTCTTCGATGATATAACGTTACGCGGCCCACACTACGCACTGTGCTGCTGGTGATGGTGGACAGGGAAATCGTCTGCCACTCGTCTGCACAATGACGTCATAGTCCCAACGCACCGTCATCATGCTGCTGTGATATGTACAAGTACCAAGTGCTACCATTGCACCGTTGAAACATAAATCATGCTCGTCCGTCTTCCACGACTGAACTATATCCTTACTTGAGTTGGCAGGCAGTGCCAGCCTTGATACAAACAGTTTACATTATGGCCTCCGGATCCGTTCAATTTTAGCTGGCAATTCACTCACCGCGATAACATACATACACTTTATAACAAGCACACACATGCGACAACTCTCAGCATGGAAACAAAACCAATGACACACTATTATGGCCCTCAAATTGAGACTCAGTTTCTGGCAGATGTATGCTCTGGCTCTTGTTTTGACCTAAATCAATCTTTATTAATTAAACTGACCCAACCCTAGTCCGAGTCGCTTTAAGACGGTCATGGTGATCTCACTGTCTATGTTCCACTCAAAGTCATCAGGTCGTCTGTCACGATTGCAAAACCCCAAACTAAAGTCGAATGTTGCTGCTGCTGCTGCTGTTGTTGCTGTACTGTGCTGCTTGGTTGTTGCAAGCGCATGTTGACTGACTTCTGTGAAGTCTGCTCTCACCTATGGTCTATGACTCAGTATGAGCGCCAAAGTCACGCGGCTGCCGAATCATCGAGTCGATGCCCAGGCTGAACCAATATTATGGGGCTGCGCTCGCAGTAGTTCTAAGCTCTTAGCTGTGAACAGACTCACAGTCCCATGATATCATCCCATCATAGAGACAGAGACCTTGGCAGGTTGTGTGCCGGTCTGTTGAAAGGTCATGATCCTGGCCCTGGGAACCATGATCATTGTGAGTAACTCGGAGTGGGTCACGGCTGTGCCATGTTGTGTGTGTGTGTGTGTGTGTGTGTGTGTGTGTGTGTGTGTGTGTGTGTGTTGTGTGTGTATGTGGGGGAGCGGCCTGCCGTACCACTGAGTGTGCAAGGCATGTGTATAATCACGATGATTGTGAAGACACAGTGGTCCCAATCACGGCGAGGAGAGGCAGCAATGCCGGCATGTACAGTGCGTTTCAAAAAGATAGACGCGTGATTTCAAAAAACCGTTAGGCTAGCACCTATCACATAAAATCTGTGATCACTTTGTGCACTAAAATTTCGAAATTGGGCGTTTGTTGAAATATTTCAAAAATACTATGTCACAGTATGTGTCTATATTTTTGAAATGGGCTGTAGTGTAGCCTGTATAGGAAAGCTTACTTTTTTTGCCAAGTCTTGGTAGCCAGCCTAACCGTGATCCGAGCGGCCTGGGGACTCGGGGAGTCCCCTAGTAGTATTGAACAGGACGCCATCTATAATCAGTATCATACAGAACTGTAACTCAAGTGTAAGTCCTTTTGGCTCAGTGGTTTTCAGCCCCTTTTTCGGTGGAGCCTGGAGGTCAGCTTTTCTTGAAGAGAGTTGGTTGACGTGACGTATCGATACCAGACTCGGAGTCGTAGAACTACATGTACCAGATAAGACTGTCTGGGACTGTAGACCATGGTAGACTTGTACTGTCTACGATACGTGTTACAGTGTGAGTAGTATTGCAGAATCGAAAGAAATCATCAATGCGTGTAGTGTTTTCCGCGGCCCCGCCCCGGCCCATCCAGCATCGCCGTCGATGAGTCAAGTGCGTGAGTCGACTGTATACAGTGCAGTGTACCATGTACGTACGCGAAGTCATGCTTGTTTTCCTGAGCATGCTGAGCGCGCGTGCGCGTGTGTGGTTCAAAAAAAAAACTACTTGCATCTCGATCTATCCTGCATACCGGTATGTGTGGAGCATGGAGCCTCAACAGATAGAGTCGTAGTTGTTGTACTTGAATTGGAATGGACGAGTTTAGTTTCTGACTCTGAGTGATCACAGTGCCTTGCCTGGTCAGGAAAGGAGCACAAAAATCACCCCGGTGTGTTGGAAGAATCATTTTCCTTGTGGCGTGAACCGAGCAGGGTGGTGTAGTATTCTCTGTCAGCTCTTGGAATGTTTCGGTTACTGAGAAGTTCATTAGTTTCAATAATATCAAACATCAGTAGACCGTCACTAGCATAATGCCCAAGCGGGAAAAGAAAGGAAAAGGTACGCTCAGCTGGCAGCCTTCCATTTCAAGAAACTCGGTCACATTTGTACTCATGTATCGGCGCCGATAGTCATACTTGCAGTGTCAATTTTAGAATCGCTCTGCTCTGTGCCTCGACAGCTTCAGCACCACGCAAACGCGGCGGGCGAACTCGAGAGAGAGAGGACGATGTCTCTGACGATGATTGTAGCGTAGCTGGTAGTGTTGCAGTTGGCAACCTCGCTTCCCTGTCCTCTGACGGTAAGATTGTAAGCCCCTGCCCACGGCAAGTGTTCTGGAAAAGTGTTGCGAATTTTCAACGAAAACCATAGACAAAATTTATGTAGCCTAGTTTTTGTGGAAGCATTGGATGCTATACTGGTCATGTTTTAGGACTTTTTACGTAGACATGCAAGATGTAAATGTGATGTGCATACCTCCGCACGGACACACACACACACACGCACACCTTGAACCTTGAACGCCCATTGCCGTAGCAATGATAGCGATGGCTTCCTCACGCTGAGGCTCTAAACCCGAAATCTGCAATATGGCGCATGCCGCCTGAGGTCACCAGGACAACGGAACACTCTGTCACAGCGGTAGTTGGGGCACGGGATGTCTGGGGCTTTCTTCTCGACCCTCTGTCGACAACACTGAATCCAGGCGGATCTCTCCTGCGCTGTGTCAAACCAGTCCGCTTCAGACAAGCCGATGACAGTAAAGTCCGAGGACACAACATCCCGCCAGCGCTTCTTGGGACCCTGTTGCGGGCATTTGCCGAACAGCATCTACTTGGGCAGCCGGGTCTCCTTCATCCGTGCAACATGACCAAGCCACCGCAAGCGGTGCTTCCTGATCACATCGGCCATGTCGACATCCACCCCTGCCAGCTCACTCAGAGATGCCGACGACAATCTCTCCTCCCATTGCTCACGACGAGAGATACCGAGAATTGTGCGAATACACTGATGGTGAAAGGTGTTGAGTTGGCGAATATGACCCGCTTTGATGGGTCATGTCTCCGCACACACACACACACACACACACACACACACACACACACACACCTTTCCTGTCCTGTCCTGTAGAGCCACTACCACGAGGGTCGCGTGGGCCCCGGTGGGGCAGCAGAGAGAGAGAAGGAGCACGCCACCTGATGGCGAGCCTCCAGATGTGAGACTAGTCGGAACCGGCGAGAGCAGATACAAATATGCGGGAACTTGTCCCTTTCTCTAGCTGTTGGACAGTGGCCGTGCCTTGAACAGCGTTGTCGGTTGCGTCTCTGGGTTGAGCGGAAACAACGATTGCAGATGTCACAGTGAGCACTGCAGCAACTTCGAGCGGTAGTATCAACGGTGGCAGCAGCAGCAGCTGACATGCACCTCTCTGCTCCGAAACAGGCTTCTGCTGCTCAGCCACGCACCTGTACCTAGCGAGGTCGCCCTGACGTGCGAAGTGCCGGGCGCATGTGCAGCGCAGCAAGTCACTGGTACGGGGGGGGGGGGGGGGATCTGGGGCGTCCGAGGTGTAAGCCAGCCTCCAGTCTGGGCGAGAGTCACAGGCCACCCTATACCAATCCGCTTCAAGGTCTCGTGAGCGGAGGTCCTTCACAGCACAGTCCTTCCACCGCCGACGTGGGCCATGTGCCGGGCGACGAGATGGCAGGGTGCCGAACAGCAACTGCTTGGGCAATCACACGTCGTCCATGCGGGCGACATCGCCCAGCCACTCAAGACGCCGATGCTGTACCTTCGTGACGATGGTTTTGGAGTCACCCCACCACTCAAGCAGCTGGTTGTTGGATATGCGGTCATCCCAGCAACGATGGCGTGATACACCCAATATCGACCGCACATATCGCATGTAAAAAATGGACATGCTACAGAGGTCATGCTTCAGAGGCGTCCAGCACTCGGACCCATACAGCAGCAGAGAAAGGACGCATGCATGAAACACACAGCGCGCACGCACACGCATGTGTACAATGGTGTGTGTATATCTGTGTGTGTGTGTGTGTGTGTGTGTGTGTGTGTGTGTGTGTGTGTGTGTGTGTGTGTGTGTGTGTGTGTGTGTGTGTGTGTGTTCAACCTGTCGGAAGGCTACCCTCTTGCCAAAGCATTTTGGAAGTTGGACTAGTTTCGGCTCCGCAATCCAGTGTGTCGTTACTGTATAGCTTTCATGGCTGAGGTTGTTGGTACGTCTGTTGGCCCTGGGTTCCCAGTTACAGTACCCAGTTGCCGAGGCTGGTTGGTAAAATAACTCCAACTTCAAGGTACCAGTGCATCTAGTGTCTGCTTTTATCAAAGCAGCGTGCTGTCTATACTGGTTTCCCCAGCAAGTGTAGGGTGTGCATGGGTAACTGTCTTGGCCGTCCTATTCCGATGTACTCCGTGTGGTGTACCAGGTGTGCATTGGGGGGTCGATTCACATGGCTTCGCCAGTTGTGTGGATTAGACAGTTATCTGGCGCTTGTCTTGATCTGTTTCAATCAGAATCAGATCCGCTATCGTTGCTATAAAGAGAAAATCTGTGGGTACACATCCAGTGCACTTGCAGATTTGCGTGCTTCTCTTGCGACGGGCGTATACATGGTGCATGGTGTGTGTGTTTGTGTGCATGTGTGTGGCTGCGTGTGTGTTGCTTGTGCAGAGGAAGTCAATGGTGATGAAGCAGGAGCAGAGCTGATAGACGACACCAGAGGTAGAATCATTGATTGTCTCGAGCAGACAGAGCACAAAAGGTAGGTGCCTGCTCTATCTGTCTGTCTGTGAAAACGATCATTTAAATCTTTTAGAGCTATGGATATGATAGTATCAAGAGTCCTTAACCAAAAGAGTATGCAACTGTCAGGGCACGGCACACCCTATCTTCATTACTTAGCTTTCCTGCGCTATGCCCTGTACCCGAGCACTGGAACACGCACCATCTCTCGTATCAGCACGGTTGTTTTGGGCTAGATTCATCCGAGTACCGGCGCAACCTCTAATTTTTAAGTCTAAATGTTGGGTACATGAACTTCAGGTGGGTTTGTACGTTGGTTTCGAACCACGGGGAAATTGTGGTGTTTGATTTTCCGCAGTACATGGATGAAGCAGCATGATGTAATGAAGGCAGTGCGGCGCGCATCTTTCCCATAGAAAGGAGATCACAGCTGTATGCCCTGGTCATGGATTCTTGATAGTATCAATTGCACACTCATACCTTCATACACATAGCTAAGCCAGCTAGGTCCATTGCTTCCAAGAAACCTTTTTTGTGATATTCATCAGTTGGAAAACTTCCCAATAGTGAATCAAGGAAGAAGAACAGGATATATGCAGAGAACGTGAACAATTTCCAGGTACAAACGAACCTCACTTTGATGTGTGTGTGTATAGAGCCATGAGTGTATAGTTGATCCTATTCAACAGTATTCATAGCTTTATTTGCATCTTGCAGTCCAATCATTGAAAACTGGCACCCTGACTTTGTGTCTCCCGCATATACCGTAAAGTACCGTTGATCCACCCCCACGCTATGTCGCTTCCCAGCTGGGTTTTCGGCAGGGGGCGGGAATTAGATCAAGGCTGTCAAGTGCAGTACGATGTACAACAACGTAGAGGATCAGACTCAATGTGCTGGATTGTGCACATTTTGATCCTGGATTGGCAAGTATTGTGTACAGCAGTGCATGCGTCGGTTCAACATCGTATTTCGTTGTATACGCCGAAGTCGCTTCACAAGGAGAAAATCGACAGGGGGCGGGAATTAGAGTGGGGGCGGATCAACGGTACTTTACGGTAGTTGTAGATATTGTGAAAACAACAGTACATCCTGCATTGTGTGACCCGTGCAATTTTTCCTTGCCACATTTGAGGCCAGAAAAATCCAAGAACAGGGAAATAGAGAAATTCAGCCATGTATTTACAAAATTAGTACAGGTATACCATTGCAAAATGTATGGAGAAACATATCTCAAACCCAGATTTTTGAGGTTTGAAGTGGGTTTTTGATCCTCAATTCAGCCAAAATCAGATTTCAAAAGCCAGCGGGACTATTTCCGATGAATGGACTGTTGTATTCCGTGTTTTGTGGACGTATCTGTTCGTGTGCAGTCATGTACATGTATATGTGAGAAATGTAGGCTTGTCGTGTATGGCAAACCTCAAACCGTAATTATCGCCGACATCTGAGTAGGCTAGCGGTGCGGTCGGACACAGCGTAGGCTCTGACAGTCTGGCTGTGCCGACACAGCGGGGGCTCTGGCTGTGCCGTTGATGCTGCAGGGCATGCGCTCTGTTTGGCGCACATCCGTGTCCTTTTTTGGGTGGTGAGAGTCTGGCACAAGGAATAGCTTGCAAACTGCAAAACTATACATGGGCTACTGGCAGGCGTTATGGGCTTATCATGCCATATTGGCTATGGGCTGATCATGCCGTATTATTATTAGCGCTACAGTCCGCTCATCCATAACCGGCTAGCAAACATTTTGGTATATCTCATGTAGATACAGTGTATATGGTGAAAACCACTGTACATCCTGCATTGTGCGACCTGTGTGGCCTTTTGGCACGAAGGGACCCCAGGGCACATACTATCAAGAGTATATAACCCCCCAACAGTGTCGCAGTTGTACGTTTCCAGCCCGTTTTTACCGAGCAGCAGAGTAATAAAAAAAGCACTCTCTGGTAGAAACTCACCGCGGGTATGCAAATCCCCAGCATGATCATGGCAGATGTTCGGATTGCGCGCACGCTATCCTTCGTTTGTACGTAGTACGAACTTATCTGAGACACGTGATGTGAGTTTTCGCCGTCGGAGACCCCATAGGCAGAGTTGCACACTCTTGGGAGCTTATATACTCTTGATACTATGAAGTGTTATAAAGAGTGATGCGATGCATACTTATATGGTCACCATACACCACTTGCCATAACTGGGATTGCGAGCAAGTGTACTAAGTGAGTAAATATAGAAGGCTGCACTTATATGGGCAACACGTCGAGCATGGTTATGGTTACAGCAGGGAAGGGGGTTACATATATCGGCTAGTGAGGGGGGGGGGGGGGGGTCGTGGTTTTTGCCATTTGTACAAGACATAGAGTACTACCAAGAATCCATAATCCCCCGTAGAGTGTGCAACTCCTGATCAGTCCCAGTGTAACAGCAGTCCACTTGGCGGAATTCCTTCATTTTGTCGTTTTTGGTACAATGCGATGAGCAATGCCGATGAATCCTTCGAACATTTGCAGTCAAGCCGGGACTCGGGAGGCTTCCTCAGTGTCGCCTGCCGAAAACTACGATTTCAATTTTTTCAATCAGACTCAACTACATGCACATCCTGGTGATATGATGATTTTTGACCGATCATGCGAAAGACGAAGAATAAAATGTTTTGCAGATACCCCTTTCAGCCACTCCGCCAAGTAGTGCCTCGTATACGAAGTGTCCATCTGATCTCACAGCAAGTCAAGCGATGGCAACCGGGGTAGAGGATACGGTGAGGGTGGCCTACTTCAATCCACTCCTTTCCATCCATCGTATAAGTATAATATAATATAATGGGAGAACCCCCGACACAAGCTCAATTCACACGAAGTCATTTCTCTTTTCACTGACCGGTTTCATCTTATGGTGAAGAATCATCAGAATGTCGCTAGGTAGCTCCACCTGACCAGCAGGATGAAGAATGTCGCTTGGTGCCTCCACCTGACCAGCAATGGAGACACAAGAATACTTTGCAAAAGGCGAACCACACCATCCATCTTCAAAGTAAACAACAACTAACCAGTCATTTCCTTTTCGCTAAACAGAAGCACAACATTTTTGAAACCCGTTGCACACCCAGGGATATGAGACTACGAGATGCACCATAAATGCACTAAGTGTGAGTTTGGGTGGATTAGCCGATTTTCTATTGAGGTCTCGGCGAGCTGGTGGTGCATTATCAAGGTCTGCTGCATGAAAGGGTCTGTATTAACCCTTTCAGTGCCAAGGGGGTCAGAAAAATTCAAATTTTTCCGAGGTGAGCTGAACTCAAATTTTTCATAGCTCAGCTGTATATCCACGGATCTTTATAAACGATGGCTCTCTGGAAAGATATCATGGCCAGGCAGACAGCTGTGAAGAGAATATGCAGCGAAAATAGTCTTCCTCGCGAGGGCGCCTGAGCGAAGTCCGTTTTCTGCATTTTCGTAGCATCTGCACTTTCTCACGCGCGCGATCGATCTCAGTGCAGTCAAATTTCAACGCACGAAATTCGGACAAAGTTGGCCTGAAAGCCACTGCAAATCTCGATGTTTTGATACCCAATACGCATGGGTTGCCGCGAAAGAAATAGAGAAACCCGCGATGCGCATACGTCATGTTTTCTACACGCGACAATTGTTTGTCCGAGCGCGCGCGCTTCAGGCTTCGCCCTGGCGATATCTATCCTCACGGACACAAAACGTTGTGATGAGTCGATAGCCAAGGTCTTCCTGAAGACGTAGAGTGGTCGTTTGTAACTCTCCTGTGTGTAGAAGTGGAGATACGAATTTATTTGTACTCACATACTCAGTCTGGGCGACTAAAGTCGCCCGTGGCACTGAGAGGGTTAAAAAATAGACCAGGTCCGCAGGGTGTATTTAGAAACAGTTTTCTCCCGCTGTTCTTGTGTTTGCTGTTGTTGGATTGTGCAGCGGCAAGACGAAAGAAAACGGACTGTCCGGCCTATGTCAAATCCTCTCCAAGACATTTACACCGGATAATGTCGAACCTATGCAGGAGACGCTGCTAGCCACAGTTGTGCGCTTCTTAAAACGAGGTACTGTATGTAGCTTGTGTGAACGTTGAGTCTCCACTTTTTGAACGAGTGACTGTGTTGGTGCAAGTACATTCCAGGTCAGCTCCACGTGCAAGCAGATGCGTATTGATGCCTTTCCCCGAGGTGTGGGTTGTTGGCAAGTGCTGATAGCTTGTTTGTTCATGTGCTTTCTTGTACGCCTATGCATGTATCTGGGGGGGGGGGGGGGGGGGGGGGGCTGTGTGGTTGCAGTAGTCAACTTGCAGCAGTGACCATGCTGATGTATGTGCCTGGAGTTGTTGATGGCTGTAGATGCTGTGCTCATGTGTGCACTTGATTCTGTTGCGCTTCTGCAGGCACTGATGCAGAGAAAGTCTTGTCAGCTCGCCTGGCTGCCATTCTGATGCTGCAGCTGGGATGTGCCGACGAGACCGAGCACTACGTAGACGAGCTGAGGCCTCTTCTTTCCAACATACTCTCAGATCCTAGCCGCAGCCAGTCAGCGCGTGCCATGGTTAGTGTGTGCTGTGTGCTGTGCACTGGACATTTTGCTACCCCGTAGTGTATCTGTTGTGTGTGTGTGCGTGTGTGTGCGTGTGTGCATGTGTGCATGTGTGTCAATTCATCAGCCTTGCAAGCTGCTGAATGGTGTAATCCCAGCACAAAGGTGCTATGCCTAACGTAGCTGTTCACTATCATCGCTTCCGCGATGGGCATGTCTGAGTCTGTGTATGTCTGCGTATGTCTGTCTAGCTGTGTATCCGGTACAAGGTGTCTGTTATGTACGTGTGTATCTGTGTGTTGAGCACTTCAGTGGAGACATTCTGTTGGAGTCAAATCTCTGTTGGTGAGATCTACACGTTGCTGCATTGTACAAAGCAGAGCTGCCATTGACTTGTGTCAGTTGTGTGTTGCCATGCTGTATGTATTTGGGACCTTATGATGCTGGTGCAACTCTGGCAGTGCGGCATGCCGTGTACATTTGCATGGTGTACGGCGGTACATGTATTCTATTGCTATACTTCTGTGTTGTGTCCAGGCATCTGTGACTCTGGCCCTGGGTAACTTCATGGTCGGCGCATTGCCGGTAAGTTCTTTCAGGACTGCTACTGGTCGCACCCTTTGCTGTTGATGCTACTGTGGCTGGTGATGTATGTGCTGCTGCTGCTGCTGCTACATTTTCTAACTTCAGGTGTGAATGACTGCAGCGTGTTACTGTTGCTACCAGTGATGGTTACCATTGTCCTACAGCAACCGCTTCTGTTCAGCTTTGCACAAACAAAATTCGCCCATACCTGAACTTAGGAGAGCATGTGTGTTGCGACACAGTGCAGGGTCCTGGCAACGTGCATGTACTATTCAAAGGCCGTAGGAAACTAGACCGGTGCGTTATGTCTTGTGCACTGCTCGGTGCTCACCGACTTGGACCTCTCACCGTGCCAAGCATTTATCTTTCCCTTCCGCTGTGTCCTGGCTGTGATTTTCAGGACCACCTGGAGCTTGTTGACAGGTTCCGCACCGTGCTGGGTACGGCGACCACTCAGTCTCAGCATGCCCTTGTCACTGCTATCATCTCGTCTTGGTCTGTTCTACTCACTGACATGACGTCGCCGTTTGTCATGAATAACGCCGACGGGTAGGTGCACTCTGTGTAACATGTCTGCATGCTGGTGTTTGGGAGCAGCAATGCTGTCTCTGTCTCCACCGTTTTGTTCGTGGTGCTTCTGTTAGTCATGTTTGCTGTGCTTTCCTGTATGTGTGACGGAAAATTAGACAACTACTGTGTTGAGATATATTTCTGGGCATGTTGCTCCGCCGCCCTGCGGATCTGTATGTAGTGCACGTGCATGATGTTGGCCTGTCAGGCTAACTAAGAAGTGCAGAGCCTGGGTAGCATGGTCTCTCCCAAGGTAATACTACTGTCTTATTTCGTTACGTGTGTCCTGAGGTGTGTTGTAGTTTGTTGTCCTGTGGTCTTCAGTGTATATGTACCTATATGTGCAAACCCATGCTCTTGCATGCACTCAGACCTACTAAGGAAAACCCTGGGCACCCTGGCTATAAGCGACTTGGTCCATCTTCCTTTGCAGTTTGCACCTTTTTTTGGTGATCGGTTCACTCATGTTTGACTAACACTCCATTCTCCCTTTGAACAAATTTTGACTGCAGCCTCAGTAGCATGTTTGCTCGTCATCTTGGCTCCAAAGACCCAGCAAGCAGAAGTGCTGCTGGTGAAGCAATAGCGGTCACGTACGAGATGGCCAGGAAAGTGGACCCTGTAAGTGTGTGTGTGCGTGTGTGCGTGCGTCACACGCGTCTTTCTTCTCTTTCTCAGACTCCTCCTGACTTTTCTTTCATTCTCCTGGGTGGTTACCAACAGCCAGTGCATGCCAGAGTATGTGGTGTGATGTGTGTGCGTTAAAAAAAATGAAAAAGACCAAAAAGTAGGGATTCACTGGCCAGAAAAAGCCACTTCATAGCTGTGTGGTGTAGACCAGGCTGAATAGTGGCGGTCAATTCTTCAGCCGTGCAAGCTGTCGAATGGTGCAATCCCAGCACAAGCTGCTATGGCTTCTGCTGTAGCATCGCTATCATCGCCTCTGGCGATGGGCGTCCAATGGTGCGTGCGTGCGTTCGCAGAACTTCGCACACATGCACACACATGCACAAACACGAGTGAAATCTCTCTATCTCTAGCCTCTCTATCTATCTCTCTTTCTCTCTCTCTCTTTCTCTTTCTCTCTATCTGTGCCTCGGACATGGCGAAATGACTGAATGGTCATCACCACTCATCAATACTGATCGTTTGAATCTGTTTCAGAATTTGCTGATTTGTTCATCGCATATAAATACCTGTGTACGTGCGTACAGTGTCTGATTCCAGTGCATTGTGCGCATCTTGTTTGCTGTTAGGAATTCAACGGGGAGGACATTGAGGAAGTGTTGGCGTCTGTAAAGGAGTTAGCACACGACCATAGTCAGTAAGTCCTGGTGTTGATGTTTGTGCATTCTTTGTTTGCAGGGTTGCAACGGCTAGGGGTTTGGCTGGGTAACGCGGTCGGGTATTTCTATCTGGGTAGCACGGGCACCCTATCGGGTATTGCCATAGTTTGTACAGTGAGCGTGCACTTGCGCTACATAAAAAGTGTACAGTAAGCAGGTAGCCGTGCTTTTTTACATGCACCATTGCGAAAACACCGTACTCCAACTACCCAACCGGGTTGTCAGGAGTAAACTGGTACCCTAATACCTACTCTAATTGCGGATAGCACGGGTACCTACTACTCGATGACAACCCTATCTGTTTGTGCAGAACAATGTGTGTAGAGGACTCCAGGGCGTAGCTGGTCCCCCTTTTTGGGGGGGGGGGGGTGCACGGCCGCATATGTGTAGGATGGCTGGTGCATCTCATTCATGGTCATTATGTGCATGCTGAACCTAGGTCGAAAGTTTTTTTGTAGGTGGGTGCGCGTGCCCCTGTGCCCCATGCGGGCTACACACCTGGGACTGCATGTCCTTACTTTGCTCTAAGTATGGGAGCATTATGTCCTTCTACAGTGCTGGCAACTGAAATCCGACCCCCTGAGCGGTGCGCTCACATCGCAAAGACCCAACACGAGATGGTAAACCTACGAAACAGAGACCGATAGAACGTGGATGCACCGCTAGGGGGTCGGATTTCAGTTGCCAGTACTGTAGCTTCCTTCTCTGGTCAGCAGCTGAGGGTACGTTCTGACCTGTTGTTTGTGTCACCTGTGCAGTCATCGCTCAAAAACAGAATCAAAGGAAGGCCGGGCTCAGTTTCGTCCCGTTGTCAGCTACCTAGAGGTAAGTGCAAGTGTTAAGTTCAGCGCCTGCGAGAGCAGTAGCATCGACAGCAGTTATCATAAGTAGTCCTGAGCAGGTGTCACATGGTGTTTGTTGTTAACAGTTATGCATTAATTTCTCGATGGATCAGACAAGTGGTCTCTCCAAGCAATATTTCTGTGCACTATTGTCACTGTGAATGTTTGTATCGAAATTTGAGCACTATTGCAATGCTACGAGGGATATTATGATCAGTCACCACCACTACACAAAGGTCGTTGACGCTGCAAATTTTGCACTGTACCCGAGGATTTTGCACTGTACCCGAGGATTTTGCACTGTACCCGAGGATTTTGCACTGTACCTGAGGATTTTGCACTGTACCTGAGGATTTTGCACTGTACCTGAGGATTTTGCAACGCTGCAACGGCCTTTGTGTAGTGGTGGTGGCCGATCATAATATGAATTGACTGCAGTGGAGCCTCCGTGTTCTAAAAAAGCTACAAGGGATACACGTATTCAGTACATGTGAGAGTGTGTTGACAGTCTTCAGTTCTAAGAAAGTGTTTGTACAGCTTTCACTGCACTTACCAGACCGGTTCCGACACCGCCTGGTCGTAAACTTGACCAGCTGGTCTCAGTGCAGTATCCTATGTTTTCACCGCTCTCTGTGTGCTGTGCTTGCAACAGGACGGTCACCGGCCAGACGAGACTGTTGTTGTATCCAAAAAGCAAGCGCTGAGGATGACGTCTTGGTCTGAGTAGGTAGCATGGCATGATGAAATGATATCGGTGTCGTTTGACAGTCTTTATATTCGTATTTGTGAGCTGTATTCAACTTGATTGAAGTGCTGCTTTCATGGAGTCTCTTTGAAATGGAAATTGAATTCTGGTTTATCACCGTGGGCATCTCTAGATTGTTTGGCGGGAAAAGTCTTACTTTTGCCGTTGTCTGGTCGCCAGATGTCCCCCTCTGACCACAGACAACCTGGATTACCACTAAAATGAAACTCCAGTAGAACGCACATGTACGGTCATGTACTTCCAAGGGACATAAATGCCGGTACAGTGCGTATCGGTTATAGCGTGGTCGTGTAAAAGAATATACTGCCTACAAGAATGAACTCTCATGTTTTCATAATCATAACATGGATTTCAAGTGCACATTTATTCTTACAAGCAATTTTATCGTACAGTAGAATATATCGGTCCTAAGAATGGACTTTGTGTAGCAAAACATACCAGATTAGTACAAAGTATATCGCCTGTACTGTAGTAATAATATCCGTCCAATTCAGTTCCGATCTGACTCGCGTTGGGTCGTAGTGCTGCAGGTTCAACTATTGTGGTCATGTAACTCATGTTGCAGACCATCTGGTAAAAGGAGAGCGATCGCTCTCGCGCACCTTCGCTCTCCTTATTTTCTTTTAGGGCGCACTTTTCGTCGCGCGCCTTGAGAATTTCAAGCGCATCCGCATCACTATGAAGTTCTGAAAACACTCAATATTTCGTAACTCGGCTTTCCCTGAACGGAATCGAGTAATCGAAAGGTCTATTCGCATTAGAAAGTTCTCAGCTGTCGGCTCCAACAAATCGGAAGTCGATCCGAGGTCCAATAGTGGAGTTACGGCACTCGCAAGGTATTTTACGTACTGTTGCAAATTTTCACTTCCGCACTTGGGCGGCAATCATCGTATTTTTACATAAAGCCTAGGATTTCCCTCTGTTGCGTGACAGTCCGGGCATGCATAGACCTGTGTGACGCCAGGCACAGGTCTTTAGCGGTCAACTACAGAAGAAAGGAGCGCTCTACGATGAATACTATTACTACAAAAAATACCATGGATCATAGCGAATTGTCTCAATTTCCCATTGCGTGTGTCATTGTCCCTGATGAAGGGAAACTAAAGTTGTGGTCCGAACAGCTTTCATTTGTAGTGCGTACGGCGATTTTCCAGAACGAATTTGGCAGCTATTGGGTATTGAATCCGATTGGGGTATGGCAAGATGTTGAAAAAACCCCGTATTGTGCTCGCCTTGGATAGATAAGGCGAGTGACTTTTTTTGGGGGGGGGGGGGGGACTGCTCTCCCACCACCCTCCTTGAGAGGATAGCGAGAGTGATTGTTCACTCTCCTGGATTTTTCTTACACGAAGGTCTGTGTTGCATAGCCACATGGTAAGCCTATGTGACTATGAACAGCCGCAAGCACCGTAACACTACATTGCATGTACGATGATCTTCCTGCCTCTGCGCACATGCACATGATATGTCACACTAGATTTATCGTGTGTAAGAAATATCGGAAATAAGAATAGAAAGTCGTTTTTCAAACACCCACGCTATAACCGATACCTACTGTACTTTGTAGCTGAGTTGCTAACTTGCTACTGTATATACCGTGTTGAATAACTGGAAAGTACTCCGGGTCATTGCTGCACTGATCCCATCAAGTTGCGCCATACTTATGATTTCTTCTTTTTTTGGACGCAAATATGTTCATGTGAAGTCACGTGTCCGCGGTCCCACCATATACTAATCTGCCTCGGGTACAGTGCCGTGATTTTTCATGCAACCACGGCACACGCATAGCAGGCTGCTGCAAATTGCCTGCAATGCGCTCGGAGCTGTACGCCATACCGACTGCATACTATCCATTGTTCAATACTAAACTTTGCCTGTAACGTGCCTGGTGATGTTATAGTGTATGTGCTCTGCTGCATTGCCTCTACTCCATGTTCTGTTGCGCAGGATCAAGCTGTTGTCTTTCTTCAAGTGCGTACTGGGCTCCGGCATACATGAGCACTTGCGGGTAAGGATATGTCTTTCCTGGGTGTTGCTTTTCTCTATCTACTCTTGCCAGAAATCTAGGTAGATTGTGCATTGTACCTGCAAGGATGTGGCTATCGTGGTGGTTAGGCCCTCTCTCTTTCTGTCTCTCACACGCACACACACACACACGCGCACACACACACACAAGCAAATCTTCTCATCGGTGCCATGCTCATGGCAGCGTTTTTCAGTTCTGACCTGCCCTGCAAAGCCTGCATCACTATTTTCAAACAGCATCACTCGCATCACAGTTACACTGCCACAGACCCCTCACAACCATGGACCCCCACCCTGTCACTCTGGCCCCAGCCCCTCTCGACGACGTGAGCCCTGTGCAGTAGTCTAGTAACAGCGCGCTTACTGCCATTGCTATCTTGTTTTGCTTGTGTGTGTGTCTTCACTCAGGAGAACGAGTTCATTCGTGATGTCTTCAAGCTCGGTGCTAGTCTTGGTCCAGATGCAGACAGGGTGGCACAGACATCAGATGAGCGTGCTGCACTTGTATGTTTTACCTGCTAATGCTGTGTGTGCTGTGTCTTTCTTTTGTGCCCAGAGTGTGTGTGGGTGTATTGGTGTATATGCAGTGTGGCTGTGTTGTTTTGTATGTGGGTGGATGGGTGGGTGTGCCTGTGTGCTTGTGTGTGGATGGGTGTGGCTGTGTGCTTGTGTGTGGATGGGTATGTGTGGGTTTGGGTGGGTGGACGGTGGTTAGCCTTATCAACATGACCACAGAAAATGCCTTCATGCAATATTATGTTGTACCTTATTCCAGGCATAACGCAGGAGGTTATGCAGCAGGTCTCCTGCTTCATAACCTCCTGCGCACTATACACGCTATACCGCGTACTGCTATTTATGTGCATCATGTGCATCAACTATGATGTGATCCAGGACTTGCACAATGACGGACACCCATTCAGAAAGGTCAGAAACTATGCGCTCCTGTTTTCATGTACACTTGGTGCGGCCCATTCCTTCTAAGTGCTCTCTCTCTCTCTCTCTCTCTCTCTCTCTCTCTCTCTCTCTCTCTCTCTCTCTCCTTCTGCCTCTTCGTCGTTGCGTCTTCCTTCTTGTGTAGAAACGTGGTTACAATGCAAAGAAGATGTTTCGACAGGTGGACCGTGCGGCGATGCGGGACAAGCGAGCACAGTTCTAAATTATCTCACAGTGGGTGGATGGTTCCCAGTTTGCAATGTGAACATCTCCTGCATCAAACTAGGTGAAGTTTTTTCTTTCTTTTCTTTTTTAGCTTTCTCTCTGTTGGCTCTTTTGGCTCAATACGACACATGACTAGTTTCATAAGCCTCGACTATCACGTCTCATAGATTCTTCACAGTTTTCTAGCCAGGTTGCCTGTTCATCAACTTCTGATCTGTGCATCATCTGCATGCACTGGACTGGACGCCATGCCACTGCCGTCCACTGTCAACTGTGCACTGTGCCCAGTACTAGCTGGTATTTATTACTGTTCTCTTGATCATCTTCATCATGATATTATATCTGGATGTACGAGTACGGTACGACAAACCATGGTTTTCTATACTCTCTTGTCTTCCCCGGAGCTATACTACGAATGCGATCATCAACACTCTTTACCCCTGCCGCACACGCTGAGGATGGCTCGGTCTGTGGGCAAGGAGTGTGTGCTGTGTGTACTACCACGGTTGCCACTCTCAGCATACAGCCCAGCCGCCTTGACAAACATTCTAAAACTCGTCCAATATGCTAGTCCATTGAAAGGAGGTGTCTTTCTCGCGTTGTTCAGTCGCCTGCTTTACAAGACAAATCGTTCTGTCTGTGTGTTTGAACTCACATTGTCTAATGGTGATGATCTAGTCTAGTAATTTATTATTGTATTACTGTTTCACTAGGTTCTCTGCTTTTTCATCCTTTCTTGGAACTATTTATGTTCTTGTTATTCTGTCTCCTTTTTTATTGTATAAATTTCATCAATGTCTAGGTACTGATCGATTTCTCCGAGCTACATCATATGCAGCATTTCTTTGCAATAACACACTTTATACTGCTCCTCAGCAGAAATGTCAGCACCGTTGATGAGTTGCATCTCAACATGCTTGTCTGTACATGCTGCAGTTGTGCGCTGTGTGATCGTTCGCGACCCATCTGTGCTCGAACTTACAGATGGGTCAGCAAGCAGTGCATGCATGGCATCCGGACACATGTGGGGTTTTTTTTGTATTTGAGCGTGCATCTGATGGGGACGACAATGGCATGCCAGCAGCGCGGGGTATGGCACCGCCAGCATACAGTCTTCCCTTACTCTGTGTGATGCGTGCATGTCTATCATCTCGGACAGTCTGATCAGTCTCCCAATGATCGCAGGACTACATTGTATAGCTGGCAATGGGTATGTTGCATGCACAGTATGTGTAGGGCTTCCTGGTATACTGAGGACTGCTAAGCAGCGCAGCACAAACTTGACCTCGTGAG
Organism: Sycon ciliatum; assembly: GCF_964019385.1. Classification (NCBI taxonomy): domain Eukaryota; kingdom Metazoa; phylum Porifera; class Calcarea; order Leucosolenida; family Sycettidae; genus Sycon; species Sycon ciliatum. The sequence continues at coordinate 25,720,307 of NC_088643.1, forward strand.
AACTACACTGTAGATTCTTGGAAGTGCATGGGACTCTACTGTAAATGCCTTTTTTGGCATTCGATGGCTCAACGCACACAACGACCATGTTGATTGGAAGATTCGACAAAAAGCACGCATTGCAGAGAGTGGGAGCTAGCAGCAAGCAAGCAGGCACCGCCTGCAAGGCTTGGAACAACATCATAATCGCGTCACTACAGGCATGGTGCCATGAAGCTACGCCAACGTTCATACTTGAAGTAGTCCTGAAGTACATTCATCATCAATGTGATGTTGATAGCCCGGTAAAGCAGCAGTGGTACCAAGAGTAGTCTGGTCATCTCTTGAGGCACCGAGCTACAACTGTTGCATGTAGTTCGTCTCATTTCCAGTTCAGTTTGGCTTTCAGACGTTATCCACATTCATCTTTAACTTTTAAAATAAATAGATTGTTTGTCACGGAAACCGGTGTATACAGCCAGCGCAGTGTCCGTGCACATGCAGAGCCGCATACAGTGGCCTATATGCTATGGTGAGTCCACAATTGATAGTGGGAAGACGGGCTTGCCTTCCTCCAAGTACTGTACCCAAGCCAGCGGTGTGCTGTTTCGTACGCGTAAACTGTCAGTCTCCAATTCGGCACGGTTCACCCAAGCTGCTCCCTGCAGAGCACACAAATCCAATCAGCATTGCACAACCGATAATGTTGTATACAGAAGATTGGATAGCACTATTATTACAACGCAATGATGCTCTTCGATTCAATGGAATGCTGGGCACTGCTCTACTCGTGACCCCCCCCCCCTTCCCAACCGTCTTCACGTTGACAGACGGGCGGGTTCAAGTGTGAGACGCGGACCGGTGAGCCATGCCAAGAAAGCCAAGAACACTGATAGATCATGATGCAGGACTTTGGAATTATATCAATAAAAAAATAAATTATCGTGTCCGTTCCTGAAGGGAACTCACGACGGCCGCTAACACCCGGTAAACCCTCCATCAATAGCACAAAGAATAATGATTGTGGCCAGTGACTCACTGCACTCTCAGAGTCTGGGATTGTCTTTATCTTAGCATCCTCGTCGAGAGGCCGTGCCAGGAAAGTGCAGCGCATCCGGTGAAACGGGCCTTTGGCTGTGAGCAAGCAAAGGCATACAGTAAAACTGTTTTAAGCGACCCCCCCCCCCACGGTGCAAGCAAAAGCGGTCGTTAAAGTCAGGTGGTCTTTAGAACCAGGTCCCACAGTGTCTGTGTAACCTCTCGTGCATGGAAAGACGGTCATTAAGAGCAGGTGGTCGCTAAACCCAGAGGTCGCTTACACCAGGTTTTACTGTACCCGGAGACAAAAGTCCTGTCACTTGTGACCATCACACCATCACACCTGCACAGCTACAGCATACACTACACATACTGGTATGCTGTAGAAACACAACCAGCTTTGGAGGTTTGGCTCGTGTCAGGCCACTACCGCCACTACCACCACTACCACCACCACCACCACCACCCGGTTATCAGCGGCCTGATTATACCAAGGCGGTAGATGCAGTGCCTAGCAGCGAGGCTCGTGAGATGGACTAACTCAAAGAAGATGAAAGCCGCTAAACTACACCCACGATGCCCTCACTCTGAGCCGCAGTGAGTACCCAGTTGATCGCGGAGGCACAGTTCACTGCACGTAAAGAGTTTTACGCGAGGATGACCGCACTTGTTAGCACAGTACACGCCCCACTGCGGCTGCCAACAGGTTCAAACAGGGGAAATCATGAAAAAACTAAAAACCAGTATATTGTATACACTGCAGTTTTGTTTGCTTGTGACTATCACAATCACAATCACACTAAACTAAAGTGCACAAGACAAAATACATGCAAGCTCACCAGAAACTCTGGGGATGAATTCAAACTTGAGTACGCCGACAAGCTCCACTTGCATGCCAGTCTCTTCAAGAACCTCTCGCTTAGCTGCCTCGCATAGCCCCTCACCAGTAACAAGTTTTCCACCGGGAAGCCAGTACCTGTCGCACCCGTGACGGCAGGAAAGACACACATGGCACACAAATCTAAACTGGACATTGCAAACAGATCGAGAGACCTCACCGGAAAACCCATCATACGGCACTGTCGTGTATTCATCAAGTTGCAAGGGCATAGCTCTCACAGGTTGCAAGGGCATAGCTCTCACAGGTTGCAAGGGCATAGCTCTCACAGCGGGTTGCGATTGAAACGCAGAGCACATAGGAGCACTAAGCTGCACTGGCAGCGGTGGGGACAATCAACATACAAGTAACACACATTGGGTCGAGCTCCCCGCCACAGAGAAACTTCAGAATAATGATATACGTCCAAGAAATGTACAAATCTGCCCTTCGAGTTACAACGGCGGGGATATCTTGTCCTCCTGAATCCAAACATGCAAACACGGTCTCTCTGCTGCAGATGTCACTTAAGGTTTACCACATTTTCATCATCAGGGTGAAACAGTCAACTAAATTACTTGAGCGTCATATCTATACAGTACTGTCGGGTACCGAAGAACGGACACTGGGCCGCGAGTAGGATTTCACCAAGCACAGCATACCAATGTCTACACGCTGACTCAACTGTGCATAGACTGTAATACATGAAAATAAGAACGGTCTAGGCTAGGAGGCTGCCCCCCCCCCCGGCCCAGTTCTTCGGCACCCAACATTGCTGTAGTACTTTATAAATTGAAGTTTCATGGTAGTGTAGTGTAGTGCTAGCTGTTTCGACATTGAGTAAAACAGGACTGTGTTTACACACCCTCTACTCCTCGACTCGAGCACCATCAGGATTCTCTTGTCGGAGCGCTGTACGACGGCCATGGCCGATGCCAGGACGTTCAGCTCTTCATTGTCCGGCTCCACCGGTACTTCTCCGCGCAGGGCAGGCCCGTGGTGATTACGTAGGTGACGCTACGACGGCAACAGCAAAAACACAGCAAAGCACTGTGTCCACCAGACCAGCATTATCTAGAACAATTTGAGATATACAAGTGCACTACATGCAGTTGGTTCTAACTCCAGTCAACCCCAGCATCTATGGGTTACATGATATCAGCCATGTTGGTTCCACTGTCCACATGACATGATCACTTTCTGCACAACCTTTAATAGTCACATGACAAAGATGTGAAGCCACACTATTTTAGAATCCGATCTGATAACCCAATGCAATTGAGCAAACTCATGTATCTATGTTACTGCCACAGACTCTGTTGCAGGATACTCGGCAGAAAGCCATGCAAACCTGTTTGTTGAAAACCCACTTCACCAATGACTCCTCGTAGTGCAGTGGTATAGTTAGTGAACCGTTTCACTAGCCTGCCATACATAGTAAAATCCTCAATGTTGTCCTAGTGCCCAGACAGCACTGAGCATCGGCACAGTACTGGCAATTGTACAGTAAATGATGGCGGCCTGGGAGAGGCGTGTTCAAATGTGTTTGCTGCTGGATACCAGGGAGTCGTAAAATACCGGTATTTTAGGACTCCCTGCTGGATACATGGCATTTCGCCGCCTGGAGTCAACTGGCACGGTGGTCCGACTCATCGCCTATGCAGTGACTCTTCATGTGATGGCGTGACGCAGTTCTTCAACACCTTGGCATTGGTTTCGTTGTGTTGGTTGCAAGCTAGCCGGCCATGAACTGGACATGTACATGTAGCACCGTTCTAAAATCTCGTGACTGTGCACATTGTGTATGACTGCGAGTTCAAAACCTATGTTGAGCAGCCACTGTGACTGGGATAAGAGGCCACCTGTTTTTTTTAGACCGATCACATCAGCACAACCAAATTGCTGTACATGCATTAAAAGCGGTATCGAAAGACCATGACTGTGTCCATGAAGACTAGCAAGGTACCATGGGGTGTTCGCTAAAGAAAGGCACTGTTACTGCACATCATAATTATGGCAACATGACCCGGCTAACAGCTATACCCTGAGTGCGGTATGCTGCTGGTGCCAGCCTCAATGTGCTTACCCTGAGGTTTTTCGCAGGCTGCTGCTTGCATACCGGGCACTTCTTCTTTGTGTTCATGGTATCGCTGGCGTGGTACAGTGGATAGTGGTGCCACAGTCCATCCTCTGTCAGCCCGCACCTGTTGCATGCCGGGCAGGTGTGTGTCGTTGTGTCGCCCTCGTGCCGCTGCAGGCTAACCTGGATATGTTCGCTTACTGTCACGATATCCTGAGCGCATTGGCACAGCATAGCGCCAGTTTTCTCGGCCAGGTGTTGGCGAGCGTGTGCACTGACATCGGCCCCCTTGCCGTATACGCAGAGAAATATCTGTGGATTGGACTGGCGAAGCTGTTGGCAAACCGTCATCATCCGGTCGCAACCATAACCCGACGCGTCCAGGACTGCCATCTCCACGCAATCCTCCTGGCCTGCAGCACTAGCCAACTGCACTAAACTCTCAGTGCTGTCTACCACACTGACTGCCAGTCTGCTATGTGCATTCAGCTCTGCCGTGAGCGCCATGTCGCCAGATAGTAGCAACAGGCGACCATTTCCCGTTGGCATGTCCATGCTGACTAGTAATTAGTATAGAGTGCTGTGTGTTGCAACACCAGTCATTACTTGCAGTCTGCAATCATGCACTCTGGTTCGCACCGATGTCTCCTTTGCCTAGGTTATTATTTTACTGTTACTATCCAAAGCGCACTGGTCTTGTAGATCATAGCTGGCAGCGACGATCTTTACAACGGATCGCAGCTCGATTGATTCTGTTAGCGAATAGATGCGAAGGAGAGACACCGCTGCCTGTCACAGATTCACAAGCGCTCCATCACACTACACTTCACAAGGAATCTTGAAGCTGTACACGCTGCAGGCTCCACAATGTTTGTAGTTTCTAGTCGTTCTTACTCTTTACTTTAGTTGGGGGATGATGCATGCACAGCTTTCACCACGCCAAGCGCAAAGTCGCCTCCCACAGCGCCGGCTCCACAAAATGTTTTCTGGTTTTCTGCTACCAACAAAAAGCAGCTGGCTGCGTGTATCAGGCAGGTAGGGTTCTACTGGCACTTCTATATCTACAGCTAGCTAGCTACATTGTAGCGTTCGCTGTGACCTGTGCATCGCACAGGCCGGTTAGATCTACTGTAATGATCACAAAATAGGCTGCGATTCAACATCTCTCCAAGTACTGTGACTTACTATTTTCGCCTTTACTAGCTTTGCCTTTTTGGAGCTTCAGCTCAGGCTTCAGCCTCGGGCTGGGGAGTGTGAAAGAAAAACATTTCTTGTGGATCTGTGGAAGGGAAGACTGATAGTGATAGTGATCATGGTGATACAGTGATATAGCCAGCGCTGTTACAAGATTTATAATGACATTTCCAGTCTCAGTGCAAGCGGCTGTTGTAGACATGTTGTCATAGCTGTGCCGTGTTGGTACGAGTTCAGCAGAGATTTGGGGAGGCAGCTGAGCTGACCACGGCACGACGAAGTTAGCGCTAGCATGGTTAGCGTTTCCCTGATGTAAAACTGAACACTTCCTAGAAAGTCCTTGATCCAAGACTTGAAGTACATGACAATAATTATTATTGTCATGTTACACACTAGTCAGAACAACAGATGGCTTGATCAGTCACAACTTAAAGTTTCATGCCATCTCAGGCACTCATCAGGTGATGAGGGCCTGAGATGGCATGAATCTGTTGTTCTGACTAGTGTGTCACGGCTCTACCTTCCCGGTATCGAGCTCTCTTGGATTTCTGCTGGAATTCACAACAGTGTTATTGTCATGTTATGTACATGTACGGTCAAACCTCTTTTTCCCGGTCCTACATAAAATTTTGTAGTGGAACTCATGCACTTCCCCCGAAGCCGTGTGAGTGTACCTACTACATTGTAAACAGGGAGTTGTGTGGAAATTTTCATTGGAAGTGTAGTATTCTGGATGCTAAATCAAGTGGTCTTGGTCTGATGAGGCTGCGATACAGCATTCCGCCCATATTCCCAATCAAACACAGTCGAGCATGGTCCCGTATGCGATCCCGCATAGTTCATTGGTTCTGATTTCAAGGTTCCTCAGTGCAAAGGCAATTCCTGAAAAGTGAAAAGCGTTGTACGAAAACTTGCTTGAAGTATACAATCACAGATGTCTGGCATGACTCAGTTTATGGCTGAACTCGAGTCAAGGCCGCACACACTCGGCCTTGATGAAGGCAAAGGATCCTGCCAGACCTCTGTAATCTGGTGATCGTGTTTCAGGTTTTCTGTCTTGGCATCTCTGGTATAAAAGCACGGCACCTGTAGGGGTGGCGGTCGGGGACGTGGTGGATTCAGCTTGTGAGTTTCAGCTCGGTCCACTCCTCATAACCATACGCAGGATGAGAATCCTTGCTTCAGAGTGGATGCATGATCTTTCGCTTGCTCAAAATTTATCTGAAAAATTCGGCAACTCGTTAACTACATGTAGAACAAAGTGGGAAACCGATGCCACTTTTTCTGCTTGTAAGTTTCAGCTCAGCCCACTCCCAGGGGAAGGCTAAAATCAAAATTTCACCAGTAAATTGTAGTCTTCGGGGTGCTGAGTCGAATGGTCTTGGTCCGAGAATGCTGAGACGCTCCCTTCCTACTTTAATCCCAATCGAACTCGCGCACTTCCACCGAAACTGGGTGACTGCGCCCTACTAGATGGGGATTTGTATGCAAAATGTCACTAAAAGCGCCATTTCGTTCTTATAAAAGCACGGATGACCACCATTGGCCCATATGTTGTAGTCTTTTGGACGCTGAGTCGACTGGTTTTGGTCCGAAAAGGCTGCGATGCAGCGTTCCTCCTTTATTCCCAATCGAACATGGTTGAACAAGCGGTCACGTGCTCCTGGGTACCCAAATCACTGACCTGGTCACCACGCCAGCAGGCGACAACTTTCACACCAAGGTTCAACTCGAGTTCAACTCGAGTGACAGGACTGCACCCAAAAAGGTCAAACAGGCTAGTAAGTTGTACCCTGCAGGCACGGTGACCAGGTGGCTGGTGTACGCAGGAGCACGTGACCGCTTGTTCAACCATGTTCGATTGGGAATACAGGAGGAACGCTGCATCGCACCCTTTTCGGACCAAAACCAGTCGACTCAGCGTCCAAAATACTACAACATATGGGCCAATCGCGGCCATCCGTGCTTTTATAAGAACGACATGGCGCTTTTAGTGACATTTTGCATACAAATCCCCATCTAGTAGGGCGCAGTCACCCAGTTTCGGTGGAAGTGCGCGAGTTCGATTGGGATTCAAGTAGGAAGGGAGCGTCTCAGCTTCCTCGGACCACGACCATTCGACTCAGCACCCCGAAGACTACAACTGGTGTTTTGATTTTGAACTTCCCCTTTAATGAACGCGAGCAAACAATATGATCTTTGCTTCAGAGCAGATTCATGCAGTGCGTTTTTGAAACTATCCGAAAAATTCAGCTCTGCTCATGGTTGGAACCTGATCGTGATGTGCAGCGACTTTTCCTGTTGCCCTTTTTAGACCGGCTGTTTCCAGGTACCAGAACGTACTCACAGCCGAAGGTGAGATGCGAACTGAGCTGACAACAAAACATTGCCACAGACCCCTGCATGCCGAGACAGAACCACGCTCATGTCTTCACAGTGATTGGCTGACAGAGTACGGGTGCCATTGACGACGGGCCTTATTGCTACCGTAGCTTTCCTCGGTGGCCTTTATCGGCTCATCAAGGCCACCGCGGGGAAAGTCACTCATTGGCTACAATCATAGAAACAGCCTGAATCCGAATCCCTTTTTCCATTCTGTGTCCTTTTCTCGCACTCCTTTACTTGCACACTGTAGCACAATGCACAATGGTTTCTTGGTTGACACTGTAAAATGCTTGTAACGTAACCAAATGGGATATGTCAAATCAGCTCGTACTCTTGGAACTGAATTGTCGACTCCTGGCCGCTTCAAAATTTGTAGTATTTTTGAATGTCCTGCTTGCGTACACACAACTAAAGGGCAATGGCTCAGGGAGTGACTGAGTCAACCCAATGTCATCTCTTACCACAACAGAACAACACAGACATTCACATGGGCCTAGTGTTGACAGTCTCAGTCAAGAAAAGTGACACAATCCCTATTGTCAAAGTCAGGGCTGGAGACACTATGTCTGGGTCAAGGTCTTGCCTCATCTTTCTGCGTCACTGCTTATAATTATGTCACACTGCTTGTGTTATGTTGTAAGATTTGCACAAGGCTCAAGACACAGGATATATGCCAGAATGCACCAAAACATCCAACTGCACAGCAGACAATGGCCGGTGAAGCGCAGAAAACGCTGAAAAATGTATTTTACTGCTGGGGGGCTCTTATGAAGGCTGGCTGTGCAGAGAGGGTCGATTGGCCAATAAGGCAATATAATAGGGCAACCAACAAAAAATAACAGTGATCTGTTGGTGATGTGTGGGCGGATGAGTGAACAACGGTGAATGAACTGATGATGAACCAAAAGTTTGTTTTGGAGAAGTCCATGATTACCATGAACCAGCTACAACGACGTGACGTACTGCACTCTGCAGATCTACACTCCATACACCATTACCATGATTACAGTCATTATGCAATCTACCAAGAGTACATAACCCCACACTCTTGAATCTACGCATACATACTGCCATGATTCCTGCCTGGCTGTGCTGGGTAGGTCTGTAGCATCACCGTAGCTAGGCGTAGGTCTACACGTGTCGTATGTGATTTGAAAACTACATGGCCCATATTATCATGATTATGGGGCAGAGACTTGGCTTTCACTTTGTTCCTCAACAAAAACGATGTCAACATATCGGTGACAGCGCATTTTCTGAAGAGTACTTGAGGACCTGAGTTCGAAAGAGAAGCAACCGCAGTGATACGAGGGCAAGTCAATTAGTTGGTTTAGTTCTCGTCGAGGCATAGAGTCTGTTTCTTTCTCTCTCGCGCGTGGCCCGAGTAATCTGTGGCGCTGCCCAATAATTTATAATAGTATCACCATGTCGAACGCACACGGAATGGACACAGACTGTATGACTCTCACCCGCTTTCTCATCAGTGAACAGCGAAAATGCGAGCACGCAACGGGTGCATTGACCATTCTCCTGAACCAGCTGATGACGGCGGTCAAGGCCATTGCGTCTGCCGTCAAGAGAGCGGGCATTGCAAATTTGTAAGTGAATATATCGGCGTGACAATAGCATTACGATTTGTGAAGTAACATTAGCAGTTAATAGTTTCAAGTAGTTTTCTAGCTGCTAAAATGTTTGGTAGTTATCAGGTGGAGCCCGGGGGTGTGTCGAGGGTGTGCCAGGGGCAGCTACGTGCACATGATGAAGTGCTGGCAAATAATGTCCACCCAAATCGTATGTATTTACTTCTCAGCACACGAAGCACAGAAGCCATATAATTTTTTCGACGGGCCTTTCATTCCATTACTCTTCAGGTCGAATACAATGGTGATTAAAGGGGAAGTTAAGGCAAAAATTAAAATTTCACCAGTTGTAGTCTTCGGGGTGCTGAGTCGAATGGTCGTGGTCCGAGGAAGCTGAGACGCTCCCTTCCTACTTGAATCCCAATCGAACTCGCGCACTTCCACCGAAACTGGGTGACTGCGCCCTACTAGATGGGGATTTGTATGCAAAATGTCACTAAAAGCGCCATTTCGTTCTTATAAAAGCACGGATGAACGCGATTGGCCCATGTGTTGTAGTCTTTTGGACGCTGAGTCGACTGGTTTTGGTCCGAAAAGGCTGCGATGCGGCGTTCCTCCTTTATTCCCAATCGAACATGGTTGAAGAAGCGGTCACGTGCTCCTGCGTACACCAGTCACCTGGTCACCGTGCCTGCAGGGTACAACTTACTAGCCTGTTTGACCTTTTTTGGGTGCAGTCCTGTCACTCGAGTTGAACCCGAGTTGAACCTTGGTGTGAAAGTTGTCACCTGCTGGCGTGGTGACCAGGTGATTTGGGCACCCAGGACCACGTGACCGCTTGTTCAACTATGTTCGATTGGGAATAAAGGAGGAACGCTGCATCGCAGCCTTTTCGGACCAAAACCAGTCGACTCAGCGTCCCAAAGACTACAACATATGGGCCAATCGCGGTCATCCGTGCTTTTATAAGAACGAAATGGCGCTTTTAGTGACATTTTGCATACAAATCCCCATCTAGTAGGGCGCAGTCACCCAGTTTCGGTGGAAGTGCGCGAGTTCGATTGGGATTCAAGTAGGAAGGGAGCGTCTCAGCTTCCTCGGACCACGACCATTCGACTCAGCACCCCGAAGACTACAACTGGTGAAATTTTAATTTTTGCCTTAACTTCCCCTTTAACAAGTTTTAAAGTGCTATTATTTTGGTCTATGCTCTGACCGCCAAATATGCTGTTGGGCGCCACTAGCGCTATTTTTCAAGTGCTATTTTTGTCAATGCTCTGCCCGCCGAAAGTGCCGGTTATAAGGACTTGCTTACTACCTTGTTAATCACCATTGTATTCGACCTGAAGAGTAATGGAATGAAAGGCCTAGTCGAAAAAAAATTATAACTATGGCTTCTGAGCTTCGTGTGCTGATTTGCTTTCCTCCAACCAAAAATCTATTTAAACTTCTCCAACACTCTTCCTTTTAGGAGCAGTTTGCACACAAACCAATGATTATCATGATTGTACTCAACTCTAGGGCGCATTCACACTGCGGCCAAAACCGGCGGCCATGCGGTCAAGTTACATGGTAACGGCAAGAGTACATAACCCCCCAGAGTGTGCAACGCCTGATCCAGCTCTGCATAGGGTCTTGGTCGAGCGTAATCGGATCTTTGCGTCATAATACCGTACACATCTGTGGGGAATCCAGGGAGTCGCGGTTACTCTCGGATCAAAAACAACGGTGCCCTGCCTCGAGACCGGCCTTGTGCTGGTGTGGAGTGTAGGCATGACATCAGAAGATCCGATTACGCTCGACCAAGACCCTATGCAGAGCTGGATCAAGTGTTGCACACTCTGGGGGGTTATGTACTCCTGGTAACGGCATGGACGTGACCCAAACGTCACGGTTACGTTTCAAACTCTGGTCGCGACCTCAACAGGGGGTGCCACAGCTATGGACATTGAGTCGCATGGGCGCGCGGAACATACTTCAAACCAGGCCTGAATTCAAGGTGTGTTACCATAGGGTGGGAATTATTTGTACTACTCAGGCACGTAGGCGAGGAAAAAACTGGCCCTGTGGAGAAGAACAAATCAACCAGCCATCAGTTTTGGAGATTTTAGTTGGGAAATACTAGGTGAATCCAGGCCGTTTGACTACCCTGTGCGGTTCGAACCCCAGTCGAGGTTCCTTTTTTGGAACCCTTTTGTTTCTAATTTCGCGACATTGCACCGTGTATCATAAAATTACCGAACACGGGGGAGTACATGACCCCGCTTTCTCTTCCACACCTTTGCGTACTCACATGTGCCTTTTATGTACCCGCGATGACTGTTGCCTCTACCCCGCCTATTTCATACGTTTTTCACTTCTGTCTCTTCATCGAGTGTACTTGTATTTGTGACTTGAGTGAAATGGTTCTGCCGTGTTGACAAAAAACTGTGTGTGTGTCTGTGTGCCTTCATGCGTATAGTGCAGTTGCGAGTGTCAACCTAACAATCGGCCCATGGCTTCGGCAGAATTTTTCACCAATTCAGTTACTAGTATCTAACAAGCCCCCCCCCCCCTGCCCCACATTTGACTGCAATTGAGCGTGTACTTAACATCTGTGTGCGTGTGTGTGTGTGTGCGGGGTGTGAATACTGTGAATATTGCCACACAGATATGGCATTGCAGGCACAGCCAATACCAGTGGTGATGAGCAAAAGAAGCTGGACGTGCTGGCCAACGACTTGTTTGTCAATATGCTGCGTTCGTCCGGCCAAGCGGCACTGCTTGTCAGCGAGGAGGACGAAGGTGTGATTGAGGTGGAGGTAGCCAATCAAGGTATGCACAGAACATGCACAGTGCTTGTCAGTTGACCAGCAGCCTTATTTAAAAAATATATATGCAAACTTGACCATAACTTAAAAACTGCGCTGCATAAAGCACACGCTGCAATATACCTAGCAGAGTGCACAGAGAACACACAGAGAACACACAGAGAACACACACCGTTGCTCAGAACACCAAGGTAGTACAGTGCACTGTAAGCTGTATTATGAGGTTACTTGATGCATATGGATTTCCCATGCCGTTAATAATTATGTGAACTGTATGTTATGTGTACTCCTGTACTGGATTTGTACCAAGTTGTATGACCTCACAGCACTTTATGAGGCTATGGATACTGTTGTTGTCGCCTTTTCTTTCCTGCCAGGAAAGTACATTGTCACATTTGATCCCCTCGACGGATCGTCAAACATCGACTGTCTTGTGTCTATTGGATCTATATTTGGCATCTATGAAAAGGTACGGAGTAAGCTCTTTTCTATGTGCGATAGCTGTGCACACATGTCTTTTTCATTGTGGTGCTGGTAGCATTGCATTGCACATGTACTTCAGTAAGCAGTACGTCATGTGCTGCAGTGGTGTCCACTGAAACCCGACCCCAGGACTCAGGAGCGCTTGCACTGCACCAACACAGCACGCGATCACACCAACCTCAAAAGCATGGACATTGCATGCATATCTAGTATCTACAGCTGCCGTACTCTATGTACAAGTACTCAATTTCAGAAATTTTCGGTGCTCAATATTTTCGGTATGAGGGCAACAGGCTAGGTTAGGTGAACAGAAATTTTCGGTACAGACAAGCAGTTCCCTATTGGATATGTGTGTTAGTGTTTGTTCGGTGTATTGAAATTTTAGGTGTGAAGCAGACGCACCGAAAGTACCGAAAATAAAAGTACACCGAAAATTTGTGAAATTACAGTATGCTATACCTTGCAGTTACGCCAGTAACAAGGGGGAGGTTTACAGAACCTGTACGACAGTACACATGCATATACAACACCAGAAAGTGACATACAAGTGAGCTTCATGCTTTGCTGGCATGCCAGCAAAGCATGCACACTACTCGCTATGATTCGTTTTAGTTCCGCAGCACTCATAGGTAAAAAAAATTCAGTTGTCACATTTTAGTTGCCACCACTGTAGTTTGCATATTCATGATGCACTAGTACATACATGACATAAATTCATCATTAGTTGATTTACGATGTGGAAGTACAAGTACATGACATAATTAGTTGATTTACGATGTGGAAGTACATGACATAATTAGTTGATTTACGATGTGGAAGTACATGACATAATTAGTTGATTTACGATGTGGAAGTACATGACATAATTAGTTGATTTACGATGTGGAAGTACATGACATCATTAGTTGATTTACGATGTGGAAGTACATGACATCATTAGTTGATTTACGATGTGGAAATACATGACATAATTAGTTGATTTACGATGTGGAAGTACATGACATAATTAGTTGATTTACGATGTGGAAGTACATGACATAATTTGTTGATTTACGATGTGGAAGTACATGACATAATTAGTTGATTTACGATGTGGAAGTACAAGTACATGACATAATTAGTTGATTTACGATGTGGAAGTACATGACATAATTAGTTGATTTACGATGTGGAAGTACATGACATAATTAGTTGATTTACGATGTGGAAGTACATGACATAATTAGTTGATTTACGATGTGGAAATACATGACATAATTAGTTGATTTACGATGTGGAAGTACATGACATAATTAGTTGATTTACGATGTGGAAGTACATGACATAATTTGTTGATTTACGATGTGGAAGTACATGACATAATTAGTTGATTTACGATGTGGAAGTACAAGTACATGACATAATTAGTTGATTTACGATGTGGAAGTACATGACATAATTAGTTGATTTACGATGTGGAAGTACATGACATAATTAGTTGATTTACGATGTGGAAGTACATGACATAATTAGTTGATTTACGATGTGGAAGTACATGACATAATTAGTTGATTTACGATGTGGAAGTACAAGTACATGACATAATTAGTTGATTTACGATGTGGAAGTACATGACATAATTAGTTGATTTACGATGTGGAAGTACATGACATAATTAGTTGATTTACGATGTGGAAGTACATGACATAATTAGTTGATTTACGATGTGGAAGTACATGACATAATAAATTAGCTGATTTACGATGTGGAAGTTCAAGTAGCTTGTGAGTGTATAGCCGGGTGTCTTTCTCCTATTTTTTTTCAGTTCATTGCAAGACCGTTCTTATCGTATGGTGTATGTGTGTGCCTGCATGGGTGAAACACATTGCTAGGCTGGTGTCGGGTGATGTGCTTGTGATGATGCTGGGTAATAGCCAGGCCTTTTGCCTGACCTATTGTCGACCCGGCGTGGCGTGGTACCCCGTATGAGCCTGTACCGGCTGCTTCCCTGTGGTGAATGCATGGCATAGGATATACAATAGAGAGGTTCCGCATAACGTAATTACGTTAGTAAAAAACGTAGTCGATCTACGGAAAGTCTTACGTAAACTGCATGCGCATCTGTGTTCCGCCATACGGAGTTTTCAAATCACGTAGCTGCCCTTGGCAACTCCGAACGCGGCAGTGTACGACCAGATCGACCTGGGAAGAAAGTCATAAATTTGTACCCCAATCCACTTACGGACCAGCTACGTTATCAGAGCCCTATCTACGTACTCTCCGTAGACAACTTTCCGTAAGTGGAGTGCAAACTCGCGAATTCACGGGTTTTCCCCGCCCACTAACGTAAAGTTGCTCAACTTTACGTAGTGCGGAACCTCTCTAATATAGGAGAGATAAGTTTCCATTCACATTGCAATGTTTCCGCGTGTGTGTTAAATTTCCCAATAGAAATCCGAAGGAGCTCCGTCGGACGCTGATGCTCTGCGTCCGGGTCACGAACTCGTTGCCTCTGGATACGCTCTGTACGGTGCTGGCTGCATGGTCGTCTTGACAACCGGCTGTGGCGTGAATGGCTTCACGCTGGATCCCGTAAGTGTTGCATCACACGTTTTCCAGTCGGTCGCGTCCCGTTCTATGAATTCCAGCGTGGTTCTGCTAGTTGAATAATGCAGCGCGGGGTATTGTAGGAAGCAGAGTAGTCTTGTTGCTACGATCTTGACTACATGCATGCCACTGCATGGTCCTGGTGGATACTGGTACTCTAGCTAATTACTCTTCTGTGTGTACAAGTATCAGAAACCGTGCAGTAAAGTTCCTCGACGGCTTGTACTGGCAGATCTGTACCTAGTACCTGGAACTGCTTGTACTGGCAGATCTGTACCTAGTACAGGTCCTCCCTCGTTAGTAGATAATCTCTGGGCCATCGAAAAAGTTATCTTATAACGAGACTTATCTTGTAGCAGGACTTGCAGCTAAAGGTGAATTAGGCACTACTTCGTACTTCCCGGGGCCACCCTCGATACAACATAAATTATCGATGCTTCAACTCGGTATAAGATAATTGAAAAATCTCCAACATAACTCTTCCTTGGATGCATAGGGTCATCCATATTCACGAATATATAGATATAATACGTTTCGTCTTTCTGCTTTATCTTACGTGTTTTGGCCTTGGTCCTGCATGGTCAATATTACCTTATACTGAGGGTTTGGCACTCCAGGGACCTGGGAAAGGGTCGTTATAACGAATTTTATGTACTAACGGATTATGTTGTAACCGGACCTGTAAACAGTTGTATAGACCACGTTTCGCCAGGGGATTTCAGATTTCTATTTACTAACGGGGTTTATGTACTAACCGGACTCGTTATAATGAGGGAGGACCTGTACCTGGAACTGCTTGTACTGGCAGATCTGTACCTAGTACCTGGAACTGCTTGTACTGGCAGATCTGTACCTATAGTCTGTTTCAAAAAGATTTACAATCAGGTTTGGGTCTTAAAAAGTATGAAGATAAGGGAAATTTGGACAACAAAGTACATAGAATGGCTTGTTAGGACACGGCAAATTGTTCTGTGAAGGTTTCGGAACAATTGGACCAACCGTTAAGGAGTTAGAATTTCGGCCAGGTTTCCGGCCTTTTCCCATGGTTTACAATTTGCCCAGGAAGCCAGTATCGATTTTTTATCAAAACCCACGATTTATCCTTTCCTTTTTGGCCTTGTGGTTATGAATGCTGTCTGCTGACCATGAAGTTGTGAGTTCAAATCCCAACCTATCCTCAAGTCAAACTTTTTTTCATTGTTTTGGTGATCAAGCTGGTACAAGACAAAGAAGATGGCTGCACCAAACGACTTGTTGTTGGAGGTCGCGCTTCCTGCCGAACTGACTGACACTTGACTGGCTCACGCCATGTGAACACACCCACAACACTGCAATGGTGTGAGTGAATATGGAAGTCATCGCGCTGTAGCTTTTTGAGATTTATTTTTAGTATTTCAAGATCGCCAATTTATTTGAATTTAGCAGTCAACGCCGTCTTCTATCAGCGTTCACAAGCGTCTGTTTTTCTCAAAATTTCGTCGAAGTCACACGGATAGCTTTGCCAAGTCATGGCCTTGGGAATGAGTCCGTGTCGATGTCGTTTTCGTCACACGGTAAGTAAATTGCATCGCAGCTCAAAGAAACTATTTTGGTCACAAAACGGATTGGGACACATGCCGCTCGTCAACATTTACAACACTTTCGTTTCGACATGTCCTCTCTGACTCCATTATCGATACGAGGAAGAACTCGTTTGTTGTAAACCAGACGTACGTCCATGACTGTGTCAATGTGAGTGAGTTGTCATTTTTCCTGCTTTCGCGCGGAATATTTCTTCGAGTTCACAGTGAGTTTTTCCAGGCAGCGCTCGAGTGCTCATACGGTAAGACGCCAAACTCCGCGGGCGATCGCCAGGGTTGTAAATCTTTATGAAACGGACTGTAGTACCTGGAACTGCTTTTACTGGCAGATCTGTACCTAGTACCTGGAACTGCTTGTACTGGCAGATCTGTACCTAGTACCTGGAACTGCTTGTACTGGCAGATCTGTACCTAGTACCTGGAGCTGCTTGTACTGGCAGATCTGTACCTAGTACCTGGAACTGCTTGTACTGGCAGATCTGTACCTAGTACCTGGAGCTGCTTGTACTGGCAGATCTGTACCTAGTACCTGGAACTGCTTGTACTGGCAGATCTGTACCTAGTACCTGGAACTGCTTGTACTGGCAGATCTGTACCTAGTACCTGGAGCTGCTTGTACTGGCAGATCTGTACCTAGTACCTGGAACTGCTTGTACTGGCAGATCTGTACCTAGTACCTGGAGCTGCTTGTACTGGCAGATCTGTACCTAGTACCTGGAACTGCTTGTACTGGCAGATCTGTACCTAGTACCTGGAGCTGCTTGTACTGGCAGATCTGTACCTAGTACCTGGAACTGCTTGTACCGTAAAGTACCGTTGATCCGCCCGCACGCCATGTCGCTTCCCAGCTGGGTTTTCGGCAGGGGGGCGGGAATTAGATCAAGGCTGTCAAGTGCAGTACGATGTACAACAACGTAGAGGATCAGACTCAATGTGCTGGATTGTGCACATTTTGATCCTGGATTGGCGAATATTGTGGACAGCAGTGCATGCGTCGGTTCAACATCGTAATTCGTTGTATACGCCGAAGTCGCTTCACAAGGAGAAAATCGACAGGGGGCGGGAATTAGAGAGGGGGCGGATCAACGGTACTTTACGGTACTGGCAGATCTGTACCTAGTACCTGGAACTGCTTGTACTGGCAGATCTGTACCTAGTACCTGGAACTGCTTGTACTGGCAGATCTGTACCTAGTACCTGGAGCTGCTTGCAAAGTAGTACATCATTTTGTCAAAACTCTAAAGTGAAGTGAAACGCGATAGCATCAACCCTAGTAGCACATGACGTGGGTGAAAATTGCAACAAAAACATTTCTAAGATATCGAAATGCACATAAGGCCACCCTTTGTTAATTCATTGTTTAACGTCCTTTTTTTCGCGAAAAGGTACGCGGGAGGGCGAAAAAAAACAAAAGCCCATTCCAAAAACTGGAAACCCCAATCAAACATTTTGACCAGTAAAGCATGTGATATATACAATATGTCTGGGTCTAACGGCACTTGCAGGCATAGAACAACACTCTTTGATGGTACATTGGAGCACATGCCTGATGAATCCAACAAAACAGGTACATAGCATGGAGTTAGCATGTCATGAATTCATTACATCTGGATTTTTACTAGGCCACACACCGTACGATTTTTAAAAGCCAACAAAAAAAGAAAAAGAACACAAGACAAAGGCATGCCCGGGAGGCAAGATTAAAAGTGTAAGGTCATGATCGGCACACTGTGAAACTACACAATCATGTATTTACAACTTCGCATATTATTGGTACTACTACTTTCTTGTTTTTTTCCGGTCGGAGGCAAAAAGGTACGCGGGCGCGGACGTTAAACAACGAAAAAAGAAAGGGTGGCCTAAGGCCAGATTACAGATTTTTCCAATGCATTGGCAGCCAACGAATCCGTTGTGTCTGTGCGCGCCTAACTTTTTTGTGTGCATGCGGTTGAATTTCATGCTCAAGAATCTCGGAGACTTTGTCCTAACCCACCCGACGATGACCATCAAGGAACGTGGCAAGATCTATTCCATCAACGAAGGCTATGCGCTGTACTGGGACGAAGGCATGACCAAGTACATCAAGTCACTCAAGTTCCCCGAGGTATTGTGTGCACTTTTGGCTGGCTTGCTATGGTTTATAGTGTACGTGAGTGTGGTGTGCATGTGTGCGCGTGCACGCACGCGTGTGTGCGCGTGTGTGTGTGTTCGTGCGCATGTGTCTTCGAATATTTGCTCAGCTTAGGGCAGCCCCATTGTACCCAGAGCCTGATCAAGCAAGACCACAGAAACTCTCTTGTGTCTACTTCTTTCTTTTATTGGAGTGCCAGACTAGGTGCACAATGACAGTTGTGTTTGTGTACAAGCATGACTGTAGAGGCAAGTGAACATGCACACATGTCCTGCTTCAGATCCACAGTGCACATATCTTGTCCATCAGCATACCAGTATGTGCAGATGACAACACAATGGTGTTGTGCACGCACTCTGTAAACTCATCACACTGCACTTCCGATCAAATGGTCTTTAAGAAGCCGATTTTGCAAGTGTGCCAACTGATGTGTACTGCACTATGCTTGTTTCCACCACAGGACAGCAAGAAGGCACCATACTCAGCACGTTACATTGGTTCCATGGTGGCCGACGTTCACCGTACCATTCTCTATGGCGGCATCTTCCTCTACCCATCCAACTCCAAGAGTCCCAATGGCAAGGTATGGTTTCAAATCTTTCTTCTCACGATGGCCAGTGGCCGAGAGATGGTTGTGGTGGTTGTTGCTACTGCTGTTGCTTGCCTAGTTGCTCAGTACTTTCACTGGTGCTGCTGCAGCTACTGGTGGTGGTGGTGGTGGTGATAATCGTCTCCTGTACACTTTCTTTTGTCAGAATATGTTCTCTGGTATATTTCCTCCAGTTATGGTGACAGGGGAACGTAAAGTGGGCCACATTCCTTTTACAAGTACCGTATTTCCCCGATTATAAGTCGCACCTTTGACACTAAAAGTCAGGGTAAAAAAGGGGGTGCGACTTACACTCGAGCATGACTTACTACTGAAGTCAATATATCGCAACAATATTGCTCAAACCTGAAAATGGGGGTGCGACATATAATCGAGTGCGACTTATAATCGGGGTAATACGGTACTGCAAATTCAACCTGAATATCTGCTCTCTTTTGAAAGGATTGGAGCTCAAATGGAGTACTATGTTCCTCCAAATTTCCAGCCATTAGAGAGGTTCCGCACTCCGTAAAGTTGAGCAACTTTACGTTAGTGGGCGGGAAAAACCCGCGAATTCGCGAGTTTGCACTCCACTTACGGAAAGTTGTCTACGGAGAGTACGTAGATAGGGCTCTGATAACGTAGCTGGTCTGTAAGTGGATTGGGGTACAAATCTATGACTCTCTCCCCAAGGTCGATCTGGTCGTACACTGCACTGTACTGCCGCGTTCGGAGTTGCCAAGGGCAGCTACGTGATTTGAAAACTCCGTATGGCGGAACCCAGATGCGCATGCAGCTTACGTACAAGACTCTCCGTAGATCGACTACGTTTTTTACTATTAAACGTAATTACGTTATGCGGAACCTCTCTATTAGTTTTAGTTCGTCCACAATTCCTTTACTGTGTTGTTCTTTTTGGCTTCTTGGCAGTTGCGTCTACTGTATGAAGGCAATCCAATGGCGTTCATCGTCGAACAAGCTGGTGGAGCTGCAAGCACAGGCACTGGTCGAATTCTTGACGTTGTCCCACAGAAGATCCATGAACGCGTACCCGTCATCCTGGGATCGAAACAAGACGTTGCAGACTGCCTCGCAGCTCTGGGCCAGTGAGCATGCCGAGGCGTCTATTACTCCGTTGTCCCTCTTAAAACTCCTGTATAAACCGCTCACACTGAATTATAGGCATTCCTGCCACTAGGCACATGTTGGTCCGGATACACGTTATTTACATATCTTACGTATTCGTTCATATCCTGCTTAACATATGGAAGCATTCTGCTGTCTTTCCACCCAGGAGTTTTCCCTCCAGTTTTTAAATTAGCCTTTTTTGTAATTGTCGTGTCTGTCCTATCATGGGTGTACCAAATAAGTCTCATTCGTTTTAACAGTTCTTCGTAATCTCTATCTTGATTTTATTCCAAATTATATACAAAACCATTTCAAAGGACAAGTTTGACTTCACAAGTCCAGAGAGAGAGGAGAGAGGAAGAAAGGGAGATACATGTACATGATTGTGTACATAATCATTACGGTATGTACAAGCAGTCATAGGGCAGGAGAAGCACCAATCCCCATAACGTTCTAAGATGTATATACAAGGAATATACTTTGTACACAGTAAGTTATATATACAGGAGCGTAGTAACAGCACGTGTCGATGGCCACTGCTTCTGCCTAGTCCTCGGTGGTGCTGAGGTGTTTGCGTTTCTTTGCCGTATTCATGTACGGACGAAGCTTCCACTCCATGTCTGCGTCTGTCTGGTCGATTGTACCCAAGCGAATTTGAAACACTGCAGCCGGACGCGAACGAAAATCAGAACAAACATGGTAACACATCGGACAGGAATAGATGAGCAGAGAGGGGATTTAGCTGAGCGAGTCATCAACCGGAATCTCGAGTTACTTCCTCCCCTCTACAACTGCGCAGCCTACAGTACAGTTATATTATGGCATGGTTGGGAGGGCACTGGAAATCCATTATTGCCCTACCAACCATGCCATAATGGATTTACCACTTTCAGCCTAACACTACCGAATACACTACAGTAACCTGAAAGAATCAAAACTAAAGCAGTTAGTAAAGAAGAAAGTCGAACTCGTGTGCAGCAACACTTGAAAGGAAAGAAAAAGAAAAGCTGAGATCGCCACTTTCGAACCATGTACACTGCACTGTACACAGTCACCTTGTTCAAATCCCGTAGATTCATGGATTTCACGCGTCCAGAGTCACTGTCGGGGTTGTCACGGACGACGGGCTGTGGACGCGGGTGTTGGACTGATTTATTGCCCGCTCATACAGATCAGTGATTGGCTCGATCCAAGGAAACAGGCACGTGACATGTGATAAAGATCGTTATCTGTCACATTCCTGACCCCCCTACTGCAATACTGGTGTGCACAAATTAATTACACGTGTCGCAGGGACAAAGTGATGCCAGATTAGCGTCAGCACATAATGCAGAGTCTCTTTTACAATGACTTACATCGCATTTGCAAGCGGGGCCCAACCTCGTCCAGCTCAATAGTCTTCCCATCCTTCTTCTTGTACGTATGATGTCTACACGGGCAACACACAAGGCAGAAACGAATATCAAATTTCACGGTTCAAGTCAGAGTCGGACTGAGTTGTCCGCATCTGCAGGAACGTCACAGCCCTGGACGATCAAGACGCATACACAGCTGCTAAAGTGGCGGGAGGTGAGTAGATCGGGTAGTAGGTGCATGACTATTGCAAGTCTGCACAAGTTCTACACAGCACGCCATGTTCTGTACACACGTATTGTGAATGCTCTGCCCTTTGCAGTCTTGAGCACTGTGGGAACAGAGGACTAGCTCTACTGTGTAACTACTGCTAGTATTGTGGATGCAGTGTGCTGAAAGCTGTACACTGTGGACACGCTTGCATCAGGATTCGTAATGTTCAACATACACCAGTCATTCCACAATACCAATGATACACACACGTATACCACTTCCTCATTCAATAAGGCATCAAATATAAATTCAATTCACCTGAACAAAATGTAGTCTGAATCGTTTGAGAACGTGATAATCCGACGGCTATCCTCTTTCGGGACAGGAAAGAGGTACTTGAGGATGTCCTTCACCTGTCAAATATGATTACGCAATAAGAAATGAAAGAAATGGGTTAGCATGTGGTAACTCGTCTCCGTAAAGCATATACATTGCCGAACGATCCCTCGGTGGAACTGTAAGCATGCATTGGTCGCTATCTCAGGACACCCCGCCGTGCAGAAGCACAAGTAAGGCAAGACTGGCACGCATCGCCAAGCAGAGTGCCCCCCCTCCCCCAAACTCACCCGGCTGCCAAGCTTGGAGCTGAAGCCATCAAACACAAGGTGGGGGAAAACCTGCGACATCTTCTCCTTGCCCTCAGTGTCATGGCGCATGACAGTATCACTCAACGTAAAGGAGGCAGTTGGGCCAAAGGGCAGGTGAGACACGACAAGGCCATCTGCAGTGTTGGCACAGACACACACACAATAAACAAGGGGAAGCAATTGGCGTGGAGCAATACAGACTGCATGGTGAGGTTCCCTCTATCTCTATCTGTACAGTTCTGTCCATAGAGTGAGAAATACGCGGCATGGCACACATACAGTGCTGGCAAGTGAAAACCAACAACTCACCAATACTGTTGAAAACCAACTCACCAATACTGTTTACAACTAGGCCTTGCATGTAGCACTGCGGACTCTGCGCCCTGCAGTGGACACTGCTCTGCTTGGATCGTGCCGGATTTCACTTCCCACAACTGTACAGTGTACATGTAGTACAGTGTACCAATAAACCGTGTAGAAAAGGCCTTCACTTCAGTCAACGGATCAATCCTCTCAAGCAAGCCATATGAAAGAAATACAATATCCAACCGCTTTGGATAGCTGGCCAGGCTGCAGTACGACTTTGTTTCTATAATACAGGTACCACATGGCAACACACGCACCAGGTTCGCCACGATGCTCGTGAACGATGATCAGATCGGTCACGTTGTTGGCACGACATGCCTCCACCAATTGCCCGACGACGTGATTACCTCGATTCAACCGCTGGCAGTTGGGAAATACGAGGCACATTTCCTGAATGCACGCACGCACAGAGAGCAGGCACAGTGAGTTTAGTCAAAGCAAAAAAATTCACAGTTCGCGTGAGACTCGGCCAAAGGCCCAGTTTTCCGCATCCGCAGGAACGCCACCACCCTCTTGGACCAAGGCGCAGATGCAGCTCCTAAGCGGTGGGAGGTGAGTAGATCAGACCCATCACAAAGCGGTCAAAGACAGGCCTTTACAAGAGATCATTGCTATATCTTACTTTGCAGAATTGCTTCAACTTTGAGCTGGGGTCGTGTGAAGTCGTAATGACGAGCTTCGGGTCTTCCACACCGGCAAAGGCATACTCATCATCAACATGATCATGAACCTCTGTTGCCAGGCACATGAGAGAGAGAGAGAGAGAGAGAGAGAGAGAGAGAGAGAGAGAGAGAGAGAGAGAGAGAGAGAGAGAGAAAGAGAGAGTGAGAGAGACCAAGAGAGATAGAAAGAGAGAGAGAGACCGAGACATAAGCAAATCACAGAGGAAACAAGAAATGTTTAAAAAAATGTGTACGGTAACGGCTCGAGTCCACAAAAATATGCAACCCTCTCTCCATATGCATACCGGTAAGTGCGAGAGATATCAGCGCAAATAAGGTATGTAGGCCTGGTAGAGACCAAGGCGTAAGAGTACATGTCCGAGGAGTTTCTCTAGCCGTCCACACTACTGATGTCATGCATACTGCAGACTGCACACATACATACACACACCATGTACCATGTACTATGTATACACCCGTCGCAAGAGAAGCACGCAAATCTGCAAATAAACGCACTGGATGTGCACCCATCGAGTTCCACACACACACCCACAATTATAGCACGTGTGGTAATTGCGTGCACATGACTGTAGTAAATAAGTCTGTGCGGCAAACCGATTCTCTTTCTTCTTTTCGAACCAAATAGCAGCACAAAGCTAGCATAAACTATGGTACTGTTGCACATACATAGTGCAACCCCACCACCGTACTATGTTATTCTACTCACACAATCTTCATAAAGCAGCATGAGTCACATGACAGTACACATATTGGTACCAGTCAGCAGCAAATTCCTGCCGTGAACCGATTCCGAGTACACGCTTACCTTCTCTGTCAGCATCCGTGTATTGGACCGACTTGTGGATGGCCTCTGCTTCCTGGCGCAGCTCCGTTGGAATTGGTTTGCCGCCTTCAATGTTGGGTCACATGCACACACAAAAACAGACACCCCCCCCCCCCCCACACACACACACATAGGCACACACAAGCTTGAACTGGTCAGATGCAGAAAATCTTGGCCAGGATCCAGTCCTATCCATCCAGCAATACTATAACTTCTCCTATGGTCACAATCTCGTGAAATGAAGGTTTCCATAAACCAGGCCTTCAGCCTCAAGTTGCAGCGAACTGCAGTACAATACTGTAATACATTATACTGTAAGAAAGCTTTCACGATTGAAGGTAATTCTGAGGTTACTACAGGAACATGGCATACAGGTAGCTACAGGACAATCGATAGATGACGAACACCGGCTGAGAAAACACAACATCGCCTACTCTAACTAGTGTGTGTACTTCATCTTACTATCTAAGGCGGCTTTCAACGCCTTTTTTCTGTCATGAGTTCTCTTCTCCTGATCTTCCAGAGATTTTCGATAGAGATACTCCCGGCGAAGTCGAGCCTGTCGGCGAATCTGCATGAACAACGGACATTTTGATGATTCAGAGTCTCTGCTGACCTATCCGCTTCGATCAATACAAGGAAAGTGGTCGTACCATTATGCCTTCGTTTGAAACATCAGATAAAACAGCACAAAACAATCCAGTCGACTAGTTTTGTTTCTTTCTACTTCTGGCTTTTTCGTTTGTGTTTTTTTTGTACGCTCAACGCCACCAGAAACGACGCCATGGTTGTTATCAAGAGTACTCTTGTTGTTATGGAACTGCACTTGATGATGTCATGTATGCTGCCATCATGATGTCATCGCAAGCCGATATTTTTGATTTTTCGAGGAACCCGGAACTGGGATCGCCCGGGATCGGGAACATGTTGGGAATGACCAAAAAACTGGACAAAGACAATTGTTTGTATACAATCGTGTACATGACATGTAGTCGTGTTGAGAGTTGGAGCTGGAATAGGTGCTTTATGTAGTCCTGTCTTTCTTCATTTGGATCAAGACGGTAGAGTTCAGTTTCAGGAGCAGCTGTGAAGTAGTTGGAATTACCAGAGGTGGAACAGAATTCGACTGATTACGACGTTATTGACCGGTCCTGCGTTGCCCTGCTTGAACTATAAATTATAATTATGAATGTCTATGTGTATTGATAAAAAGCAGCTCGTGTACTTTCAGCTTTGATTGCAAGACGCTAAGCACATGCTGTAGGGAAGTTGACAAAGACCCTCGTAGTGTCACAAGCACAGTCGGCTGCATTGCACATCATTTGCACACGACCACACTTTTCTTCTAGTGCATTGCTGCCTCTAGCTATGGCATCGGAGGCCAAGCCAGTATGCCTAGTACTGTCATCGGACAAGTCTCTTCTCGATGAGCTGCAGACCAGCAAGCTATGCACCACCACCGTGGAGACCGAGGGGATATTATCCATGATGTCGTTAGCGGAGAATACCGAAATGGCAGTGATTGACGGCAGTGGCCGAGACGTGGCCAATGTGACAGACCTGGTCCAGAACCTGCACAAGGCGAACAAGAAGATGTTCATTTGTGTGTACGGTGACAAGATTGGGCGCAATGCTGCAGCCCGCATTGCTGTGGCGGATAGCGGTGGAGCGATGACATCGTGGTCCAGCTCAGCCGTGCGGAAAGCGGCGGATATCATACACGGCACGCTGCAGCCTAGCAAGAGAGCACAGGTGTACAAATGTCCGTACTGCCAGAAAGGTGGCCTTGACGAGGATGGCTTGTGGACCCATTGTCCTATGTATCATATCAATGAGCCAAATCAAACTACTCTGTGTCCTATATGCCGGATGCAACCAAGCCAGAACATACAGGTAATATGTGAATAAGGAAAAGACTGGAATACTTATTCACTGGTTTGAGGGAAAGACACTGGAATACTTTATCCAACTTGTTTTTTCGTGCAAGTCCCAGTTCGTTACATCATTATTTATAGTTGAATAATATGGTGGTAAAGACAAACCTGGAGAAATGGCGGTAAATACTTGCAAGTACATGTCTGCGCACACAAGCCCTCTCAGCTGCAAAGCTACACGCTGTCACAGAGGTCTCCTTACCACTATTGTATTGTTAAGAACAAACGTGTGCTTTTCATTAAACAAGGTCTCACTGTCATCTCATCAACTCATCTTGTACCCATCGAAGACGGCGAAGTCTTTGCAGAGCTCCTCATACCATGTGCAAGTAGTGTAGCGGTTTATATTGTGTTGCCTCTGGCCGCATCTTCTTGTTGTCGGTGGCTTTCAGGTGCACATTCGTAACTTTCATGGTCCTGTTGCGCGTGGCGAGCTGGACAACGAGTTCCACTCCGATATCTCGTTGTACTCCTTTGGCTTGGTCGTCTGTCAGCGTGATGATGGCAAGTTCCTGCTAGTGCAGGAGTTTACTAGTTGTGGGTAAGTACTGTAGTACGAAGTACACACCTGTTCACAAGTCCGAAGAAGTCATGTGTGGATGCTGGTGGTGGTGGTGATGGTGGTGGTGGTGGTGGTGATGGTGGGGATGGTAGTACCTTGCTGTGCTCTGTAAGTCACTATGCGTGTTCTTTTAGGAAGCTGTTAGAGTCGTGGCTCACACACTGCCTCCCAGTCTGAAATTGTCCGTCCAAACACTCATGCACTTTGTCTCCTCTGCCAGAGTCTCGGCAGGTGGATTTCATTTCTTCACCTTTGATATTCTTTTTTTCTCCAGATTCTGGGTTCCTGGTGGCCGATTAAACCCGGGTGAAGGCTTGATAAGTGGTGCTAAGCGTGAGACTCTGGAAGAGGGAGGTGTGGAGATCGAAATCACCGGCCTTCTCAAAATGGAGTTTCTCCCGCATAGATCTGGTAATTTTTCTACTCTGTTGCGTGTATTGAAGTGCGAATGCCTATTGTGGTCAGTTTTGTTCAACATGTTTTTCAACCCGTTGGCTTTGGTCATAGCTGCTGGCCATATATTCGGGGGGAAAAAGAAGATCATTTACAGTCAACAAGCGTTTCGGAAGCCGAGGATCCAGGCAGGCAGTCACAGTAGTTCTCGAAAAGAAAGAGGACGGAACTCTGATCAGAGCACACCGACTCCTTGTTCAAGGCATGTTTGAGTAGGCTGGTGCAGTTTGTGCACTTCATACACTAGTTCTTTATGGGCCCGTGTCCCAAACGGACCTTGCAATAGTAGTTTCGTAACTTTTGATGGATTGCCATAGGCATGTGCTCATTCTGATGTGCTTTTCCTACAGATAAGAATCCATTCGTCCGTCTTAGAGCTGTGTTTCTCGCAAAGCCAGCGCATGCCAATGTGGAAGAGAAAACTGTGCCTGATTTCGAGAGTGCGGTAAGAGATCATCTACCTTGTTTCTTGCATGTACTTTCCCCCGCATTCCCTGCGAACCTGTCAACAATTCTAGGTAGCCGGCACTGGCCCACACGATAAAACTGTCGGCTGGGTTGGCCTGCCATCGGCCAATCTTGAACCTGACCATGTGATCAATATTCTGCCTCTTGAACAGAGCATTTTGCACTTTGTTGACGACCGGCTTGGGCAAACGTCCTGGCTACTACCCTGAGTTCCATCTTTCGTTTCCGGACCCATTTCTGTAAGCCTTTGAAGCCTAGGGTCGCTACCTGCATTTCCGGGAAAGTTTATGAGAAACCCCCAGTCACTTCTATGTTACGAGGGGAGAGTCCCGTATAGGGCTTGAAAGTGATGACGCCAAAAACGGCCAGGGAGTACTAAGTTGACATCAGATTTCTATTTTGGATCCACTAAGGTGTGACTTTGCTATTGCCTCAGTATGTGGGTGCATAGCAACCCACTCATGTCGTATGCAGGGGTTACTTTTACTTCGCCACCAGTTGTAACCCCGCCCCCAGTAGCCAAATCAGTCAGTTTCACTGGTTACATCACCTTGCTGAGAGTAAGACGGCTTGAAATGTGCTTGGATCCATACAAAAACTGGATCCAAGTGGATCCAATTTTTGAATTTTTGAAATTGTTGCTATGCTGTGACGTAGCACTTTCAAGCCCTATTGCCTGGTAGCTAATATGACCATGGTCTCTCTTGCATGCTCAGCATGAGGGTATTTAAAGTGGGATGATGAAGTTCATGGGGTTGTACTTTACAGGGCGTGCAATCACTTGGCTGAAAGGCTTGCCCATTATCCCCTGTCTGCGTTACGAGCTCCGCATACCGGTATGCCACTTGGGTAAATGTTGCGTAATACGGCTAAGCTGGGAAGAATAGCACTCCAGCTGGCAAGCAAGGGACTTCCTTATACCCTATGTACACGTGTATGATATTGCTCTACATGTATTTGATCTTGGCGTACTGGACAGAATAATATGCTGTCCAGTACGCTACCTTGTTTGATCCGGTGTTATTGATCACCGTCTATCTTATATCCAAGCCTGTCTGTAGTGGTGGACATTACCTGCAACTCTGTTGTTGTAGTTGTTGTTGTTGTTGTTGTTGTTGTTGTTGTTGTTGTTTGTTGTTGTTGTTGTTGTTTGTTTGTTGTTGTTGTTGTTGTTGTTGTTTGGTTCTCTCTGTGTGGTTTCTTCACTTGGTCAGGGTGCAGCGTGGGTCAGCCTCGCAGAAATGAAGAGCGGGCTGCGGCTGAGGAGCCGAGAGCCGCTGTACTGGGCCGAATACCTGGCAGCAGGAAAGCCCGTCTACTCCCTCGATGTTCTGGAGACCGTGTAATCAGTGGAACCCTCTGCTAGGTGTAGTGTTGTGCAAGGCACAGTGACGACCGACGTTGACCATGCAGTGCTAAAAACTGTTATTGTGAAGACCTTGGATCATACTGGAAATCCAGATGGCGATGACCCTACTCTGATGTGCCAGGCTTCCTTGGGATGCACACATGGGTGTTTAGAATGTGCTCCTGTGTCTATTCCCGTGTCCCAGTGACTTGCTCTGAAAACTACAGTGCTTCTTGTGCAGGGTTGCAGTGTGCAGGGTTGCATTGGATTGCGTACTGCATGTGCCTGTACCGCTATTAGAAATAGATCCTCTGAGATAGGCACGGCTTGCTAGTTGTACTATTGTGGTCCTGGTGACCAGTGCGCGTAGTAACTGTACATGTACTGTGTACTGTGTACTGTGTACTGTGTACTGTGTACTGTGTACTGTGTACTGTGCACATTGTGCAAAACCGATGTACTCATGCATGTAGAAACTAGAAAGGCTCATATTTTTGTGAATTTGCTACATTGTCGCTGTAGGCGGGATAGACTAGTTGTACCTTGTCCTCCTCTTTTCCTGTAACGACTCAGCGGACATTTCTAGACGTGGACATTGAGCAGCTTTATCTTCCGAATGATTTTCTTGTTGACTTTTACCCACTGGAACTGTCACTGTTTTTGTTTTTTTTGTAACACCAAATCAGTCACTTTCATTTCCCAAAAGCAACACCATTGTCAGTGTGTGTTTGTTGTGTCTTCATGTGCTACACGTACTATCCTATCACTGACGAATGAATTCTCATCATCGCTGACCTCATCCTTGTTTTTATTATTTTCTATTTCAACAGCAATATCCCGGCCGCTGCTATTTTCGATCTACTTTTTTATCCTAGACAACTTAGACGACCATTAGTCAATTTGAACCGAGCTTAGCAAAGCATCACTGTGTTGTTTCTCAGTCTCGTTTTTGAATCAGATTGGGTCAGTGGCGATTGACTATTACGGAGTGTAGGCTAGCGGCTGTCAGAATTCCCAGCTCCAGGGACTGAAGTGAAGACGATCTTTTCAGATTTGTATTGATTATGGCTGGTTGACAAAGAGTACATGGCTCGCATATGTCTTGTGTACACTTGATTACACCCACACTGTCACTGGTCACAGACATCAGGTGCCGTGAATAGGACTGCATGGGTACTGTCAAGAGTTCATAACCATGGGGGTTATGAACTCTTGGTACTGTGGTGCAGCATCATGATGATTATGAGAGTAGGAGCTGCAATGCTCCAGACAAACAGTGCCACTCTGCACTCTTGCTTGTACTTTTGTTGAGCAGTATTGTTACAGACTCAGAGCAAGACTGCCAAAACTTCAACCGATGGAGAGAGAGGACTACTAATAGTACGTACTTGTACATGAAAATGAAAATGTGGCCTTTTTGTGGGCAAGGAGACAGAGTAGACTGTGGTCAGCTAGATCAGCGAAGCTTCCACGTTACTTCCAGGCCACTGACGTCATGACGTCTGCATCTGCGCACCTACAAAATATACACTGAGTCAGTGAGCTGAGGCTGAGTGTAGCCTACACTACTATTATTAGTAGCAAGAGTACATAACCGCGTACCGGTGTACTCTTGATAACCTGGGTTATGTAGTCTTGGTAGTATACAGTGCCTAGCCTAGCCTGCAGCTGCTGATCATGATCAGGCTGACTCACTGAGCAACAAAACACAATAGAGAGGTTAAAGGGGAAGTGCATCGATTTTTCGAGTATGGTCCAGAAGAAAGACAATTTGATATCGGTTCGAATGGCATATCTCTCGCTTCCATACGATAAGCCAAACTTGCCAAATCGCCAATTGTATACTCACGTTGCCATAGCGACCAGCGCAGTGATGACGTACGAAAGGCTTAGCTCCACCACAGAGAAGGTCGATCACTGCAGAATTTGGTCATTTTCAATTGGTTTATTGTATTCACGAAGTGAAAGAAGGGCTGTGTTCAATGCCGTAAGTGCAGTGAACTGTTTGTTAGTAGTCCTCTCGGTTGTGCACTGGGACGTGACACCGACAGGAGAAAGCTGGAGCGCGGAGACACCAGCAGACAAGCGAAAATAGTGACGAACAAAATGCTGAAATCTTGGTTGGGACAAATCAGACGTTCAGCATTTCCCCCAACCAAGGACCATGCCGTTTGCTCTTTCCACTTCCTGAAGATGATTGTGATGCTTCCTGGCGACTTTCCTATCTCTCGTAACATCTTCTGAAGCCAGGGGAGACGACGGGTGGTGGAGATTGACGAATGAAATAATGTAGTAGGTTTGAAAGTTTGCTGAAAATGTCTCAGGAGAGACGGCGATTTCCAAGCATCTTGTCCTGGAGGAAACCATTTCCTAGGCACAGTCAGCCTAGGGAAATGCATGAGAAGGGCGACAAATAGTTCACGGCACTAACAGCATTGAACACAGCACTTCTTTCACATCGTGAATACAATAAGACAATTGAAAATGACCAATTAAGGGGCCGTCCGTAAATATCGATGTTTTTTTAGAGACGATATTGGTGCGTCTGGGGGGGAGGGGGTTTGAGCCATGTGCGTCTTTTCGAGCATCAGAAAAATATCGATGTAAATATCTGAAGTTTCGCCGATCCCTGCACGCGGACGTCTAAATGGCTATACAAGAAATGTGAAACCAGCTTCCGTTCGCGGAGCTAAAACTCGCGACACGAGAACAAAATCAAAAATTGGAAGCTGTACGCCCATGGCGAATTTCAAGAGCAAAAGAATGAGCTATTGATTGTGGAAATCGGCCGAACGATGCCTGCAGGAGACCTTTTTCAAGACATAGAGGCAGTGCGAACAAACACGGACGAACTCCACAAGAGTTTCCAGTCTTCACTGTCTGAACAAGGATTTGAAAAAATTCAAGCCCGAGCGTAGCCGCTTTGTCTACACCAGTACACGATGGCTGTGAGCACTGCAGCGCCAACCCGGTTCGCTCCCCCCAGGCGATGCAGCTATTGCGTGAGTGCGGCGGGATTTTCACGCCTACACCGGACCCTCAACATCCTGGGCACTTCATGAGCATCCAAAAATATTGATTCCATGATCTAGATGTACATGTGCGTCTTCTGGGGGGAGGGAGGGGGGTCAAGGCAGAGAAGCACCAATATCGTCTCTAAAAAAACATCGATATTTACGGACGGCCCCTAAAATTTATGCAGTGATCGACCTTCTCTGTGGAGGAGCTAAGCCTTTCGTACGTCATCACTCCGCTGGTCGCTATGGCAACGTGAGCATACAATTGGCGATTTGGCAAGTTTGGCTAATCGTATGGAAACGAGAGATATGGCATTCGAACCGATATCAAATTGTCTTCCTTCTGGACCCTACTCGAAAAATCGATGCACTTCCCAGTTTAAGCTAGCTAGATGCACGTTATTTCCGACGTGACGCGCAATTTCACGTCAAATTTGAGAGGTTTCGCTTCACGTTGTTCTGCACTACACCGTGAAATTTCACGTCGGTGTGGCAAATTTTGGCGTCGAAACTCCCGTTCATGACGTGAGCTGAGGTCAACTCACGTTCGACGTGACGCGAGTTTTTGCAAATTTAGCCTTGCTATCAGGTTGGGATTATTGACTCGATTTGTCGATTTTGCCTAAACTAGCTATAAATATTATTTGTGCGACTGTACTTTGGCCTCACCAAAAATCACTTTTTTCACTTTTTGAAGTTTTCGCCCCCAGTTTTCACTCCTGTCGTCAGCGAAACGACGTGCTTCACAAGCAACGTGAAACGAAAGGTCTTTCTGAGCTCGCGTCGACGCAAAAAATTGACGTTCACGTAAGAGCACAAATCACGCGGGTCGAAACCTCTCTATTGTGTCACACGTACACGTCCTGTTTATATTTTTTTTATTTTTGTGTTCGGGATGACGTCAGAGAACCAGGTTCTAGCAAAATGAATATTTTCGCCAAAAGAGGAAAAAGAAAAGAAAAAGTTCACGAAAGCAAGTCAAGGAAGAACTTCAAGAAGTGGACTGATTTTTTGAAAACCGACAATAATTTGGTTGGGTAGTATGTCAGCGTATTGCACTTCAGGTGTCCGGCGCCTCTTGCCGGCGTGCAGGACTGTCCTCCACCGTCAGTATGCCTCGAAAATGGTAGCATCGAGCCTGATCAAAGAAGAGGATGTGGAATGCATGCCGCGTGAGAACGAGGCAATACCTGCCTACTATGGTGGAGCATTTAGGTAACTACTTCTATATTAGAAGTTTAAACCACCTCTATCTGATTGTATTGGGTGCATGTGCACAAATTAAATCATTCTGTGTAATTCTCTAAAATGGCGATGAGAAAGTCGCCGGAGAAAATCAACTGAGAATATCATTTCCCACTCTAGCTGGCTGTGGCACAGGAATACGACACACTCCAGCCCCTCTAATGCACATAGACCATGACGACACCCTGCTATCGTTTACCCAGCGTACCACCGGTGCTATGGTGCTGAGGGTGGGGAAAAGGATAAAAGTCATGTTGTCCCTTCAATTCAGTGCACAAGGAGTTTTTCATACCATCTAATTGCCGTTCGGACAATCGGCATCCTAATGTATTTGCATTCAATTCATTGTAAAACCAGCACAGAGAAAACAAGTAGCTACATGTATTCCTTTTACACTAAGCAGCAAAAATCCAGCCCTGGAGTGGCGTTTCTGTTTCCACCACTATGCTCCAGAAGTAGTGAGTCAACAGGTGTGTCTGCCTGGTTGTGTGTGTATGTGTGCATGTGTGTATGTGTGCGTGTGTGTGGTGTGTTTGTGCGTGCGTTTGTGTGTTCCTGCACACGTTTGTTTAGCTTCATGTCTTTAGGTTTAGAAGGCTTGAAAGTGAGCACTGAAGCAGAAGCTGTCCTGACCGATCCGTTGTCGCCAACAAGCATTGACCTTTTGCCCAGTGGTGAGTGATTGTGTGTGTTTGTCTTCACACATGCACACATTGACATGTCATGACAGCGTGTTTCTGTGAGCTAGCAACCTTGAAGAACACACATGTTTAAGAGATGTGTACACAAGGAGCTTATGCAGTTTCGCTCACTGAAATCCGACCCGAAATGCGAAACTGACGCGCTGGACTAGTTCCGTTGACATCACTGTACTTATGTGTACGTCCAGCAGCTTTTGTACCACTTCCAGGGCCGTACAAGTTAAGGGCGTCAAATACGTGTATGCAGTTTAGGTTGATTTCACCGAGCCCAACTTTAGTAACTAGTATGGGTGTTTCCCTAAGTCACCTGTGAGACAGGTTATCTCCCAAGCATGATATTGTTCCCGCCTTTGCTCAGGAGGAGAATAGGTAATGTTTGATGGTGGAAGCTGTAATGTGTACACTACTGGAAACGACTGTTAGGCCAGCTCACGCATTTGCCTGAGAATCTCGGCAGCGTCCTTTCATCCATACGATTGTCATGTGGATCTGTCCGTTGTCACTTGTGGTGCTCTGGATGCTGTAGGAGAACTACTGCCATCTGTGGATGAATGCAAGCGGCGTCTGAACCGAGCATTTGGGGACCACAGCTGGAACATCACGCCGGTCAGTGACTATCAATCAGACTGTCAGGTTGACTTCACGCAAGTGCCGCTCGTCGAGTATGCCCTGTTCATCAACAGGCAGTTTGTTGGCCAGGCATTGGGGCATGCACTGTCGCCGCTGTCATCCACCGGCTCCAAAGCACGCATCCTGCTAACACCGGAGATTCGCCGCGCCCTGGGCGACGAGGCAAAGCTCACCGCGTTCCAGCGGTGCTGCCAGGAGTTACTAATCGGCTCAGAGCTGTCAACGGACACGGTAAGATTGGTGTCACTCCCCATCATGTGTTTGTACATGTCCTTGATGTCTGAGCTGTCCACAGAAGTGGTTATGGCGGTGACCCCCATCATATACTTGTTCATGTCTTTTTTTGTGATTGTATTGGTGTTGGGATTCTACTACTAAGTACGTGTGTAGTAGCGTTAGTACCGGAGGATGCAACCAGTGTGCTCACAGTGCCCGAATGCTGCGGAGGCAGAGCATAGTGCACAGTACAACAATGGAGCAAGGAACAAGGCTAGATAGTTGCTAGTCCGAGTGGGAGTGCTCAGTTTTGCCCGATGATTGCACTGAGCATGGAATTCAGAGTTGCAACGAACTGGCCTTGCTCCACTGGTGTACCGTGTAGTAACTTTTAAAGTATACACATATCTGCTTGAAGCAGACAGGCGTCAACGGCTTCATGTATGTATGCCTAATAGTCTGAATGGGTGGGGAATGAGTGGGGCAAAAATGTACGTTGTTACAGAGAAAGCAGTGTGAAAAGTTCGTGAAAATGGACACAGCCGTTAAGTATCTCAAGAGCCCCCCGCCACCACCTCCTTTTTGTGGTTGTGTTTTGGGGTGGTGTCCTGTCTCTGTAGGTCATGCCACACAAACCTTTCTCTAGAGTACATACCCCCCCCCCCCCTAGAGTGTGCAATGCCTGACCCAGCTCTGCATAAAGTCTTGGTCGAGTATAGTCGGATCTTCTGATGTCACGCGCACGCTCCACACCAGCGCAATGCCGGTCTCAAGGCAGGGCACCGTTGTTTTTGATCCGAGAGTCCCCTCGACTCCCCGGGTCCCATCAGGTCTGTACGGTATAATGACGCAAAAATCCGATTCCGCTCGACCAAGACCCTATGCAGAGCTGGATCAGGCGTAGCACACTCTGGAGGTGGGTTATGTACTCTTACTTATACACACATTACACTTTGTGCAGTCAATCCGTACTGACTACTTGTTGTACCTTTGGACCTAATGCGAGCTCCGCGCATTAACACGCTAAGCCGCTAAGCGTGACCTTCATACACTAAGTCTAAGGTTCTCACACCGTACAAACTAAGTTGGACTCTGCCATACGATTTTCCTTTCCCTGGCTGTAAAATGAAGGTGGACACTTTCGCGAAATGGTGCGATCTTGCGCGATACTTTACGGTACTACTCTACTGCAATACATGCGTATAATATAATTATTTTGATCTTCATGTGAATGTGCTGCTGCCTTTTCCGTCCAGGAGCGACAGTTTTAGGATATTGATTTGTACTGGAGAGTACTTGAGTTGTCGAGATGAGCGTGGCATAAAATTTAGCAATGCTGCGGCGTGCTACTGTCGTGATTAATGGTCTGTTGCCACTCTGAATCGCATCTGTGCAGGAGCACGTAACGTTACGTGCGCTCACACACACCCTCAGAATCCTCATCCCGTGAGATGTTGCATCGTTTAGAAGTATATTCATTCCAGTCCTAGTAACTGTACGTTTGCGTCTGTGTTTAATTTGCTTGGTATTGCACAGTTTGCCAAGAAGTGGAGAGCCAAGTATGCCGAGCAAGTGGAGGAAAAGCGCGGCGATCGAAAGATGACA
Source organism: Sycon ciliatum (assembly GCF_964019385.1). NCBI lineage: Eukaryota > Metazoa > Porifera > Calcarea > Leucosolenida > Sycettidae > Sycon > Sycon ciliatum. The sequence goes on from NC_088643.1 coordinate 25,757,011, forward strand.
GTGTGGCGCCGAACCAAGGCAGCGTAGTAGCGCACTTGAGCTGAATGTATCAGTGCCATGCGTTATAGTGCCCACTTCGTGGTTCCTATGAGGAAACACTGGCTTTGCTGTGGCCTGATTTTACTCACAGCTGCTGGTTCATGGGGAGAAGTCTTATCTTAATCCAGATCACCTACATGTCCTAGCTTGCTACCGCGGCTCATCATTGCCTCAAGTCAACAAGTCAGCCGATGGCACTGTGGTCTGGCCTGTCTTGGCTCATGCGTTTAGGTCTACCTGCTGGTAATATGTGTGACATTTGGCAGCGCTATCGCCTGCTGCAGCTGAAGAGGGAGTGCAGAGTTCATGTGCCGGCAATACAGCAAGCTTCTGAGCAAGTTTGTTCGACGTGCTTGACTGATGTTGCCACCCAGTCCGCCTGGCAATGCTGATGGACATACTGCAGCAGGAGCCGCAGCAGCAAGCGCAGGTGAATCTGGCACCTTCTCGTTGTTGTTGACTTTTATTTATAGAGCTCCACTTCTTTGTCTGTACATAACTGTGCTTTAAGCCAGCGGGACGGCGTGCACTTGTGCCTGGATTTATTCACACGGACAGTTCTTGATCTCATGTGGCACACCACCCCAGTCACCTGGCCGCCAGGGAATAATTCACAAGCCACGATCCTGGTTACTCTGCAGCCAGGGAATTCACGGTGCTGGACTCATGTATGTAGCCTCGTTTGACGATCTATTTTGAATTTCTATTCTAGAAGAAGTTGTTTGCTGCACCCCTGGGCCAAAGACTAATGCAGTGGAAACCAGGGAGTAGTAAATTCCTACTACATGGTGCAAACAAGTCTGTGCACTGCTAGTGTGCTCCAATGGAAAGGGGCAAAGCCAGTGTTTTGGCCCTTTGGGTCAGGACTTTGCCGGAAACAGGGTGCACAATCATTGCAACTGGGGGTCTGACTTCCGACTGTGTGTAACTGTACTACTTTATGCTATGGGGATACAGTGGGGGTCTGACTTGCGACTGTGTGTAACTGTACTACTTTATGCTATGGGGATACAGTGGGGGTCTGACTTGCGACTGTGTGTAACTGTACTACTTTATGCTATGGGGATACAGTGGGGGTCTGACTTGCGACTGTGTGTAACTGTACTACTTTATGCTATGGGGATACAGTGGGGGTCTGACTTGCCACTGTGTGTAACTGTACTACTTTATGCTATGGGGATACAGTGGGGGTCTGACTTGCCACTGTGTGTAACTGTACTACTTTATGCTATGGGGATACAGTGGGGGTCTGACTTGCGACTGTGTGTAACTGTACTACTTTATGCTATGGGGATACAGTGGGGGTCTGACTTGCGACTGTGTGTAACTGTACTACTTTATGCTATGGGGATACAGTGGGGGTCTGACTTCCGACTGTGTGTAACTGTACTACTTTATGCTATGGGGATACAGTGGGGGTCTGACTTGCCACTGTGTGTAACTGTACTACTTTATGCTATGGGGATACAGTGGGGGTCTGACTTGCCACTGTGTGTAACTGTACTACTTTATGCTATGGGGATACAGTGGGGGTCTGACTTGCGACTGTGTGTAACTGTACTACTTTATGCTATGGGGATACAGTGGGGGTCTGACTTGCGACTGTGTGTAACTGTACTACTTTATGCTATGGGGATACAGTGGGGGTCTGACTTGCCACTGTGTGTAACTGTACTACTTTATGCTATGGGGATACAGTGGGGGTCTGACTTGCGACTGTGTGTAACTGTACTACTTTATGCTATGGGGATACAGTGGGGGTCTGACTTGCGACTGTGTGTAACTGTACTACTTTATGCTATGGGGATACAGTGGGGGTCTGACTTGCCACTGTGTGTAACTGTACTACTTTATGCTATGGGGATACAGTGGGGGTCTGACTTGCGACTGTGTGTAACTGTACTACTTTATGCTATGGGGATACAGTGGGGGTCTGACTTGCGACTGTGTGTAACTGTACTACTTTATGCTATGGGGATACAGTGGGGGTCTGACTTGCCACTGTGTGTAACTGTACTACTTTATGCTATGGGGATACAGTGGGGGTCTGACTTGCCACTGTGTGTAACTGTACTACTTTATGCTATGGGGATACAGTGGGGGTCTGACTTGCCACTGTGTGTAACTATACTACTTTATGCTATGGGGATACCGTGTTACTGTATAGTCATATTTTTAGAGAACAGTTGATGTCCTGGGAGCTTCGGTGCTGTATCCCTTTTCGTTGTTTTTGGTTTTTGATGCATCCTGTCGATTCTCTTGGCTTGATAGTGGCTGCTCCATGTGCCTTGGTCCAGTTCAGTGCCATTGTAATCGGCTGACCCTGGGTATAAGCGACTCGTAAAATGCCATAATATGTAAAGTTCTGGCCAGTGAAGTTTGACCTCATGAATAAGATAGTGTGACCGGGGTGCAGCTAGTACTGCTACACCGCCCTATTCACATGACTGGCACTAAACTGTGCACTCAAACGTGGGGAGGTTGAATTTCACTGGCCAGGACTGTATCCTGCCACATCACGGCAAATGAAATGTACTTCGAAGTAGACCAATCGGATGTGCAATTTACCGGTAGTATTTATTTTCTGCCACATCACGGCAAATGAAATTTGGGCTAATCGGATGTGGATTTACTGCACCAAAGGTCATGGCACTCGCCCTCGACGTCCTGCCTCACAATTCCTGGCATGTATTTTGTACATGTATAAATACAGTATAATTATGCTCATGCAGCTTCATAACATCCTGCCTTTAGGTAGGGAAAGAATTCCTGTCTATTTTGTCGGACTTGATCCCCTACTCGGAACAACTGGTTTTGGCCTGTACCATGATCATAATTATAGTTTTCTATGTGTCGGGCTCGAAGCGATCCCCCGACGACACTCATGTACATCTACGGGTAGACACTCGTGCAGGGTGAAAGCTTATCGCTCAGTGCGATATCCTATTTACTGCAATGTAGACATGTGCTAGCAAGAGTATATAAGCCCAAAGGAGGTTATTATTATACTCTTGGTGCTACTAACCCCTTCTAATTGTAACAATCTATAACGTAGAGGCTTGTCACGGCTTCGCCTTTTAATGCCGGTATAGGCAATCTAGGTACCGATTTCTAGGGGTGAAAGGGGTGATCCGGGTAACCCGGGTACCCGTCTGTTTAGCTGCTGATCCGTTAGCAAACGAGTACCCGATAGTCGTGTAGGATTGTAGGGTACAGTATTAGAAGCTTGCTTGTACAGTTGTACAGTTAAGTGCACAGTTTTGAGTGTGTTTTTCCTCGTTCAATCCTGCTACATATCACGGTATCCATTGTAGCTACGACAATTTCGACTGTTAGCATGTAGCGCAGTGATTGTGCACACTGTGCTTGTCGCGGTGTAGTGTACTTGTATGACTTCGCATATCCTCCTGGCGTGAAATCCGGAAGGCTACTGTAGCAATTGTTGCCCGAAAATCGCTCTCCTATCAGAATGCCTGCAAAAGACATGTTGCGCTTACAATCCCAAGCAAATGCAACGTTTTTGGAAAAAGTATGGCGGATAAAGGGTACCCGATAACCCGCCCGTTAAGCCAGATACCCGTTTGTTACCTTAAAGGGTAACCGTTTCACCCCTACCGATTTCCTGTGAAGCTTTTGTGTTCAATCTTACATTTCAATTGAGTGTTCTATTTATTTCCGAATTTGGGTTGTCTTTTTGCTTTGACTCTTACTTCATGGTTTCACGCGATTGGCCCAATTGGTGTTGTGAATAAAACCGCTCTCAAGTACTGTAGAACGGGTAATTTTAGCGACTATTAATTTTAGCGTTTTCCCATTGTCAACCGGTTAGCGACGTTTTATTTTAGCGATTTTCAGCGATTTTACTCACGGATCACCAGTGTACTACTATGTCTCAACAGATTAGCGACTCGAAACTTTAGCGAAAATGAGTCGATCGCTAAATTCGCTAGGGTTTTTACGTCGCTAAAATCACCCGTTCTACAGTAACCAGGGTAACTACTTCAACAAACTCGTTCTACTACATACGTACATGACTGTACTTGATCATGGCTTGTGAGCATAAAAAATAATTAAGAGCACTATAATTATACATACAACAACTAGTACAGTCTGTATCGGCTATAGAGTGACCGGATATAAGAATATATCGGCTACAGTGATATTGGTACGAAATATCAAAAGCAAAACGTATTTTATCCAGTACAAATATCACTATAACCAATATTATCGGATGTAATGATATATCGGATATTATGATGGCAACAAAGAATCAAAACATGCATAACACACTATATTATTATCGGCTATAGTGATAACTTTAAAATACATGTTGCAATAATATCAAAGGCCCTATTTTTTTACTTTCTTCACGTCACCCACGGTCAACTGGGTACTCACAGCTCGGAGTGAGGGTAACAAGGATGCAGTTTACAGGGTTATGGGCCGTTACACGCCCGATTGGTTGAGAGACTCACCTACTCTCCCCTGACTCACTTGTGAGGTCTGCATTCGCCACTCAGGTGTGCAAGGCATAGGCATAGTGGTGGCCTGCGGAAGCGAAGGCTAGTTTGTGTGTTTCTGAACATTCAAGCGATGCCAACGCGAATCCCGCGAATTATTATTATTATTATTACGTTGCTTATTTTGATAGTGACACATGTACATGTACATAACAGAATTTTTTTATGGAAATGCGGGCACTGTCAAGTATGCAGCATGCTCATTTGTCAAAACGCCATGCTGGAAGTATTTCCTTGCCTTTCATGTGTTGATCGAAAAAAATCGATCGTATCGCATATAGTGATGCATCGGTTATAGTGATAAAATCACGGAAATCAAAAGGGTACGCTATAGCCGATACAGACTGTACGAGTATGTACAATCCACACTCTTGGAGTGACCCATTTTGGTAGATCTACATGATTGTGCTCTGCTAACATTAGCAAGTGTACATCGACGAAGTCATTACGATTTACCATGATTTACGTATGAGCGCCTCGCTGACGTGACCGAGCTAGCTGCACTGTATGCATGCAGATCTACGCCTGAGTCACGTCTGGTGAGTGGTGGCTTTTCCAACACTACACTCTGCTACTATACAGTCTACCATGGTCTACAGCCAACACTCTAACACATTCATTGTAGGTGCCCGCTCGATCGAGCTCAGACACAGTCGAGTCAGTTCGATCTCATCTCACCACCACCAGGCCACTCCACCAGTGCACTCTCTAAAGATTAGTAGATAGTCCAGCCCAGGTGAGGAGTTGTCCTTGATTCCAGGAGCGGGGTTGGATCCGAGAACTCAGCTAGACTAAACTAGGTTTGAGAAGTGAGTTACCCGTTCGCCATGGATGAAGTGGACAACATCATCATCGTTACCTTGCGACAGGTCGGCTGGTAAGTCTACGATTCTCTTCTTCGTGTGTTGGGCCACGAACCTGTGTGAGATGGGCTCTGTGGTGGAAATTCGCCAAAGGGGGATCGATCGCAGCAAGGTCCTTCAGTATAATTCACTTGTTATCGTGGCTTTCCGACCCCTTGCCTTGGCCTAGTCCTTACTCACTGTCGGATCGCTTGTGCACATGTCTGGCTAATCGCTCGACCGTGTCATGACGGGTACAGTTGACCGGGTTGTTCTAGGGAAGCGTCGATGGGCGTCGCTTTAGCTTTTTTTAGTTAGCGCCGGGAATGGTCAGGTCATCAAAATAATTGTGACGGCAGTGGATGCCAGGCGCCAGGGAAAGGCCCAGTGACGAAAGCTAGATCAATCCCACTCGCACGCACTAACAGCGATATGACCAAGCAGAAGAACTGGGTAAAAAGGCTATGATTTCGCTTGTGAGTTGAGTGCGCCACGGCCCTCCAGCCAGGCTACATGTTGTGTATCTCGGGGCAGCGCACAAGCAGAAAGTAAGCTGCAGGCTGCAGCTTTCTTCTTGTGCAGCATTCGGCCGTTGAAAATTCTGCATAAATTGACTACACCACCACCACCGTTGCGCTCTGTGGCCGACCACACATACCTCCTTCAACAACAAGACTGAAGAGGTTCCTTCCGAGTACTGCAATATAATTCCTTCGGACAGCTGTTTCGGTCATTGAAACCTTATCAGAGAAAGTTGAGTTGTTGAATGACTGGAAAAGAAATAAGCACCTATTTCATACAGACCACAGTTGTACATGATGTATGATTGTACATAATTGCACTTCAAGTATCACCGGTGGTCACCCAAAATTGGTAACACAGATGTGTGAACTGTTCTTACCACAATGCCCCGCAATCATCCCGGAAGCCCCGATCAAGTGCACGAGTCATGCGGCTTTGCACTCTATAAGAGTGAAAGTCCCACGGTGATCGCAGGTCAAGGGCTACACAGCGCCTGGCAATAGTCAGAAGGCATTTCACGAGCAGTTGCAAGATTGCTTACAAGCAGCTAGTCTGACTCGCTTCCAGGCATATTTCGACCTTAGAATAGGGCAGGGGTGGTTTATGCTAGCATACATACACTGAGTAAAGCCCGAAGCTAACTTTGCGTCTAGCTTGCGGTCCGCTGTGTCCACTGCATGTGCCAGGGATATACAGAATGCATGGTGAGACAAAATCATTGCAGCATTACATCCCCAATCATAGGTTCGGTCGTAGGGCGACGGATCCAGTCCTTCAGCCTAGACATCATTGTGTGTGTGCGGCGTGACTGGATCGTGTCCCGTATTGCACGCTGATAAGCATGGCTGCTATTCCTCTACTCCGTTGCACAGCACCATTGATGACAGCCTGAAGACACTAGCCGCCTTCAGCAGTGAGCTGATCGTTGAAGGGTGCGTACGATGCCTGAAGGTGATCAACAGCGATGTGGACTTGCCGCTCAAGCTGCCGGAGAGCATGTCGGTGCGCTTTCGCATCGGCACAGCGCTGGCACAGGCATGCAAGGTACTAAGCTAGCTGTAGTTATTACTATTTTAGTAATAGTATTGCACGGCGCTGGTACAAGCATGCAATCTACCACACTGTACTCATAGTTAACGATGGTCTATGATAATAGTGATATTGCACAGCGCCGCTGGCATACGTATGCAAGGCACTACGCTGTGGTCTGTGATCTAAGAAGTTTTTAAATTCACTTGCCGGTAACTCCTTACACACCAGTGGGGGTAATTTTCAATAGGGAATGGTGGACTTTGTATTGGCTGGAGGCCTATGCAGCTCAATACAACGATAAATTCAGACCCTTCCATTTCATTGCGTCACAAAGACACGTAGTTTGAGGTTTTGTGCCTGCTCATCAACCTTGTTTGTCATACAAACACACACACACACACACACACACACACACACACACACACACACACACACATATTCCTGCATGGAAATGTGTTCCGGAGTCTGCCAGGTTGCCACCAGCAAACCATATTCCCCCGGTCCATAACGTACTTTGTCTGCTACCAAACCGGAACACCTCTGGACATGATGGGAGGTGCAGCCTGCGGAACATAACACACTCTTCATGTCAATACTAGTATTTCTCATCGTCTCCCCTATCCAGGATGTTGGCTATGAGGGAGAAATTGGTTACCAGACATTTCTCTATTCCAACGTGGAGAGCGTTCGACGGCTGTTCATGTTCCTGATCGAACGCCTGCCAAGAGATGGAGGCGAGACTTCCGATGAGCCGACAGGTAAGCCATACACTGCGTCCAGTGAAGTCTACATTGCATTTGTGGAGGTATATCAATTGTAATTAAAATAGAAGAAATCACATGGAAACGAGTTATGAAGCAACTATCCACAACTGTAACGGCTGTTGGTTTGCGCACTTAAGATGTGCTAGAGCTAGGCCTTAGGTCGTTGAATGTCTCAGTAGCCTGTCAGTTTTGTGCCCTGTTATCACACTTTCTGACTACTATTATCTTGTTACAGTCGTGGATAGTTGCTTCATAACTCGTTTCCATGGGATTTCTTCTATTTTTATTATATTTACTGGCTCAGTATCCAAGTTAAATATATCAATAGTGTTCTGGAATAGAACCTCTGTTATCCAGGCACCTCGGGGCAGAAGGGCACCCTTATCTCAGAGCACTGGAAAACGCAATGTCGCCGACGACCGTGGTTGGTAGTTTGGTCAGTCTATTTGACTTGTAGTTGCGCTGATGAGGCCTCTTCGGCTGAAACAGCTGTCTGCAGTACTGAGTACTTCAAGTATCTGTAACTTCTATGGCAGTGTCATTACAAGAACCACTGTACGTATATTCCGAGTGTCTTATACATGTAAGACATAATAGAATGATCATAGGTTAACAAGGACACTAGTATTGGTTGCTTCTACCCTCCCCTATGCGCACGCATACCATGTGGCAGGTTTTGCTGTGCTACTTGGCCGCAACATCTCCGCCGAGCTGGCGCGACAGCTGCAGCAGCGCTGGACGCCTGGCTTTTGCAAGCAGCATGGACGCTCCATGGATGCAGCAACTGGGCACTGGCACTGGGAGGTAGGGCGAGCAATGTATCGTATTTTCCGGTGTGTTAGACCACTTCGCCAGGCACGGACGGTCTCACATTCATATTATGGTTGTGCGCTGCAAACCTCTAACTAAGGACCACCTGTCACTAAAGACCGCTTTCTCTGGCCCCAAGGGGTGGTCGTTAGTCCCATGTTTTGCTGTATTGTACTCATGAATCTGAACCCTGCCCCCTCCTCCCCTCACCTCTCACCTCAAATGGTGCTGCCAGGTTGTAAAGGGACCGGTGTATACTATTGATAGTATTGTTGACAGAATGCTTTTTAGCGCAAGCTTTCCGAAAAGCCCAATATCACCAGTTGTTGATTGCCAATTGAAACCAAAGTTTTGATCGGAAAGGGTACTGGTGTGCATCGGGGACAACATTTAGTCTACTTTGGTGGGTGATTTATCATCGACAGGGTGTAAATGGCTTAACCACTGTTGTCTGACTCCGTTTCACAAGTAACACGTGCTGCGTGTGTCTTTACAGGGCTCTTCTGGTCGTCACAATGTTCGCGTAACACCACTGCTTGCACCCACGGGCCTCTGTGACCTGGAAACTACTGTTGGCAAAGGTAAGGTCTCTCGAAGGAATTCACCCTGGTTGTACGGATGTGTGGAACCGGTATGTGGCGTATGCAGAAATTGGGCACTGGGGCCTGGTGTGTGTATGTGCAGTAATTCTGACCTGGTGTTCGACGACGATGATGACAAGACTATTGTAACAGTGACTAAAGGATAAATGCGCCACGACATATGGGAAGTAATGCACGAAGACTACGAGTATGGTGCAGCTCAAGGATACAGTGGAATGTGCGGTGCATAACTTGAACAGCACCTACGCAAGCCTTCACTATAACTGTTAGCTATTAGCAGGACCGGCGGAAGCAGTTTTGGATTGGTCCGGCCACACCCTGGCATTTCATACTTTTGTGTAGGATATGATGGGTAGGCATGACCTCCTCAGCAGTCAGAGTAAACACATGTTGGTGGCCAAAAAGTTGGTCCGGCCATGGCCTGACTAACCGGACCGGTTCCACCGAGCCTGATTAGCTACGTGCAAATGGCTTCACGCATTGAGCATGAACATCTGAGGCACAATGGTGAATCTTCTTCTACCTTCTCAGTCTGTGCGAATGACTTCCTACTTGCCATAAGTGGGACAGCAAGGAATCGATCAGCTGTCATGCAACATTGGTGATGATGAACAATTCATGCAATCATGTAGTACAACAAATGCACTGTGTGATTATGCTTTATCAGTGAGCACATGCCCATGCATTGCTTGTCCCTGGCCACCTCAACGTCTGCAGATCTCTGACTGAATTAGACAAGAAGAACCGATACAGTAGCAGACCCCCTCTGTACTCTGAACTCTATACTCTGTACTCTGTACTCTGAACTCTGTACTCTTAGCACCTGCACTGGCTCCTCTCTGACGTACATATATACTGGTTTGCGCAGATGCGAGGGCATACTTCAAGCAACACCTCCGGCCAGTCACTCAGCAGCCTCATAAGAATTACGACGCTGTGCCATCCATTCTGGAGTGGGACGCTGTCAAGCTGACGGCAGCCCAGGACTGGGAGACCGAGTGGAATGAGCTGGGTCTGAGGTCGGGACTGTCTCAACAGGTCAGTGTCAGGATGATGCGTGCCCACCATGGATCACCATTCACTGTCAGGTCTTTTCACAATCACATGCGTGCACGCATGCACACACGCACACACACGCACACGCACACACGCACACGCACATGCACACAACCAATGAGCTATGGTATAGCTGTCATCCCAGCAGAGACCGGGAAGTTGTAATGCAATGGTTTCCTACACTGAATCTTCCTTATTGATTATTTTGTGTCTATGTGTCTGTCCACCCGGTGATCCAGGACTACAAGCAGCGCAAGGCTGACCTGAGACACAAGAACTTGGCAACGAGTATGCGCACAGCCATGCAGCAGTCTGCCACCGCCACTCGGTTCAGTGACTTGCGCGAACTGCTCGACTCCTTCGCCCGTAAGTCCAGTGCAGCTGGTGTCACGGCTCACATGTGTGTACGTGTACTTAACTGGTGTGCTCACGTGTATGTACAGTTGCGCTCAATGAAATCCAACCCGAAGTGCAAAGCTGGCGGCCTGGACTAGTTCCGATTACATCGTTGCAGTTGTAGATGTGTACGTCCAGCCGCATTCGTGCCACTTCCAGGGCGTCAAGGGCATGCTAGTTAAGGGCACCTACTGTGCACGCTGGGTCGGATTTCCCTGAGCGCAACTGTACTTGACTGTGTGCTGTTCACACGTGTGTACTTGAGACAGAGATATCCGACCAACAGCTCGGCGGGCACTATAACAACTCAATTTGTCTGCAGTCTGGCATGGTCATGTCTTTCATGCCTTTGGCACCGCATGTATCACTCCTATTGGGTGTGCCAGTACATGTACCTTGTGTTATAGTGATTTCATGTGATGAGCAGCCACTTGTACAAACTGGTCCTGTCGTATGTCCCGATTTGATCCTGGGTGTGCAGCACGTGGCGGTTACCAGCAGGACAAGGGAACTCGCTTCACACACGCCAAAGACCTGCAGTTCACACAGGTACGGTAGCTAGTACAGTTGTACATGGAGGAAGGGCACTGCGAAGTATGAATTGAATAGAGCATAATTATCAGGATTGCACACTTTCTATGGTACAGATCGTGTCACCGTGGCCCGCGGTTTGAGCCTATTAGTATACTAATGAGGCCTTGTTGGGCCGATGCCATTATTGTATTTCTTCATTGTGCGTGTAGTCACAATGAGGCCGGGTCAAGACAATGCAGCAATGTGTCTAGATGCTAGAGGTTACGCTAGTACGTCATCATTAGTATTGGTGCCCCCGGGTGTTTTGTATGGAGTGGCATCACACTCGCTGGCTTGCCACTCCCGATGATGAAAAGCGTAAATGCATGTATTGTATAAGCCATGTCGGTGCTTTAGAGGGTATGGAAATGACATCATCGTAGTTCACGATGATGTCATTTGCACAACCTGTATACATGGTGTACGTGACTTACACTCAGCTGCTGTTATGTGGCCTATTCTAACTTAGTATCATGTCTGAAGGAGAGGTATATGCGTACCTATATTTCAGCTGGGGTAGTGAATTTCTGTCTCATACGAGGCTTGTATTGAATTGGTGTCGTGTTCATTGGCTGATTCCTGTGCATAGGCGACGGAGACCGCTGCTGTTGAGGAGATCAAGGTGGAGAGTGCCGAGGTAGGACATTAGTACATTGTACATGCAGGCCCAGCGGAACCAGTACGTTTGGTCAGGCCATGGCCGGACCAACGTTTTGGGCAGCAACGCATGTTTACTGCTGATGAGGTCATGTGTATACCCACCATACCCACCATACCCACCATACCCACCATACCCACCATACCCGCCATACCCACCATACCCGCCATACCCACCATACCCACCATACCCGCCATACCCACCATACCCACCATACCCGCCATACCCACCATACCCGCCATACCCGCCATACCCACCATACCCACCATACCCGCCATACCCACCATACCCACCATACCCGCCATACCCTCCATACCCACCATACCCGCCATACCCACCATACCCACCATACCCGCCATACCCACCATACCCACCATACCCACCATACCCGCCATACCCGCCATACCCACCATACCCACCATACCCGCCATACCCACCATACCCACCATACCCACCATACCCACCATACCCGCCATACCCACCATACCCGCCATACCCACCATACCCACCATATCCGCCATACCCACCATACCCACCATACCCGCCATACCCACCATACCCGCCATACCCACCATACCCGCCATACCCGCCATACCCACCATACCCACCATACCCGCCATACCCACCATACCCACCATACCCGCCATACCCACCATACCCACCATACCCGCCATACCCACCATACCCACCATACCCGCCATGCCCACCATACCCACCATACCCGCCATACCCACCATACCCACCATACCCGCCACACCCACCATACCCGCCATACCCACCATACCCACCATACCCGCCATACCCGCCATGCCCACCATACCCACCATACCCGCCATACCCACCATATCCGCCATACCCACCATACCCACCATACCCACCATACTCACCATACCCACCATACCCGCCATACCCACCATACCCACCATACTCACCATACTCATCGTATCATACGCAAAGTATGAAAGGATAGGGTATGGCCGGACCAATCACATTCTGCTTGCCACCGGTCCTGACATGGTAACTGTTGCACAATGTTGCGCAATGCTGTGCCATGTCACGTAGGATCTACCCCGCTGTGTGAGGGTATCAGCGACATTGCAACATTGCTGTGACCTTCTAGAGAAATCATTGGTTAGGCTGCGCTATCCTATGCGATCTGTACTGCACTTCTAGCAAATCCAGGATGGCTTGTTGGGATAGTGTATGTGTATGTGATGATAGCCTGGTGGGCTGTGGGTCAGTTCTCAGTATCATCTGAGTACGTATCCTGTCTTTGTTCTCCTACAAAGACCCCCCTCCCCACGGTGTCCCCCTAACATAGCAATGGGAAAGATATGCAGCACTGCAGACAGTTACATATTGTGCTTGAAAACAGTGAGCTTGACATGCATCCCGCAGGCCTGTCTGGCAGGCACCACTTCTATTTCAGCATTTCTGCGATAAGCTCAGCTGTTCACTCAGAGTTCCAGTGATGAAATCCAACGAGTCTGACTTGCCTGGCCACTGGTTGACGGTACATCTGCGTGAGAATTTTCTTCAGCGCAGACTGAGCTACGCATTATCTTTGTTATGCGTATCTATCAGGATATCATGCAACAACGTGAAGATGAGCTAGCTAACCTCACTAGCAAGCTGGAGAAGATCAACGGTACTCTGGAGCGTATGGAGCTGGACATCAAACGCTTCTCAACAAACACAAGCAGGGTAAGTAGTATGCCATCGTGCATATACCCGCCACAGAACCACCGGCCCGACATATACTACTCAGTCACATGTCAGTCTTCCACAACCGCGGGTGTGTGCGCGCGCGTGTGTGTGTGTGTATGTGTGTGTGTGTGTGTGTGTGTGTGTGTGTGTGTGTGTGTGTGTGTGTGTGTGTGTGTGTGTGTGTGTGTAGGCCTCTCACGTGCTCTTACTCTCTTGTGCTGACTGATACGAATACATGATGCATCCTCTGGGTAGTACTATCCTTACTGTGTGCCCGACGATTCTGATCAAACATGATACATACATTTAGGTTGTGGAGATGGGAAAATCTCTACAACGTGCCAACACGGAGAAAGAGGACGACTACAAGATCAAGAAGAAAGCTATGGAGATGCTTCCAGATGCCGAGGCCAATGTTCTCAAGCTACAGGTCAGTGTTCTGTGTGTGCTCCTACCACAATACAATGATTTTGAATACATACATGTATTGAATGTATACTGGCATTGGCGAGGACATTGCTACTCTATTTCACTCAAAGAAACTGCTATCAAACACATTCAAAAACAGCCACACGAGACAATGGTGAATGGGTACACAACTGCCGTCAACGACCTGGTATCTTTTTTTATAAGTAAGCACACGCGCACACACACACAGACACACACACATATACACACACATACACACACGCACAGTGGCAGGTATAGTGGGATGGTCTAAGACCATGATTGAGAAACAGAGGGTACCAGGTTCAAGTCCTGCTTGGAAGCGGAAGAAATTTTTCCAGCCGTGCTGTGACCCACAGTTAATTGGGAACTCGTGGCCTGGCACGAGGGTAACATGGATGCAGCTAATGGGATTTCGGTCTTTGACCACTTGGTGGTGGGTCTGATCTACTCACCTCCCACCGTTTAGGCGCTGCATCTGCGCCTTTGATCCTAGAGGGTGGTGGCGTTCCCACGGCGGATGCGGAAAACTCGGCTTCCAGCCGAGTCTCACGCGAACCGTGAAATTTATTATTTTATTTACACACACGCAGACAGAGCACACTGTGACTCGGCGTGTAGCCCGGTCAGTGCAATATGGGTGTCCTAGGGGGTGATTATATGTGCAGCGACAGCCCGGGCTGGTCGACAGGCGGGCCAGCCCGCCTGCAACGGGATCTCGGGGTTGTACACAAATCCACACAAAACCTGTGATGCGTTTACATGGCAAGCGGGCTGGCCCGGCGAGGCGGGCCAGAAAAAGCACATATAAACAGACCAGCCCGGGCCAGAGTTGTATTATTATGGTATAGACACTGCGTTCATACTACAAAATAGGTACTTTTACCTTTTGAGGGAAGTTATAAAGAGGATTCTCGATATTGCCTTGAAAATCTATGAAGCTTTTTGTACAGCAACAAGAAGGACGTGCTGTGAGCACTGTTTATTTGTCGACATGCATGATTGTATTTTACAATGGGAGAGGAACTACTTGCAAAATACTTTGATATGGACGGCTAAAAATGTGAAAAACAGGAAAAAGAAACGAGGTGATACAACACACCAAGCATGTACCATAGCGCGAAAAGAAATCAGCAGAAGAATACATTGTGTGAGAAAAAAGGTTATTAGGGTTATAACATGAGTATGGCGTGCAGCCCTGCGTTTCAGCCCGGGGCAGCACACTGCAGTCGTAGTGTGTTCGTTGCATACTCACAACGGGCTGGCGTGTGGTCAGCGCATATAAACTCACTGCGGGCTGGCGACCAGCCCGGCCGTGCACATGTAAACACTCTCGGCGGGCTGGCCCGCTCGCTCCAGCCCGGGCTGGAGTTGCACATATAATAGGCCCCTTAGAGAGTCTAGCCTAGGTACAGCACTCGCGTCACTCTCCTCTGGTTAATGCCAGTCCGATTAGAGATGTCTGAGTACAGTATTACTAGGTATTTCACGGAGAAGGCGGAGAGCCCGAGCATGCCAGTATTATTCAGCAAAATCATGCTCTGTTTGCCCTTAAAAGAGGCTTTCACTTCTAAAAGAAAACAAAAACAGCAACTAGAAATTTATAATACTGTACAAGGGCATAATTTGGGAAGCAAGTTGCACAGATGGTCTTTTCTTACATGGCACGTGATCGTTGCCGGGGCCATAGCCAATAGGCGGTCTTCCCGCCGCGGGCATAATCAGGCTGTCAGGACCGTTTGACGTCATTTCCGGAATAATTCGACCTTTCAACCTTTGACCTTCCCTAATATGTTGCTTCGCGCGGTAAGACGTGAATCAAATCAAGCATGCTCTGCCTCTCATGATGGCTGAATCTTGCCCTTGCCTGCAGCCCAAGGGCCATAGGCCCTTGGGCTGCAGGCAAGGGCAAGATTCAGCCATCATGACCTCCTGAGCGTGCTTGATTACATACCTGTTGCAATGGTGCACTGAGTGTGACTCTGTATTACTGTGTCGGTTTGTCTACTTGCCACATGGCTCTGCCCAACAACAGGACATTGTTGAGACCAGTGCACAGCGCATAGTCACACTGGCTGGACAATGGGAGCAACGCCGGCAATCGCTAATAGCAACCTACAGAGAACTCAAGGTCACAAACTCCTCAAAGATGGTAGGTAATCAGGGTAGGTAATCAGGATACATGGACAATGGGATTTAGTTTGAATGCTGTGAAGTCAATATCAGTCTTGTGTTCCGGTGTATTACGATCATCAAACATATGGCCACCACCGGGTACATATCACAAGGATTGGATGCGTTCACCAAGGCCATTACCGGAATTGTGAATTATCAACAGTGTGCAATTGCAGTCTTTGGCTGGGGGTCGCATGAGAATTGTCAACTCGGCTAGAGTTCAGCCTTAGTAAGACCTCTGTACAGTTTGAAAAGAGGCGCTCGGATGTTGAAGGTGTTGTAAACCACTTGTAAACCACTTGTAAACCACTTGTAAACCACTTGTAAACCACTTGTAAACCACTTGTAAACCACTTGTAAACCACTTGTAAACCACTTGTAAACCACTTGTAAACCACTTGTAAACCACTTGTAAACCACTTGTAAACCACTTGTAAACCACTTGTAAACCACTTGTAAACCACTTGTAAACCACTTGTAAACCACTTGTAAACCACTTGTAAACCACTTGTAAACCACTTGTAAACCACTTGTAAACCACTTGTAAACCACTTGTAAACCACTTGTAATAGTACTGTAGTATTACTGAACGGTTTTTTGCGAGCCCAGTTCACTAACATTTGGCGCTCTATTGCTTCTCTCAGACGGATACAAAGCGAATGCTGCAAGAGATCAATGAGCTTCGTGACAAGATCAAGGATTCGAGCAAAGAAGTGCGCGCCAAGGAAGAGCTTCACAAACAGCTGGTAGGTCATCGCAGACCCACATTCAGTTACAGGACAAGTGAGCACACGGGGTCATATTGGGCCAAGTCAGGCGGCCACTGTGCATACATGGGTCATGGCCGTGTGTGCCAGTTCTTACTGCCTCGACGCAATGCCACCGCATTGCTCTCTGGCCCATACGTACTGTTGTCCTGTGCTGTGTTGTATCATATGATGACCTCCTTGTGCTTTCATTGTCAGTGTTGTCCTCCATCAGCCCTACCTACCGTTGCCAACTCTTGGTCTTGCAATAGGGGTCTCGCAGTTAGCTGCTCTCACTGAAATGATTCATGTCATATCGTACTGAACACGAGTTGTCTTTTTTTCCTATTGGATGCATGGGCGTCCTGCCTGTGTACCATCCAGGTAACAGAGCATGAACGTTTGACCAAGGATATCAGCCGCTCTTCCTATACACGCCGTATCATGGAGATTGTTAACAACATTTCCAAACAGAAGAGAGAAATTGGAAAGGTATGTACAACCAGCTGGCATTCATATCCTCAATTTGTCGTTCTGTATGTGTGTGTGGGGGGGGGGGGCACATTATAACGAATGCATGCAGGCACACTAGGCGTAGTGATGGGAATTCCCCGTTCACTCCATGCTGCCAGTCATCAGCACACAAGGGTGATCTTGGGCCATTGGAAGAGAGAGAGAGAGAGAGGGGGGGGGGGAGGGGGGAGGGAGAGGAGAGAGAGTGGCTATTTATGGATGGCGCATTGTTGCATTGTCAATGTTGAAGTCATGCAAGCACGTGTCACTGCTGTAGCCGGCATCATGTGGTAATTGCTCTCTACCCTGGTCGGTGTACAGGTGCTGTCAGATACAAGGCAGCTGCAGAAGGAGATCAATATGCTCAGTGAGAAGCTGGGAAGAACGTTCACTGCTACGGATGAACTGATCTTCAAGGTATAAGAGAACGTCGGACGTATGTAAATGCACGTCAGTGCAATTCTCACTGTGTGGGTGTGTGTGTGTGGGGGGGGGGGGGGGGGCACAACACCTACAACCTTTCCTACAGTTGTGTGCTGTGGAGTAGAACTTGGAATGTGCATCATCATGATCATGCTCAGCACTGGCTGACATTGACATTGTTTGTGCATTGCTTTATGCAAAAATAGTTTAAATACGTTACTTTGGTCATGTGGTTCAGCACAGCAGTTGCTTTAAAGGAGGCTTTGGCTGGGAGAATACCAAGAAAGAGGGTGCGAGGTTGGCAATGACACACACACACACACACACACACACACACACACACACACACACACACACACACACACACACACACACACACACACACACACACACACACAACACAAACACACACACACACACACACACACGGATGATTAACATCAAGACATGGACTGGACAATCAGTATGTAAAGCCGAGCAGCTGTGCTACCTGGCACAGGACATAGTAAACCGTTCATAACCATGGCTGTCAGGCCTTCAAGTGGCTGGAGGACAACGCCTACTTGTAGATAAAGCCTTGCCAAGCGGCTGTACTATATCATCATGGTAAGTGGTGAAGATGAAATGTTCAGGGTCAATATTGTGGATGTAGTCAAGGATGGTAAAATGTGCTAATAGTTATTGTTGTTGTCCTTTGCTTGTTGTCTTTGTGTAGGACGCAAAGAAGGATGAAACATGCCGGTCGGCTTACAAGTACCTTGCCACCTTACACGACGTAGGTTGTGTCGCCGCTGCCGAAAATAACCATGCAGGCTTGGAATGCATGCTGCCTTGTTCTGCATTTATTGGTTAGAGGGGAAGATGCTCTGCATTATCAGTTTTAAATATCTTTCTGGGATCTGGTTCATTGCATCTGTACATTGGTACTGCACATACATCATCACGGTTATACTTACATTCCTGGAATGTGGTGTGCATGTTGCATACTGTTATGCATGTATGTGTGCATGTTGCATGCCGTTATGCATGTATGTGTGCATGTTGCATACCGTTATGCATGTATGTGTGCATGTTGCATACCGTTATGCATGTATGTGTGCATGTTGCATACCGTTATGCATGCATGTGTGCATGTTGCATACCGTTATGCATGTGTGTGTGCATGTTGCATACCGTTATGCATGTATGTGTGCATGTTGCATACTGTTATGCATGTATGTGTGCATGTTGCATACTGTTATGCATGTATGTGTGCATGTCACGGAGAGTATTTTAAAATTGCGCCAGGGGTGGCGTTGCGATATGCAGATCTGGCAATATTGCTCTCTGGTGTGCGGCTTCAACTCAACCTGTTAAAGTTTCTACTGCCAGTCTGTGGTGTTTCAGTACTTCCTTTTGAACTTCAGTTCCTGTCGTTATAATATGGCATTCTTCCCTGTCCACGTCCGCAGGAGTTTGATCAGTTGATCAAAGCCGTGGAGGAGACTGGAATGACACTACGGGAAATCAGAGACTTAGAGGATCAGGTAAGGCCATGCAGCATGGAGGCTTTTTATTTATTTTTAAAAGGGAAGACCCAAAGTCAAGCAGTGTAGCCTATCAAGGGGTTCTCCACTCCTTGTAAGTTGTATTGCATCTGCGTGTACTGTAATTCATTCTGCGATCACACGCATGTACAAGGCATGGCATGGCCACGGGCCCAAGCACAGTAGAGTCTGTCAGGAAGCCGGTCATTCCTACGTACTAACATAGCACTGGTGCAGTGACCTGCATCATCCTGTAGCATTGGTGCAGTGACCTGCATCATCCTGTAGCATTGGTGCAGTGACCTGCATCATCCTGTAGCATTGGTGCAGTGACCTGCATCATCCTGTAGCATTGGTGCAGTGACCTGCATCATCCTGTAGCACTGGTGCAGTGACCTGCATCATCCTGTAGCATTGGTGCAGTGACCTGCATCATCCTGTAGCATTGGTGCAGTGACCTGCATCATCCTGTAGCACTGGTGCAGTGACCTGCATCATCCTGTAGCATTGTAGATGCACAGTGCAAGGCTGGGTGATGCATACTGTGTAACACTCTATCCTCAGTGTACGGTGGGCTACCACTCAGTTCCTTGATCTTCTAGCTGCTGAGTAGCGTGTGACAACACCAGTACAATGCATGCACATGCGGAATGGAAGGCAGTGAACCTTGGACCAGAAAAAAACGCACTTATGGTTTTGGTCTCCAAAGTGGTTTTTGCTACTTTTCAAAAGTAGGTTGGTATTTGTGATTTAGCTACTTCAAAGAAGTAGTTAGTTTGTTTGATTTTATTCACATATCATCACACTGTCATGCATGCCTTCGCACCGTACTGTATCGGTCAGGCTCTCGGCATTTGCAGTAATGGGTTCTGTTTCAGTAGTGTGTGTGTGTGTGTATGTGTGTGTGTGTGTGTGTGTGTGTGTGTGTGTGTGTGTGTGTATGTGTGTGTGTGTGTGTGTGTGTGTATTTGTATGTGCATGCATGCGTGCGTGCGTGTATGTGGTAACTTTTAAGCCACCCATTGTCGCAAATCACACACTGCATCATTGTACCTGTGTGTCTGTGCTTCCACCCTGCTCCAATTGCAGATCGAGAAAGAAACCAAGAAAGGTGTTCGTGAGAATTTGGAAAAGATCACGAAGGACTACGAGGAGATCCGCACCGAGAACAAGGCCTACACTGCAACGCTGAAAGGAAAGTGAAAACTTCGCGGCCTGATCACCGTGACAATGGCTTCGTCCACTATTTCTTACACACCGTCAGATCTCATCACACCAGCACAGTCACAATGATGTCATAAATCCTGTAGCAGGCTCAGGCAGTCAGGCAGTCAGGCTATAGTACCCTGCTTTCAACATTGACAGTTTGTAATGGATAGGAAGTAGCTAGCTATGAATGAAGACCGGCGCATTTGTGACGTCACCGAAGCAAATGATAAAGTTCCTTTGCACATGTTGTACCAGTGGGCTGCATTTCATAATTTTTGCAAATTGAAGTATTTCTTACACAGAATGTTTAGGCGGAGAGCCGGAAGCAGCTCTTCATTGGAGCACGCCCCACCCATAATCAATACTATTTTAAAGTATTATTTTTTATTTCAAGTTTGCCAATCTGCTAGATTTCCTTCTGATACTTTACTCTGGCAAGCCGGCTACAATATTTATAGTAGTAGTCACTGTTACCAGAACTCAGTAGCTACATTGAATCAGCTACCGCAGTGTGCATCTCAGTAGCTACATTGAATCAGCTACCGCAGTGTGCATCTCAGTAGCTACATTGAATCAGCTACCGCAGTGTGCATCTCGGTACGCGGAAATATAGAGATTGCAAGAATGACCTCATCCTATATCAGGGCCTGCTGGAGAGCCGGGTCAGCCGGGTCACGCGCCCGGCTGGGGAACTGCACGACCTGGCTGAACAGATAACACCGGGTCCAGTCTGACCCGGCTGAAAAATGTCTCAAACTGACAATGGATTCATAAAATTCCGGTATTTTGCGACTCGCGGACCCCATCTGTTGCAAATCTAGCACAACCGTAGATCTACACACTACAGTCTACAAGCGACAGAAACTCGGCTACAAGGGTCAACTGCGGTCACGTCAACTGGTTCGAGCACGATCTGGCCAGCTAGCGGCGAGCAGGAAGTCAGGACATACAAAGTCGATGGGGCAGGCAGTCAAAAGCGTTACTTTGGCTATAGTATAGCCTTGACACAGTTGCAATTTTTCAGCCGACTGGTGATTTGGACGATGGAGCCCGCAGCGAAGAGAAAAAGAACTCACGCTTTTCTGGAAGAAAGGTCGACCCTGGCTGGACTACGACCATGCCAGTCTATCCATGTCATGCGCTTCGTGCAAGACGCATTTCCAAAGGAAGATGAGCGGCGATGGATTTGGTCGTTCGTCCTGCTACTAGCAATAATTAGAAAACAGAATTCCTTTTTTTCAAATTGTTAAAGGGGAAGTATACCCTAAAATCAAATTTTCACCAGTTGTAGTCTTCTGGGTGCTGAGTCGAATGGTCTTGGTCCGAGGAAGCTGCGACGCTCCCTTCCTACTTGAATCCCAATCGAACTCGCGCACTTCCACCGAAACTGGGTGACTGCGCCCTACTAGATGGGGATTTGTATGCAAAATGTCACTAAAAGCGCCATTTCGTTCTTATAAAAGCACGGATGACCGCGATTGGCCCATATGTTGTAGTCTTTGGGACGCTGAGTCGACTGGTTTTGGTCCGAAAAGGCTGCGATGCAGCGTTCCTCCTTTATTCCCAATCGAACATGGTTGAACAAGCGGTCACGTGCTCCTGGGTGCCCAAATCACCTGGTCACCGCGCCAGCAGGCGACAACTTTCACACCAAGGTTCAACTCGAGTTCAACTCGAGTGACAGGACTGCACCCAAAAAAGGTCAAACAGGCTAGTAAGTTGTACCCTGCAGGCACGGTGACCAGGTGACTGGTGTACGCAGGAGCACGTGACCGCTTCTTCAACCATGTTCGATTGGGAATAAAGGAGGAGCGCTGCATCGTAGCCTTTTCGGACCAAAACCAGTCGACTCAGCGTCCAAAAGACTACAACATATGGGCCAATCGCGGTCATCCGTGCTTTTATAAGAACGAAATGGCGCTTTTAGTGACATTTTGCATACAAATCTCCATCTAGTAGGGCGCAGTCACCCAGTTTCGGTGGAAGTGCGCGAGTTCGATTGGGATTCAAGTAGGAAGGGAGCGTCTCAGCTTCCTCGGACCAAGACCATTCGACTCAGCACCCCGAAGACTACAACTGGTGAAAATTTGATTTTAGGGTATACTTCCCCTTTAAATCAGAATCCAATGAAACTGCTTTGCATTCTTCACGTAATGTCGTTTACCTTTTACGTTTGCGGACTTTGGTAGTTTGCCTTGTTCTCTAAAATTTCCGATTTCCGGTAATAAATTCGCCTTTCTGTTTCCTGCGTTTTGAGCAGGCTTTTTGGTTGTTTTTCTGCCGAATGATCTGACCCGGTTTGACCCGGCTGGCCTGCATGCGCCAGGTACACTCTGACCAGGCTGTGTTGAATGTCTAGAGCAGGCCCTGCTATTATGATCTTATATGCTTTGTATTGAGTGGTAACGGCCAGTGCTTGTTAAGTTGTGATGTCACCCCATACAAAACACGCCAAATGATGAGGTAATCACATATCCTCTATACAAGTACACCCTGAGGGTGTTTCTGAGTAGGGAAAGTCAGTCCCCTGCATGCAGCTGCTCAATACACTGTATTGAGATTGTGGACTCGGATTAGTCACGTGATCGGATCCGTTTCCAGTACTCTGGAGAGAGAGAGAGAGAGAGAGAGAGAGAGAGAGAGAGAGAGAGAGAGAGAGAGAGAGAGAGAGAGAGAGAGAGAGAGAGAGAGAGAGAGAGAGAGAGAGAGAGAGAGAGAGAGAGAGAGAGAGAGAGAGAGAGAGAGAGAGAGAGAGAGAGAGAGAGAGAGAGAGAGAGAGAGAGAGAGAGAGAGAGAGAGGGGGGGGGGGAGGGACGGAGGGAGAGAGGGAGTGCGCTAGCCTAGAGAGTGAGTCAGCCGGTTTTGCATACGCCATTTGTAGTTGATCAGAGGTTACTAATACTAGCTCTGTGCGTGTCAGGTCACTGCTATTCAGCCCATGCTATGATCAGTATAAGCAGGCGGTAGTTCTTCTCTGCTAATACTGCAATAGCGTAGGCCTACCATCGTCTTGTCTATCATAATCCGCATGTTTCCGCTGCCAAGTGCCATGATCACAGAAGACCATGAAGGAGGTGGATCAACATGTCGTAGGTTGTGCTGTCAAAGCAAGTACTGGCTTACAACAAGTAAGTTAGTTGGTTAGTTAGAGCGTTGGCTGGGGACGGAATGCATCACCTTACTTTCCCCGACAGGCCGTATCCCCTAAGTCCCCCTGGCCCTGCTAGCCCCTACCCCGGGTTTTCACAAACAATGCACGGTCAATAATGCCTAATGGTTCATGCAGGCCTCAGTACTGCCTACTGCCGTACTGGTCACATGGCGCACGACGATCAATCCGTGACCATGACGGCATGATACCCGAGTGACCTGGGGTGGTGGCAGACAGGGGGTCATAAAATACATGACCTCACTAGTACTAGCCCTCCCTACCCTAGGCTCTGGTAGCTGGTGGCAGACAAAGAGAGCAGGTTGGTTGACAGCTCTGAGACACCGTGTCCAAGACAATGATGGTGTGAGGCCGTGCGCAGCTCGTCCTCTGCTCCGGGCAGACACTAGGCATAAGTTCCGAACTAACTAACTTTACTAGTCTTTACCTGTGTCTCTCCTAACTCCAAACTACCAAAGAGAGTGAAGTCAGTGCAGTGAGGAATCATCCTGCGTAGACCTGTCACCATGTCTGACCAAACTAGAGCACTGCCACTGATCTCGTGATCAGGTGATGCTGCCTGGTTCACTTGCCTCCGAGTCCGACACTGCTACTACAGTGCTGGCAACTGAAATCCGACCCCCTTGGCCTTGCCGGGGCGCCAACCACATGCCAGCGATAGCGCTAGCCCCGGCCTGAGCTGCGATGCAAGATTTCGAGAGTGAGATAGCCGGCTGTGAAGACTTGACACAGTGTTTGACGTTTACTCGCTCGCGTCACCAGGTCACATGCAGACTCGGTAGGTCACACTGTCAATCTTCAGACTGTACCAATATCTTCCGAACACGTGCAGACAGCAGATTCCAGATCGCGCGCGTACAGTTTGCACCTTATTTTCATTCTGGTTTCATTACTACATTAGGCAGCACATGTACATGCACGCTGTGCATGTGGTATCGGCAGTTGGAAAATGAAAATATCGCGAAACCAAGCGCTTGCTCTGTGTTCTTGAAGCTGCAATACCTGATAACGAACAAACCGTGAATAGCTAAAGACTCCTAATAGTCCTATCTTTCTCGAGGATACTTGAGGGGAGGGCGGCCGCGCTACGGAAGTCAGAACAACGTCTTCTTCTTGCGCACCGCAGAGCAAAAACGCGCGCAACATCCCGTCGTAGAGCCATACTGCCGGCCGTATAGACATCCCCTGGCTGGCCTGCAGCTGTGTCAACCGATGAGCAACACAGCCGAACATTCCTGAAAGCACAGGTGAGAGAGGTAGAGTAGAACTAGAAGAAGAGTAGATCTACCTGAACAGTCTTGCGGTATCCCAGTGACCCTATACTATTATAGGCTATACTATAGGCTATACTATAGCAAGCAAAATAGCTAGAGCCCAGAACTCCAGGAGACTTCCTCTCTGCACATGGGATCCGGCGATGGCGGCATGTTTTTTTTGTGGGTATCTCCAGCTACATCATTCATAGGCCGGAATCAGGGGTGAATCAAAGCCGGACTTGGCAACCAACTAAACGATTCCTTGGATGATTCAAGGTTCGCATCTCATACATCCTGGGCCAGATCAGCATTAGAAGAACCTGATGAACTATCCAGGCAGTAGAAGTACAATACTTACTGCATGCAAGCAAACATTTTTTATGCCAATCAATAGCTTTTAGTGATAATTAGCTTTGCTGCTTCGAATAGCTTTTAGGGGCGTTTTTCGTTGAAAAGCCATTTTTGCGACTCTAGAGTGGTCGTAAAGGTGCCCGCTACATGGAAGTGCCCGGATTTCGGGGAGTTTTACCGTACTTGCAAGACTGCGACGTGCTACTACTCGAAGCACACTCTGTTTCCTAGTACGTGATACGCTGGTGTGAATAATTATATCTATACAGTCAAACCTCATTAGGATGAACACTGATAAGGCGAACTTTCCTTTAGTACGAACTAGGGCCAATCCTATGGTTGGCCAGGCATCATATCAAGTCAAAATTATTCGTTTACGACGAACTCCTGTACGGCGAACTTTCGTGAAGATGAACTGATTTCAAGCGTGATTTGAACAAAATCAGCGTGTAGTATGAACTTTCGGTCCCCGTGGGTGCGCTGGCTGTAGTTTTTTTCCGATAGTTGACGCCTCTTGTACTGGAAAAACATGTCACAAGGTGGAGGACATGCTGTAATGAATTTTCATTGCACATTGTACTTACCTGTTGCTGCGTTATGTTATGAAAAAAAGTTCTACATATGCCACTGCATGCACCTTCACATAAATACAATCCATATGATATGCATATCAATTCTTCTTCAAGGTCAGATCTGGATAAGAAGAACTCCCGACAAGACAAACAAACTTGTTCGGTCCCTTGAAGTTCCGCGTCCTAACGAGGTTTGACTGTATTATATCCCCTCCGACATCCTCTCTGTGCTCAGGCCTGCTCTCTGTGCTCTCTCTGCTCTCTCTGCTCTCTGTGCTCTCTCTGCTCTCTCTGCTCTCTCTGCTCTCTCTGCTCTCTCTGCTCTCTCTGCTCTCTCTGCTCTCTCTGCTCTCTCTGCTCTCTCTGCTCTCTCTGCTCAGGCCTGACATGGCAAGTTCAGTTCCGGCCGAGGTGACCGATGGGCCACCACCTCAATTCAGTGACTTAGTAAGTATTACAGTGTCATGTCTGAAAGGTCAAGAATGCACTTGAGGCTGGCTTTACAGGTCTAGCAGCATAGCCAGACCAGGCATTTTCGGCATTGTGATCCTATTTTCATACTCGAAGTACTTCCATGAAAGCCCCGTTTTGTATGCAATAAGATCTGCAATCAGGATGCATCTGGAATTGTTCCCATCGTAAGAATGCAGCCTGCACCACTTCAGAAGGTTCAATAATTATTAATTTTTGTAGACCATTATTTGGTAAGGTTGAACACATCTTGGTCACCTTGCACCAAGAGAAAATTGACCATTCTCGGGGTTGTCTAGTAATCTAGGGATGGTGTACTAATTGAGGCAAAATTATTTTGCGGCATTTAACCGGCACCGCAGTGGCATTTTTGTTCTATGGCATGACACGCTTAGTGGTTACATGAACTTGCAGCTCCAATAGTACTCAAGCGACCCTGGTGGAAGGACACCCGGTTGAGAGACATGATACGGGAGATAACCGCATTTTCCGGAGTAAAAGTCGCACTGGATAAGCCGCATCCAGATTTTTTTCTCACAAAATACAGACATCTATCCTGTATTTCACACTGCTCATTTGACCATCGGAGTATAAGACGCGGCGGCGACTGTTTAGGGAGAACTACGGTGTTTAAAGTGCAGCCTGTATTCCGGAAGGTACAGTCAGCCATGTAGTTGGCAATGTATTGGGTGCAGGAATGGAGCAAGGCAGGTCGATCTGATCTTCTGTCAATCACTTTCTGACTCCGGGGCCCACGTACTTCATGGGGTGTACAGAACAAGGACTGTTTTGCTTGTTTCACAATTTCTTGCATTCACGTTTGGACTGCTTTTTTGTTTGTATGTTGCCTCAGGTGGCGAGGGATCATGAGAGAGCGAGTAATGAAAGGAGGGATGGGCACGGGGACTCTGTAGCAAGGTATGTGCATGACTGACTCGTTCTGAGATTTGTGCGAGACTTGTAGATTTGTATACTAGGTTCATGTATAACTCAGAAGTAGCGACAAACTCGGTCATTTGGTAATAATTTGAACTGCCCACCTCTGCACACTGCGCTCTTGGCCCACATTCACAACACCATACTCTATACTCCATAGCGAGGAACTCTACTCGCTTTGGAGTATGGTGGTGTGAATGTGGGCCAAGAGCGCAGTGTGCAGAGGTGGACAGTTCAAATTAGGACCATGTATAGTCAGTATATGCATGCACATGTGTGTGTGTGTGTGTGTGTGTGTGTGTGTGTGTGTGTGTGTGTGTGTATGTGTGTGTGTATGGGTGTGTGTGTGTGTGTGTGTGTGTGTGTGTGTGTGTGTGTGTGTGTGTGTGTGTGTGTGTGTATTAGAGAGAGAGATAGAGAGAGAGAGAGTGTGTGTGCGTGTGTGTGTGTGTGTGTGTGTGTGTGTGTATATTAGAGAGATAGAGAGAGAGAGAGAGAGAGAGAGAGAGAGTGTGTGTGTGTGTGTGTATATGAGTATGTGTGTGTAGGTGTGTGTATGTGTATGAGAGTGTGTGTGGGTGTGCATGTGGGCATGCGTGTGTATGTGTGTGTGTGGGGGGGGGGGGGGGATGCGCACACTGACACTCGTCCGCATCTGTGTGCACATTCACGAGTGTGTGGAGTTCCAATGTGACTGCCCCCCCCCCCCCCCACACACACCTTAGCCATCCAAATATGTTTGGCCACGGTGTGCTGCTTATGATCAGTGGCTCTGACATGAGGTGCACAAATAACGAGAGAGCTTGGAAGCTCAGGGCCTACGCTATGCTTTTTTTGCCTTGATGACCTAGGCAAAAAAAAGCATAGGGATGTTATAAATTTTCATTTCTCCTATTTTTTTTCAAGACATAACCTGGGATTCGAACCCGCGCTATCGCCCTGCATGCACCCCCCGATACACTTCGCATTAATACTCATTCTTCCAAGTTGCTTCACGTTATAATCTTGCATTTGAAAGCCCTATTTGAATATTGTGGCCAGCTGTTTGTGGCCAGCTGTCTTTGATGGTACGGTACGGCACGGGACAGATACGGGATAGCGCCAGATGGAGGTCCGTCTGCCACAAACACCAAATTAAAGCTGTGTGGACCCTGGCTAGCGCCAGACGTTACTAACGTCTTCTGCATAGGTACGGGAATAAAAATTATAATAATGGGTTAATACAGCACGCATATAGCTCATATGAAAAAACCAAATGAGGATCATGCATCTGTCGTCGGGGGGTTTTATGTCCCGACGATAGCCCTTCCGATTACTCTCTCACATGTACCACAAACAGAGGACCGATATTTGTCGTTCTTACTTCGAGGAGAGTCTCAGGAAGAAGGCCCCAAAACAACAAGAATGTGTACGATAATTATGCAAGCATGCGCACAACAACAAGAATGCGTACGATAATCATGCAAGCATGCGAAACCTGCGCAGTCCGCGCGCGGTCCGCACACACGTGCCAAAAGGGGCACAAATCCTCCAAAAGGCAGGCCCGGCGGAAGCAATGGTTGATTGGTCCGGCCAAGTATTTTCGCCAGCACAGCACTTGCGCTCGTGTGACATGTGACAACAAAACGTCTCTTTGCTCATCGTAGGTCAACCAAGACCATGTCTTGAAATATGACGCCTGACAAGAGCGCTCCACCACTGTCTTTTTCCCAAATTCCCGCCGAGGAAACGCGAAGGAAGTGGTTGGGTGGACTGGAACTTCTGGCACAGATATTTCGCTGGAAGAAGCCATAGCTGCTAAGCATGCACTGCAGCTAAGCTGACCAAACAGCGAGAAAAATTTGAAAAACTACTTCGTTCAGTAAAAGAATCTGAAGCACTCGACGAAATACCCTCAAGACTACAAATAATTATTACAATATAGAATCCATCATGGCACGTGCTTTCAGGTCACGCGACTCGCACCACAGGCCCACGTGCACAGGCCACAGCTAGCCCTCAATTCAAGCGCACGCGCGTGCACGGCAAGATCAGAGCGAGATCGCAAGTACGCGTACATGCATGTAAAATCGATGATCACAACAAGTTACATAAAGTTACTTTGTCGTAAAAAAAATCGTCGGTGGCCGAAAAGTTGGTCCGGCCATGGCCGGACCGACCGGAGCGGCTCCGCCGGCCCTGAAAGGGCAGGGACAACATACGTCCACATGAAAAATAATGCATCCTCTCCTGAGGATGGGAGAGAAGAAAACAAAATGAGAAGACAGACAGGAGAAGAAGACAGGAAGAAGAAAGAAATGAAATATGTGCAACATAGATAGGCGAATACAGAAACAAAAGAGGCATAGACGAGACCGTTGGGCAAGTGACGAGTAGGCCAGGAGGGTTGACACCAGCCGGGAGCCCCGCGAAACTGTGCAACAATGGAGGAACCTGCAAGCAACAGTTTCAAAGAAGACCCCGGCTGGCGAGCTGCTCAACCTGTTTATGCCCTATCCTTGTAGGGATCTTTTCCAGAACAGCACCAACCTAGGACACCACTCACCCAAAGGTCCGCGCGCGGTCCGCACACACGTGCCAAAAGGGGCACAAACAGCAGGGACAACACATCTGTCGACAATATCGAGCCAGTGTGGCCTGTCTGAGGCAAGTTGCTCCGCTTCCAAAAGAGACATGTTGCGAAGTGAAAGGTCATTCCTAATGTTGTCTACCCATCTGGTCACTGGGCGCTACGTTTGGGCTTCTTTACGTCTGTTGCATTTATTGCCATCTGAAGGGCTTTGGAGGGCACGGTGTCCTTCTTTTTGCGACTGACATGTCCAAACCATAACAAGCGGCGGCGTCTACAGACTGCACTTATTGGACATTGATCAGTTTTAGCATAAAGAGGATTATTCGAAATTTTATTGGGAAAGATGATTCCAAATTATGTATCTGGGTTTACGGCAGTGCCACACATCAATTTTGCTGTCTAAGGCTTTTTTTAGAGTGTAGAGTGCGCAGTTATACAGGAGATTAAGCGGGACTGCAGGGTATGGCGTTTCCATGATACACTGGAAAATGTCCGGTGCACTGAGATGCGTACTGAGATAACATAAATGATTTACGGCAAGTGTGCTCCGCACCGGACACTTCACCGTTTGCTTCCTGCTCAGAGTTGCATGCTGACTGGTGACTCTCTGCACTACTAGATCCGCTCAGCCTTGATGAGCAATCATTGTGTCACTGCAATGACAGTCCTGTGGAGATAGTAGTAGTAGTAGTATTCTTTTATTCCCGTAGCTATGCAGAAGACGTTACTTCAGTAACGTCTGGCGCTAGCCAGGGTCCACACAGCTTTAATTTGGTATTTGTGTGTTTGTTTGTTTGTGTCACGCCTGGCGCGATCCCGCATCTGACGGCAAAAAATCATAGGGATGTTATAAATGTTTCAATTCTCCTCTTTTTTTCAGGCATATCCTGGGATTCGAACCCGCACTATCGCCCTACATGCATTCCCCCATACACTTCGCATTCATACCCATTCTTCCAAGTTGCTTCACGTTATGATGTTGCGTTTGAAAGCCCTATTTGAATATTGCGGCCAGCTGTATGTGGCCAGCTGTGTTTGATGGTACGGTACGGTACGGGAGACGGTGTCGTATTACCCTCGATCGTACCTGTCCCGTACCTATCCCCTACCGTACCGTACCATCAAAGACGGCTGGCCACAATGCATATTAATATAGGGCTTTCAAATGCAAGATCATAATGTGAAGCAACTTGGAAGAATTAGTATGTACATGTATGCGAAATGTATCGGGGGATGCATGCAGGGCGCGATAGTGCGGGTTCGAATCCCAGGTTATGTCTTGAAAAAAAAAGGAATTTTTCAAAGAATTTATAACATCCCTATGCTTTTTTTGTCTAGGTCATCAAGGCAAAAAAGCATAGCGTAGGGCCCTGAGCTTCCAAGGTCTCTCGTTTTCCACGGAAGCCTCAACAGTGATGAACACAACTCTTAAGAGGGCCGATAACAGAGTAGAGGGGTGTGGGGTGAGAAAAATAATAAGAGGTGTTTAAACGAAACTAAACTGTTACTTGGAACAACGAGAGAGCTTGGAAGCTCAGGGCCCTACGCTATGCTTTTTTGCCCTGATGACCTAGACAAAAAAAAGCATGGGGATGCTATAAATTCTTTAAAAAATTCCTTTTTTTTTAAGACATAACCTGGGATTCGAACCCGCACTATCGCGCGCCCTGCATGCATCCCCCGATACACTTCGCATACATACTAATTCTTCTAAGTTGCTTCACGTTATGATCTTGCATTTGAAAGCCCTATTTGAATATGCATTGTGGCCAGCCGTCTTTGATGGTACGGTACGGTACGGGACAGGTACGATCGAGGGTAATACGACACCGTCTACCGCCTTGATGACGGCAAAAAAAGCATAAGGATGTTATAAATTTTTCAATTCTCCTACCGTATTTTTCCGGTTGTAAGTCGACCTTTTACGACTGAAAATAGAAGGAGAAAGGGTGGGGGTCGACTTACAACCGGGATTCGACTTATAACCGGGAACTATCAGTATCTTACAAAAAATGACCTGCACTGCATGCACGAGTGCACCATGTTTGTACATTTTTGCCAGTTTATTGGCCTTTTTCAAGGATTGGGACGTTATCCTCCAATAAAGGAATGTTTACATGATTTGTTGATGTGTTAGTAGCAGGAGGTGGTTAACAAAGCAGTAGTGCTTCTTTGGGTGAAAACTTTGAAACGCAGAATTGAGACCTCCAGATAGGGGGGTCGACTTATAACCGGGGTCGACTTACAACCGGTAAAATACGGTATTTTTTTTCAGGCATATCCTGGGATTCGAACCCGCACTAACGCCCTACATGCATTCCCCCATACACTTCGCATTCATACCCATTCTTCCAAGTTGCTTCACGTTATGATCTTGCGTTTGAAAGCCCTATTTGAGTATTGCGGCCAGCTGTATGTGGCCAGCTGTGTTTGATGGTACGGTATGGTACGGGACAGATACGGGATAGCGCCAGGCGTGACACAAACACACAAACAAACACACAAATACCAAACGAGAGAGCTTGGAAGCTCAGGGCCCTACGCTATGCTTTGTTACTAAGCTCATCGTTGTGGGAACTGATGGAAATGTTTCCTGGGAAGGCGCTGACTCTGCCGAGCACGCGCGTTCTGGAGTCGACGGGATCACTCTGCCGACGTTTCCTGTGACCGGCGCTGACTCGCCCGTTCACGCCTATTTTGGAGACGACGGGATCTCTCTTCCAAAGTATGTTTTTGCTGACGAATCCTATCACCTATTCGGCAACTAACATCCATTCTAATTCCATTTCCTCCTAGTCTCCCTATTTCTTTCCAGAAAGTCTCTCTATACATCAGGGAGTCGTACTGCATTGGCAGCTACTCTAACGGGTCACGCCGCCCACCACCCAAGCATGGGTATGATGAGGGACAGTGGCAACAGAAACAAAAAAAACAGCAAGCAGGGAGAGAAAGCAAGAGAAAGACGGCGATAGTAGTACATCTGGTGTGCGACGTATAGAAAAGAGAGATGACAAGAGATGCGCACAAAATAGGAAACAATAATTATTTTTGCAGTTCCGAAACAATCAACCAGGTGATGGAGAGTGGGCACCCGAAGTCCCACCTGGACTCCACTGGAAGAACATCCCACGCAGGGATATCAGCGATAGGCCAAGCGTTGAAAAACAGCCATGAGGACACATCGTCTAGAAGTCCACCGCGCTCGAACTGAAATTGCAGGTTCAAACAATTTCCCACGCGGCGTCAGGCAGCGTAACTCTTCTCCCTGCATCACCATCCATCTCCAGTAACCGTCTCCACTCACAGCTCATGCCTCTGCCACCACTGTACTCCTCCGAGCTTCGCAGTTTGAAACCATTCGGGGGTCAGCTACACCACCGCGAATGGAGAGACGAGGACGACAACGGTCGTGACTGAAAAGACACTACCTTGGCGACCGCGTCGCGGAACCCTCGCCCCAGCAAATTCAGAAATACGCCAGGGGCAACTCTGGTGGACCCAGAGCCACCCCCTTGGCAAGACTAGTAAGAGGAACGACTGAAAACTCAGATAAAGCGGAGCTACAAAAAGTGCAACCGTCCCCTTCAAGCACAGTTGCAACACACAGGGAGTCGTATACATGTACATAATATTGTGGCCAGCTGTTTGTAGCCAGCTGTGTTTGACGGTACGGTACGGTACGGGACAGATACGGGAGCCAGCAAATGGCCAGCTGTGCGATACGGTACGGGACAGATACGGGATAACGCCAGGCGTGACACAAACAAACAAACAAACAAACAAACAAACACCAAATTAAAGCTGTGTGGACCCTGGCTAGCGCCAGACGTTACTGAAGTAACGTCTTCTGCATAGCTACGGGAATTAAAGCTGTGTGGACCCTGGCTAGCGCCAGACATTACTGAAGTAACGTCTTCTGCATAGCTACGGGAATTAAAGCTGTGTGGACCCTGGCTAGCGCCAGACGTTACTGAAGTAACGTCTTCTGCATAGCTACGGGAATAAAGCAGAAGTAAGCAGTAAACACCGTGGGGTATGCAATACAAGCGATGCAGATCAATGAGGTCGTTTGCTGAAAAGAAGATCAAAATACTTCTGAAAAGACGCTGCGTCTTTTAGCATGGTCTTAATTAATGGGATAAAGGCAAGAATTAAAGAGATGTAACGAAATTAAACTAGGAACGCAGTAAACACAGTTAAAAAATACAAGCGATGCAGATCAATGAGGGCATTTGCTGAAAAGAAGATCAAAGTACTTCTGAAAAGACGCTGCGTCTTTTAGCATGGTCTGAAGGTGCTTAGCAAAGGTAGGAGAGCGGTGCTGGGTGCGCCACTCCACAGGCAAAGAATTAAGTCGGAACAGTGCAGCACGATTTGAAAAGGAATTGACACCGTCAGTCGTCCGGAATTTAGATATTGCAATACACTCATACCTCGTTTATCCGGGCAGTCCGGGACCTTGCACTGCCCGTAACTTTGAAATGTCCGTAACTCCGAATCATATACATCTTGATGGGGAAAAGGCCATCGATATGGCATATGACGTCAATATTTCTACGAAAAGTGACAAAAGAGTAGTAATATTTCCCCTGAAACTCGCCCAAATAGTGCCCGGTAGACCGAAGTGCCCGTAACTTCGAAGTCCGGATAACCGAGGTATGAGTGTAGCAGCATTAAAAGAGCTTCTTGTTGTCCTAGGGCCGGTTGAAACTAGAGGAGATGAAAGGACGGCGGAGAGGAACGGACGGCTGAGACGTAGCAGTACCCTACCTCAGTATGACGTTTGCCATGAAATAAGTATCACAAACATGTCTGTCTCCGAAATCCAGGAACTGTCCGCATATTTTTGGCTTCTTACTTTCACCTTTGCGAGTGATTTTAACACCCCCGGGGCCTGCTAACAAGAAACACCGTGTATGTGTACTTTATTCTCTCCAGATCCCAGCGATCCCAGCAGCGGTTAGGCGCTTGGTGGAGGCGCACCCTGTCTTGCTTGCTCGCCTATCCGCTTAGGCTGCGGGACACAGACCGCCAATTAAAACGGTAATGATGGGACGGTCAGCATGAATATTGCCCTAAAAATCATTCTAATGATATGCTTCAGATAATCATTCTCTACCAAGTAATCTGCAAGGAGACAATAATTTAATCACAGCTATCAAACGTATAAAAGCCACAGACCGATATCACCACGCTGCGTGACACTAGCTTTTTTAATATGCTACAGGCGTGCAATATTGCAAACCTTTCTTCCGACTTACTGCAATTTAGAGCCTTGTACAGGCTTCAATGCAGGCCTGAGTTTTCCCAACGACATGATGTCATTTCTCTATTAATTTTAGAGATACATGTGCATGACCAAACTACTGGTATTCAATTCAAACAGAAGCCTGTGCCCGTGACACACTCCAGTTACGGACAACGCACCTTATGCGTGGCCACTGTCAGCCACTGATATCACTGATACCACTGATATCACTGATACCACTGATATCGCTGTAGGCCACTGATATTACTGATATCACTGTAGGCCACTGATACCACTGATATCAGTGGTATTAGTGGTATCAGTGATATCACTGGTGGAAGAGTGGCACGCGGCACTACCGGACCAGTGCAATTATTCACAAAATTAATAATTTGTCAGCGCCAATCGGCAACAGCCTCGTTCCCAGACACCGTGCCTGGGATGCCAAAACCTGCTATGGTTCCACATGCAGGGTGCTCATAATTCACGCGGGCCTCAAAAATTTGAGACTGCTGTAGGGTGGCATGGTTTTAGGGGCCGGCCTCCAACAGAATATTGGACCAGCGGACTCTTCTATACTTCATGATCACTTTTGCAGGAGACGATTCATGGTATTCACTGCGTGGGTATGTTTCAGCGCGGCCAGTTCATGTATGTTGTAATTTCTGTGCGCTAGACTGCTTCGGGAGCGCATCAAAGCACACCCTGGTCACCTTGTGCAAGAGCAACAACGTTTTCGCGAAAGCTGGCTTGCTGCTGTAGCAGAAGGCAGAGATACGGAATCATCGAGTCACCCCGATCTCTCTATGACTGTTTCAGAAGATGTGCGTGAACAGTGGAGGAGACTGGTCCTTCTGGAAGTAAGACACTTGGGGTTGGTGTACCATTCACAACTACCACCGGGGGTTTTCCCCGATATTGTCATGAAATTGTCTCAAATTTCTGGAATTTCCCTCCAAGCAAACAGTGCTCTCATAGAGGTTCTCCGCGTAACATTAGAGAGGTCATGCTGGCTCTACCTAATGACTGAGGCTAATGTACACATTTCGTCCATATTTGGGCAATTTGCCACATCCTGTCTGGCTCTTTGTCACCTCTTTTTGCTCTATATAAGGACTATCAGTAGTAGATCTTTTAACCTGGACCCCTCTCCCCAGCCCTTTCCCAAAGATTCTCCGCCGGCACCACTTTTTCGCAACTTTCGTTGTGGAAGAAAAAGACAACTTTCGTAACTTTCTTCATTTTACGCGAACTACTCGCAACTTTTCCACAAACTTGGCCCAATGGCACGGGCATCAAAAGGTCAAAAGTCACAGACTACATGTCGGACAAACGCATAATACTTATTCGTTTCTCGTGCGCCTTCAGACTCACTTCAGAGAAATGTAGATCTACGGTAGTTGCGTTCTGTGCATTCCCTTAGCGTGCACTGAAATAATGGAGGATGCGTGCAACATGCGACTTGCACTGTGTATAAATTTGTAGTTCACAGCAGGAAGGGGTAAAGAGTTTGCCGTCTCTGCACTTCTGCTATGATAGAGGTTCCGCTCCTTTTTTTTTTTGGTTGTTTGGGCATCAAGGTATGCACAAGAACTCTCTCATTTCAAGTAACTAATTGCGATGTTGGCAACTTTTGAGCTTGTTCTGAAAATATGGGTGCGATTTCAGCACCTTGCACTTCTTTTGGCACGGTTGCGAAAAGCAGAAGTGGCGAAAAATGATGGCGTCTCTGGGAAGGGGCTACCCCTCCCCCAACCTTCAAATGGACAACCATTTTTAAAAGAGCCATACTACATGTACTGCAGTACACAATTGGAATTTTGTGACTGGTGCATTCCAAACAAACAGCCCCCCCCCCCCACCCCTGGCCCAAGTCATTGTTGTTCAATGTTCATTAATTCGCATTATATCCCTGGGTATATATCTTCGTAATACAAGTACATCACGGTACTTTTAAAGGGATTGAGTGCACGTGCACGCTATGGCACACGCAGTCACGCACATGATGGCACGTATGCGCCGTTGTACGCGCTTGCTATTGCACCCGTTAGGGAGGCCCCAATATGCTCAAAAATTTCGCATATTATGCTTTTCGCATATTGGCCACTTGCTTCAAAATATGCTTCGAAATCACACAAAAACGGAAAAATATGCTCGAAATATGCTCGAAATATGAACTGATATCAGTGATAATTATGCGAATTCTTTGCTCCTTGTAGCAAAATATGCTACATTTGGTGCAATATGCTAGATTTGCTACTTTATGCGACCTTGAGTCGCGGACACTCTCTTCTCGGGTCAAATTTTCGTCCCGTGTTTGGATGAGCATTTTTCCTTCCTGGCTAAGTTTTGAAAGTGTTCCCTAACCGAGCGTGCCATGGTAAGTTTCCTTGTCCATTTCCGCAATCTGCCCTATAATTATGCGAATTCTTTGCTCCTTGTAGCAAAATATGCTAGATTTGGTACAATATGCTAGATTTGCTACTTTATGCAACCTTGTGTTGCGGATTTCTGTTCGACTATGATTTACGCATGTTGTTGTATTTGGTTCTTGTCTGGTGGAGTCCAGTGTCTGATGTCATATTATGGTCTAGGTGTACGCGCGAGTATGGTGTGATGTGTGACGTTTATGGTATGTGGTGCATGCAAGAGTACGCGTTGTCAGAGTGTGAGGATGTGCTTCCGTCTGTGTGAGAGTGACTGTCAAGTGAATGCTGTACATGCGCAGTGCTAGTTTGGTCTGGGAATGAGAGTCATGTGTGATTCGTCCGTGGTCTGGTTGTCTTGGTCTTGGTCATGTGTTCTGTACGTATTAGTCCCTGATTGGTTGTCCCGATTTGTCGTCGCAATATTACTGCTTGTTCTTGGTTGTTTCTTCGAGTCTTTTCCCGGGAGTCTTTCCTATCGTCGTTTCGTCTTTCACCAAGTTTGTCTCTCTCCTCCTGCGCCCTCGTCATTTCTTGGTATAATATAAGTATTGCAGATATGATCAAGAGTTTGCGTTGTTGTGTGGCGAGGGCCAGGGGGAGAAGACTACTTCACTTGTGTCAAAAGGACCAAAATATGCGAAAATATGCGCAAGCATATTCAGGCCCTCCCTAGCACCCGTCTGCTACTGTACTCACCCACCTATTGCACACATGTGCTGTTGCGCATCGGAGCTTCAAGCTATGATAATAACAGTGTATTGCCTATGACGTCATAAATATTTCCACTCAAACCCAACCGGAACTTCACAGAATGAAAAAATGCAATCACGAAACAACATCACTACTCACTGGTTGGAGGGATCACTACAGTTGCCTTTTTATGATTACCGTGTTTTGTGTGTGTGTTTCATTTGCATGCGCGGCGCTCATCGGTGCAAAGGTGATACGAACTGATCTGCAGGCAGTAGGAGGTGAAGAAAGCCTTGGCAATCGATCGCGATGGCGGCTGGCGCAGTATGACCTAATCCTCATTAAAGGGTGAGGCTGAGAGCAAAGTGTTGTACCTGCGCCTGCACGTGTTATCTCTTCGTCGTAGCTGCTGCTGTGTTTGTGTCTCTGTGTGTACATGTGGCTGCACGTGTTGTCTCTTCGTCGTAGCTGCTGCTGTATTTGTGTCTCTGTGCTGCTGACCCGTACATGCTGCTGCGCTGCTTTGTTGTTGACACGTGCACCTTTTTGTGCTGAGTACACCACCTTTTGTGCTGACGAGGGCACCAATTTCTGATATCATGTTTTCCTTTTGCCATGTCGTCGTCAGTTGTCCGACGGTCGTCGTCAGTTGTCCGACGTTCGTTGTCAGAGTCAGACGTTTGTTGACAGTCGTCAGTCATTCGTTGTCAGTGTTAGTTCTCCATTATGAGTTCTTCCGTCGCCGCTTGAAGTAAACTATGAATATTGTAACTACAGTTAACTTTGCGTATAACGACACTCAGCGGCGGGGCATCAGAAAAGTGTCCTTATTCGCGAAGTGTCCCTATACCCGAAGTCTCATTATAATACAAATTATGTATTACAGACTTACAGTTAGATGGGAGTTTGCTCTGGGCATAGGAATTCTGTCGTTATATCCGCAGTCGCTATTAGCGAAGTTGACTGTAGTTCTCACGACATGCTATGGTGGACAGCAAGGCATCATGAATGCGACAGTTGAACTCACTGGGGATGGGCTCTGATTAATAAATTCAAATCATTCTCTTGCTTAGTACGGACATTGTGTGGATCACAGGTGTAGTGATCATCCTCATTGAGGTGTATGTTAGCATAAGAAGTAGAGCATGATCTCGGACACAAAGCGGTACACTTCCCTGCTGTACATGCTGGGTGTACGTCTAAACCGAGTTACACTGGATATCATGGCCCATGTCATTACACTCGACATGCATTTAGCAGACCATATTTTGATGACCAATTGTACGCTTGCAATCATCTCTTCAGTCCGGCACTTAGCTGGTCACAACCCACGGCTTCGTGAACCTCAGGACCAGCAACCTGGAGAATTGCTTTGCCCATTATCGCCATGTATTGGTGCACGCAGAACAGCACTTCTCTAAACTGTCACTTATAGTCATGTATATCCAAAACGACAACAAGTCGCTACAGCCTACAGGACAGCTGGCAGACTGGGCCGGAGCGATACAGTAACCGATTTCATAGATGGCTCCGTCTGCACTTTGACAAGAGGCGAGAGGAATTCCGCTCCATCGCGACCGTGGAAAATCTCGGAGTCCTTGACACCTGGAATCTCTACTCGCTTGGTGAGCAGGCCCTACCATACTACTCGCTTGGTGAGCAGGCCCTGCCATACGGCTAAGAGGAATAGAAATTTTCATCTCTCGCGCCTTCTACGTACAGTCAACTTCGCTTATAACGACACTCGGCGGGGCATCAGAAAAGTGTCCTTATTCGCGAAGTGTCGTTATACCCGAAGTCCCATTATATAATTGTGACACAGTTGGATGGGACTTTGCTCTGGGCATGGACATTCTGTCGTTATTCGCGAATTGTCGTTATATCCGCAGTCGTTATTCGCGAAGTTGACTGTACAACCGCCTGGAAATGTGGAATGCAAGATTATCGAGAAGCTGATAACCTCTGGTCTGTCGCCAGGGGGCGGGTAAATGGGGGTCGGCTTATACCCGGGGCCGGTAAACGGGGTCGACTTATAACTGGGGCTGGTAAACGGGCGTCGGCTTATAACCGGGGGGGGGGGGAGGTAAACAGGGGTCAGCTTATAACCGGGGCGGGTAAACGAGGATCGACTTACATGTATAACGGGGCGGGTAAACGGGGGTCGACTTATACCCGGGGCGGGTAAACGGGAGTCGACTTCTACCCGGGGAGGGTAAACGGGGTCGACTTCTACCCGAGACAGGTAAACAGGGGTCGACTTCTACCCGGGACGGGTAAACGGGGTCGACTTCTACCCGAGACAGGTGAACAGGGGTCGACTTCTACCCGGGACGGGTAAACAGGGGTCGACTTCTACCCGGGACGGGTAAACGGGGGTCGACTTATACCCGGGACGGGTTAACGGGGGTCGACTTATACCCGGGACGGGTAAACGGGGGTCGACTTATACCCGGGACGGGTAAACGGGGGTCGACTTATACCCGGGACGGCTAAACGGGAGTCGACTTATACCCGGGGAGGGTAAACGGGGTCGACTTCTACCCGGGACAGGTAAACAGGGGTCGACTTCTACCTGGGACGGGTAAACAGGGGTCGACTTCTACCCGGGACGGGTAAACGGGGGTCGACTTATACCCGGGACGGGTAATCGGGGGTCGACTTATACCCGGGACGGGTAAACGGGGGTCAACTTATACCCGGGACGGGTAAGCGGGGGTCGACTTATACCCGGGACGGGTAAACGGGGGTCGACTTATACCCGGGACGGGTGAACGGGGGTCGACTTATACCCGGCACGGGTAAACGGGGGTCGACTT
This sequence comes from Sycon ciliatum, assembly GCF_964019385.1. Classification (NCBI taxonomy): domain Eukaryota; kingdom Metazoa; phylum Porifera; class Calcarea; order Leucosolenida; family Sycettidae; genus Sycon; species Sycon ciliatum. The sequence continues at coordinate 25,798,081 of NC_088643.1, forward strand.
ATACCCGGGACGGGTAAACGGGGGTCGACTTATACCCGGGACGGGTAGACGGGAGTCGACTTCTACCCGGGGCGGGTAAACAGGGGTCGACTTATACCCGGGATGGGTAAACGGGGGTCGACTTATACCCGGGACGGGTAAACGGGGGTCGACTTATACCCAGGACGGGTAGACGGGAGTCGACTTCTACTCGGGGAGGGTAAACGGGGTCGACTTCTACCCGGGACAGGTAAACAGGGGCGACTTCTACCCGGGACGGGTAAACAGGGGTCGACTTCTACCCGGGACGGGTAAACGGGGGTCGACTTATACCCGGGACGGGTAAACGGGGGTCGACTTCTACCCGGGACGGGTAAGCGGGGGTCGACTTATACCCGGGACGGGTAAACGGGGGTCGACTTATACCCGGGACGGGTAAACGGGGGTCGACTTATACCCGGGACGGGTAAACGGGGGTCGACTTATACCCGGGACGGGTAGACGGGAGTCGACTTCTACCCGGGGAGGGTAAACAGGGTCGACTTCTACCCGGGACAGGTAAACAGGGGTCGACTTCTACCCGGGACGGGTAAACAGGGGTCGACTTCTACCCTGGACGGGTAAACGGGGGTCGACTTATACCCGGGACGGGTAAACGGGGGTCGACATACCCGGGACGGGTAAACGGGGGTCGACTTATACCCGGGACGGGTAAGCGGGAGTCGACTTATACCCGGGACGGGTAAACGGGGGTCGACTTATACCCGGGACGGGTAAACGGGGTCGACTTATACCCGGGGCGGGTAAACGGGGGTCGACTTATACCCGGGACGGGTAAACGGGGTCGACTTATACCCGGGACGGGTAAACGGGGGTCGACTTATACCCGGGACGGGTAAACGGGGGTCGACTTATACCCGGGAAGGGTAAATGGCTTATACCCGGGACGGGTAAACGGGGGTCGACTTATACCCGGGACAGGTAAACGGGGGTCGACTTTTTTATTTTTTTTAAATATTTTATTATTATTCCACAATCACGATGACATAGTGCCAATAAGCATGTGATGCGGGCGATTTTAACCAGCCATGGTGGGGACAACTGAGAAAAAGAAGGAGAAGAAAAAGAGAAAACAAAAGAAAACAAAAGGAGTACTAAAGGAACCTGGAGAGAGCAGTATGAAGATTAGGCTGGCAATGGAAAACAACAAATTCAATTCAATTCAACTTAGGCGCGGGCAGAATGGAACAAAATGCAGCGAAGGTGTCACGAGACTTTACCTCCTGCGGAAGCCGAGACCAATGAGAATAGGACTTGAACAGAGGGGATTTTAAAAGGATCGATGTTCTGGCAAGTGGGAAATGGAGAGAACATCTAGTACGCGAGCTATTATCGAACCAGCTTAAATGCGCAAGTGCATGAGGAGGAGCAAGTTGAAGCTTAAAGGGGAAGTTAAGGCAAAAATTAAAATTTCACCAGTTGTAGTCTTCGGGGTGCCGAGTCGAATGGTCCTGGTCCGAAAAAGCTGAGACGCTCCCTTCCTACTTGAATCCCAATCGAACTCGTGCACTTCCACTGAAACTGGGTGACTGCGCCCTACTAGATGGGGATTTGTATGCAAAATGTCACTAAAAGCGCCATTTCGTTCTTATAAAAGCACGGATGACCGCGATTGGCCCATATGTTGTACTCTTTTGGACGCTGAGTCGACTGGTTTTGGTCCGAAAAGGCTGCGATGCAGCGTTCCTCCTTTATTCCCAATCGAACATGGTTGAAGAAGCGGTCACGTGCTCCTGGGTGCCCAAATCACCTGGTCACCAAGCCAGCAGGCGACAACTTTCACACCAAGGTTCAACTCGAGTTCAACTCGAGTGACAGGACTGCACCCAAAAAAGGTCAAACAGGCTAGTAAGTTGTACCCTGCAGGCACGGTGACCAGGTGACTGGTGTACGCAGCAGCACGTGACCACTTGTTCGACCATGTTCGATTGGGAATAAAGGAGGAACGCTGCATCGCAGCCTTTTCGGACCAAAACCAGTCGACTCAGCGTCCAAAAGACTACAACATATGGGCCAATCGCGGTCATCCGTGCTTTTATAAGACCGAAATGGCGCTTTTAGTGACATTTTGCATACAAATCCCCATCTAGTAGGGCGCAGTCACCCAGTTTCGGTGGAAGAGCGCGAGTTCGATTGGGATTCAAGTAGGAAGGAAGCGTCTCAGCTTCCTCGGACCAAGACCATTCGACTCAGCACCCCGAAGACTACAACTGGTGAAATTTCAATTTTTGCCTTAACTTCCCCTTTAATACGGTGAATGAATTTGCATGCCGAGTGGGGAAAACGTTCTGAGAGAGGGGAAGAGGAAGCCAAAATGTATAGCGTCTGAGAGGAGGTCAGAGGGGGCATGCGAAATATTAATCGAAGTAATTTACGGTGGGTGACTTCTAACCGATGCATAAGAGCGGAGGATAGACCGGAGGACCAAACGAGAGAGCAGTAATCAAACAAAGGAAGAACATAAGAATGATAAATTTGTATTCGACAACCATGGTGTAGATGGGAGATGTGAGGAGAAATGCAGCCTATCGCGGAGCTAACTCGCTTTTCAATATAGGTTACGTGCGAATCCCAGGACAAGTGTTCATCAAGAAATATACCAAGGTGTTTGTGATTTTTAACAATGTTGATAGCAATGGGATCATCAGGGAAAGTAAAAAGCCGAGTCGTAAAGAGGGTGAGGTCACTGGAGGGTCGTGGGGGGATACAAAGGATTGCCGTTTTCGACACATTGGGGCGGAGTTTCCACTTCGACATCCAGCGCACAACGTGATTAATGTGATACTGTAGCGAGTCGCAGGCTTGTAATAAGCCTTGCTCGGTTATATGGAGCGCTGTATCGTCCGCATAGAGTAAGGTATGATCCAAACCTGCCAAATCGTTAACGTATACGATGAACAATAGAGGCCCCAAGATAGAGCCCTGGGGCACTCCAGAGTGGACTGTTAGAGGGGCGGACAGGGCATGTCCAATTCGGACACTCTGTCGACGTTCAGTGAGATAGCTGGTGAGCCACTGCAGACACGTCTCGGCTACGCCAAACGCTGCTAACTTATGGAGGAGACCCCTTGTCCAGACAGTGTCAAATGCTTTGCTCAGGTCGAAAAAACATAGGAGGCTAAATTACTTCTGATCCTTGCATTCATATAGCTTCTGCACAAGTCTCAGCAACTGCCAGGCGGTCGAATCGCCTCGCCGAAATCCAGACTGTGACGGGTCAAGGACCGGGTTCACATGTTGGTATAAGTGGCCAAATGCCACACGTTCACAGAGTTTTGAAATGGTGGAAAGGAGCAGGGGCGTCGCACACGGTACGGTCACTACGGTATTGACCGTACCACTATTTGCCCCAAGTACCCCGTGAATCAACGAGAGAGCTTGGAAGCTCAGGGCCCTACGCTATGCTTTTTTGCCTTGATGACCTAGACAAAAAAAAGCATAGGGATGTTATAAATTCTTTAAAAATTCCTTTTTTTAAGACATAACCTGGGATTCGAACCCGCACTATCGCGCCCTGCATGCATCCCCGGTCTTCAAAAAATTCCTTTTTTTTCAAGACATAACCTGGGATTCGAACCCGCACTATCGCGCCCTACATGCATTCCCCCATACACTTCGCATTCATACCCATTCTTCCAAGTTGCTTCACGTTATGATCTTGCATTTGAAAGCCCTATTTGAATATGCATTGTGGCCAGCCGTCTTTGATGGTACGGTACGGTAGGGATAGGTATGGGACAGGACGACAGGTACGATCGAGGGTAATACGACACCGTCTCCCGTGCCGTACCATCAAACACAGCTGGCCACATACAGCTGCCCGCAATATTTAAATAGGGCTTTCAAACGCAAGATCATAACGTGAAGCAACTTGGAAGAATGGGTATGAATGCAAAGTGTATGGGGGAATGCATGTAGGGCGATAGTGCGGGTTCGAATCCCAGGATATGCCTGAAAAATAGGAGAATTGAAAAATGTATAACATCCCTATGATTTTTGCCGTCAGATACGGGATAGCGCCAGGCGTGACACAAACAAACAAACACACAAACAAATACCAAATTAAGGCTGTGTGGACCCTGGCTAGCGCCAGACGTTACTGAAGTAACGTCTTAAGTAACGTCTTCTGCATAGCTACGGGAATAAAATGCACTGATTTGGGCTCGAAATTGCCAAAAACTTTTGCCCCAAGTACCCCGTGAATCAATAAAATGCACTGATTTGGGCTCGAAATTGCCAAATTTTTCGGCTCAGCCATCCCTCTCCCACGGGTATATTGCACTTTAGTTGGCTGACCGTACCACACTAAAATACCTTCCGACGCCCCTGGGAGTGAAATCGGCCGGTAATTGGATGCAGACAGTTTACTGCCTTTATTCTTGTAAATAGGCACAACCACAGCTGCCTTCCAGACATCAGGGAAGATTCCGGTGGCGAAGGACTGGTTGAAAACTAGGCTGAGAGGGATAGCTATACTAGGAGACAGGGCTTTTAGGAGTTCATGGGATATGCCATCTGCACCTGACGCCTTCTTGGGCTTTAGGCGACGGATGTGTTGGGCAATGGCGGTGGGAGTAGTGCTAAAAGAGGGTAGTGCTGGGAGCCCGTGGTATGGAATACCAGGAAGAGACCATGCAGGATCACCCGGTGTTCCAAAGCTGATGAATTGGCGATTCAGAGCATTGGCAATCTGGGTAGGGTCGTTGTGTACTGTGTTATTTTCATGGAGTTCAGTGATGATAGGGTTTCCAACAGGGGACGGCGAACGAAGCTGCTTAACAAACTTGAACAAACTAGGGGTGGATGCAATAATGGATGAGGGGTTAGTGCTAATGGAGGACACATACTGGCGGTGAGCCTCTCGAGATAGGACTCGTGCTCTGTTACGTTCGCACTTGTAATGCTCGTGATTGCTAGGGGTAGGATACTTGCGATACAAGCTGTACGAGTCTCGCTTCCTCTTCAGCTGAGCTTTAACAGCACGTGTCAGCCACGGGGGACTTGGTGTACGTCGTCTAGGGGTAGCCAGTGCAGGCTGTCGTAATAAAACGACTCATCCGTGTTCCTTTCCCGTGCATGGTACATGCATGGTGCGACGGCACAATGACAGCTGTCGCAAATCACACTGAGTATTACACGTGTTTGTTGGTGATTCCTGGTTAGCTGCTAGCTTTTCCCTACTCGAAGATGTTGCCGCCGCGAAATCTGGGGGTTTGTGTTCGTCCTGGCGAAAACCGTGTTTTGATCCGTTGAGGGAGACGAGAGATACAGTGCGAAGACGTACGATCTGTCCGAGAATCGGCGAAGAAGAAAGCTTCGCAGACGACCCGTTGTGGTTGGGAACAGAATGGAACATATACCAGTCGATGCCTGTCATGGTAGGGATGACTGCTACGAAGTTTTAGCCCCATGCTCCCCAGCGCTTTTTAGCGCCCGACGATAATTACCAAATTTCATCAATTTTCCATGTGGATCAAAGCATAGTCTCCTCAATCTTCTCCAGTCGAGCTCAGTCTGGACGCTACAATGTCGAGACGCGAAAAGAGAACATGCAGGAACACACAGGAGCATCACATGCAGCTGCATTCTGCCTTGACGAAGCTAAGAACAACACCAGCACCACGCATTTGGAAGATATTTCGAAGAAGACGAAGAACTACATATCTGCGTTCAAAAAAGCCTCTGTACTGTGCAGTATGCATGCGTGCATGCGCGAAGCACGGGGTCCGCGGATCAACTTCGTTCAAAAATCATTGTGCCACACGGGTTGTATGATTTGTGTGCGATCATGGTCTTTCTTCTTGACAAACAAAAGTGAAGTTTTTCGATCTTCAAATCGCCATAGCGTCCTTCTCATGACTCTAAATCAGCTGAAACTTTGCAGGAGGAATGAAAATGCCATGCTGAATCGATTGGTACCATTTTCGAAGGGTTTCCTTGAAAAATAAAAATTAGCCTGCACTGGCTACTAGGGGCTGAAGAGCGCGACCGGGTGGGTAGGAAAGCGAAGCATAGACCATGAAGGATGTCATAAAATGCTGGAGCAGTACGGTTTGGATCTCCAAGCTTCAACTGGAGAGCAGCATGCCAGTTCACATTAGCAATGGATTCATTTAGAGCAACTAGGTGAGTGGGAAGAATGGAGGAGATGTCAAACTGACTGAAGTCAGGTATCTGGAAGGAATGGGAGGGCAGTGTAGTGTTGGGTGCGGGTGGTGATGCGGTACATGTCGGGATGCACAGACGGCCGAGAACAATTGAGTGGTCCGACTGACCGAGAGGGGCTGAGGGGCGCGGATCGCAGATGCTGGCTGCGGTGTCAGTGATCATCAGGTCCAGAGCAGCCTCATTGCCTTTGTGGGAGCGGTGGGTCGAGAATGTGACGTGTTGCTGCAAGGAAAACATGTCAAGAAGACATGAAAGGTGGTGGCCTGCAGTGTCTGTTGTTGTTCCATACCAGGTGGAACATTCAGCATTGAAATCTCCCATGATGAGGACTGGCGAGCCAGGGGTCCGTATTTTAGTCCAGCAGCTTTGAAATGAGGTGTAAAAGTTATCTATCACCGACGGGTCGGTGGACGGTGGGCGGTAGACAGCCGCAATTTGGATGGGCTGCTGGCGCTTGGGGCAAGCAGAGGTTGCAGTGGATGGCGATATCTCTACCCAGGTAGCTTCGAATTGCGGAAGATGTAGGTCTGTACGGTGGGTAATAGGACCAAATGCACTTGATTTTACTAAGATAGCAACACCGCCATAGGCCAGGAAGTCGTTGGATCTTGTCTACACAGTTCTCTCCCACAACCAGGTGGGCATAAGCTGTACCAAAGTATCGTGATTCTGAGATTGAGCAGTGAAAAACTTCGACATCTTTCTTTTTACACCACAGTTCAATTGAGGCAGCATCGCATCCAAGGTCTACATTGCCAAGGTAGAAAGCCGTGCGCTTCACCCGCTCCACGCCCTTAAGGTCAGTGTGTTTGGTACGAGCTGGCTCTTTTGTGAACCGTGCTTGTGATAGTGCGTTTCAGTGGACTACTGGTAGTGTTGGTGTCAGCTTGTGCAGGGCGGCGGCGGTGTGGGTTTTGCCACCCATTGTCGCTTGTGCTTGTATCTTGCGTTTGAGGTTTGGCGGGCAGGTCAGGTCTGGCCGTTGGGGTACTACTTCTTGTAGTAGTACGTGTACTACCGTCCGTGCTGGTGTGTGTGCCTGTTGGTGAGGCAGCTTTCCTTGCAGTGCTACTGTACAATTTCTCTTGGTCAGTGCAAGCTGGGGACGCTACGGGTACGGGATTTGTGGACTGCATTCTCTCTACTACTCCCTTCAGTTGAGCAACTTCTACTTGCAAGGAGACAATGGCGTCTGTCTTGCTCGTTCGAAGACATTCTATTTCTGAAGCCATACCTTTTATAGTCTCATTAAGCAGCTGGAAAGTGGAGAGCAGGCCGCTTACCATTTGGTCTGGTGACTTCCGTATTTAAAGTCCTTCCTTGCGAAGGGCAACAGCCAAGTCTTGTCGGCCCATTGTCTCCGGGTTGGTCAGTCCTGTAGCTTGGGCGACTGTGAGCAGCTCCTCGTATGTCAGCAGAGCTAAGTCCATATCTTCGTTAGTCGCCATATTATTGAGTCATACATCAACACTAGAACAAATCAGTGTAGGTGCAGTCCTGCCGAAGGGAGCTACACCGGTGAAACAAACTCGACCGCGGAGCGCAAAAACTTGCATCCACACTCTAGATTATAGCAATAAAAAAGACTTATACCCGACGGGACGGGTAAACGGGGGTCGACTTATGTGTACAGTAAAACCTGGTTTTAGCGACCTCTGGTTTTAGCGACCTCTGGTTTTAGCGACCTCTGGTTTTAGCGACCTCTGGTTTTAGCGACCTCTGGTTTTAGCGCCCTCTGGTTTTAGCGACCTCTGGTTTTAGCGACCTCTGGTTTTAGCGACCTCTGGTTTTAGCGACCTCTGGTTTTAGCGACCTCTGGTTTTAGCGCCCTCTGGTTTTAGCGACCTCTGGTTTTAGCGACCTCTGGTTTTAGCGACCTCTGGTTTTAGCGCCCTCTGGTTTTAGCGACCTCTGGTTTTAGCGACCTCTGGTTTTAGCGACCTCTGGTTTTAGCGACCTCTGGTTTTAGCGACCTCTGGTTTTAGCGACCTCTGGTTTTAGCGACCTCTGGTTTTAGCGACCTCTGGTTTTAGCGACCTCTGGTTTTAGCGACCTCTGGTTTTAGCGACCTCTGGTTTTAGCGACCTCTGGTTTTAGCGACCTCTGGTTTTAGCGACCTCTGGTTTTAGCGACCTCTGGTTTTAGCGACCTCTGGTTTTAGCGACCTCTGGTTTTAGCGACCTCTGGTTTTAGCGACCTCTGGTTTTAGCGCCCTCTGGTTTTAGCGCCCTCTGGTTTTAGCGACCTCTGGTTTTAGCGACCTCTGGTTTTAGCGACCTCTGGTTTTAGCGACCTCTGGTTTTAGCGACCTCTGGTTTTAGCGACCTCTGGTTTTAGCGACCTCTGGTTTTAGCGACCTCTGGTTTTAGCGCCCTCTGGTTTTAGCGACCTCTGGTTTTAGCGACCTCTGGTTTTAGCGACCTCTGGTTTTAGCGCCCTCTGGTTTTAGCGACCTCTGGTTTTAGCGACCTCTGGTTTTAGCGACCTCTGGTTTTAGCGACCTCTGGTTTTAGCGACCTCTGGTTTTAGCGACCTCTGGTTTTAGCGACCTCTGGTTTTAGCGACCTCTGGTTTTAGCGACCTCTGGTTTTAGCGACCTCTGGTTTTAGCGACCTCTGGTTTTAGCGACCTCTGGTTTTAGCGACCTCTGGTTTTAGCGACCTCTGGTTTTAGCGACCTCTGGTTTTAGCGACCTCTGGTTTTAGCGACCTCTGGTTTTAGCGACCTCTGGTTTTAGCGACCTCTGGTTTTAGCGACCTCTGGTTTTAGCGACCTCTGGTTTTAGCGACCTCTGGTTTTAGCGACCTCTGGTTTTAGCGACCTCTGGTTTTAGCGACCTCTGGTTTTAGCGACCTCTGGTTTTAGCGACCTCTGGTTTTAGCGACCTCTGGTTTTAGCGACCTCTGGTTTTAGCGACCTCTGGTTTTAGCGACCTCTGGTTTTAGCGACCTCTGGTTTTAGCGACCTCTGGTTTTAGCGACCTCTGGTTTTAGCGACCTCTGGTTTTAGCGACCTCTGGTTTTAGCGACCTCTGGTTTTAGCGACCTCTGGTTTTAGCGACCTCTGGTTTTAGCGACCTCTGGTTTTAGCGACCTCTGGTTTTAGCGACCTCTGGTTTTAGCGACCTCTGGTTTTAGCGACCTCTGGTTTTAGCGACCTCTGGTTTTAGCGACCTCTGGTTTTAGCGACCTCTGGTTTTAGCGACCTCTGGTTTTAGCGACCTCTGGTTTTAGCGACCTCTGGTTTTAGCGACCACCTGCTTTGAAGAACCGTTTTTCCATGCACGGACAGTTCTGCACAGAAGCTTCACCAGATACAGCGACCACCTGCCTTGCGCGACCAGCGACCGACTTTTAATGTACTAAGTGCCATATTGGACCAGCACACAGTGACCAAAACTATCCAAAAGTGCCATCTTGGCTGGCAGAGTTGACTGCACCACGGTTGAAGTGCGCTCTGAAGCAAGTGCGTGCAGTCAACAGAAGTGACAAGTGACAGAGCAGGATGCGCTGCATGCACTTGAGTGGGGTGCGCTTGGCCCGCACCAAAGTATTCTATGCTCCACACCTGTCAATATGAGTACATGGAAGTACAATCATGCACATGTATGTACACAATCCGATATGCCACGAATGTATGGGACCTGGTTCGAAAGACCACCTGGCTTTAACGACCGCTTTTGCTTGCACCGTGGGGTGGTCGCTTAAACCAGGTTTTACTGTATTAGTCCACAGGCCAAGGTGCAAAAAAGTGACTTTTCGTTCCCGTTCGAGGGGGACCAAGGTTTGACATGTGCAAATGATAGAGAATACATAGAGCTTTCAGGATCTGTGTCACTTGACCCAGAAACATGGGGCTTTGTTGACCAAATCAACGAAATACTTCTTGAAGAGTGTTACCATAGCAACCAAAGTGATAATTCCCAATTTAGGTATCTTGCAGATTAAATACCAACAGTGTTGCTTTGGAATGAAGTAGCCAAGGCCCAGACCTAGCTGTGTACACATTTTCATGATGATCGGAGGTGTTTTACTACCTCAATAGCATTTCTTAGAATAGAACACAATAGCGTCAATACACGGAATGCAATATACACTAACCATGCTTATGCAATCAACGGAATTCCGCCACTACACCTTGCAGTTCATTTTCCGCGTTTCTCTCCTCATCAAGCCCCACATACTAGTAGTAGTACTGTTCTTTCAATCAAATGAACCCCTCGATAGGCATACTGCCTTTGGGTCATTTCGCAATAGTAATACATTGTAATAATGTATGTCACATTTGAGAACATATTATACAACAAGGAGCCTGCACAAAATAGGAAATAGGACAAGTACACTAGAAGGATAATTTATTATTTCCTAGCATGAAGTCTCTGATTATAATAATAAAGTCTTAGTACTGGCATAATCTGTAAAGTTACTATTACTGTCACGCTTTCATGGGTCTCCGGACATTCCGATCATATTTCTTGTCGTTGAGAAATCACATCCAGGGCCTTGGCATAGATGGCTTGGTCAAAAACAATCAGTGAGAAGGCCATTCCTGCACGCTCGCACCGGCTGACGCATTTCTTGAGGATACCATACACTGTGGAAAGTTCAGTAGGAGAAGCATTCACGACAGGACAGTATGCAAGCACGGAGCGAGGAGGGGTACTAGCACTGGTTGTAAGACCATTAAATGCTGACCACGATGGCACATCTTGATTGGGATTCTCTTCGGACAAAGACATCACAGGATTGCAGAGATCTGCATCCCGACACGCCCTCACAAGCCGCCACGCAAAGTCTACAAGACCAACAGCGTCTGTACCATCGTGCTTTACACCATCCAACTGCTCTATTGTAGCATATGGAAATCGTGGCGGGTTGACCTTCTGTCGGCCAACAAAATCCGGGAGCGATTCTGGCTCTAATGAAAGGGCTCGCTTCCGCTTCTTTCCCCCAGAGCTCTCAGTAGCAGCCATCGGCTGTGTAGCGGACTGCTGTTCAGGCTGTGTAGTGGATGGCTGTTCAGGCTGCACAGCGGGCTGCAGTACAGGCTGTGGAACGGACTGCTGTTCAGGCTGCATAGCGGGCTGCAGTTCAGGCTGTGGAACGGGCCGCAACACGGGTTGGACCACAATGGTGTTGGTACAATGGGTCGTGCCCTTTCCATCCAATGTCTCCTCGTTAAGGTCGTTGTTGTCAGCAACGTGGAAGAATGGCATGGAGAGATCGACAATATCCGGAAGGCCGTCAGTAGCCTCCCTGCTGTGGAGTTTACTTTCGGCCATCCGTGTCTCTCTCTCCAGCACCTGGGCGTACGCAATGCTGTGGCCAAATCTGTTCAGTATGGTCACAAGTCGTTCACTTCTGTACAGATGGTGTACAGCCAAACCAAGAGCAACATGCTTTGGTGGCACGATAGTTGTGCACTGGAACACTAGGTCCTGTGCAAAGGACATCACACAGCGGTTGAGCGTGGAATCAACTTCAAGCTTGCTGGATGCTGCTGGTATATTGTCATGCTGGCCTGAGCTCAAAAACCACACAAGGAAATTGTGGAGCAGGGCAGGAATGCACTGCTCAGCTTGCTTCACTGAAATCATACCAGTGCTGCTGCCAGGACTTGTGCTTGTAGTGTCGAAACTCTCTGCCTGTTGCTGACAGGCATTCCGCAGGAGCCTAGCCGAATGGTATACCAGACGTATGCTGTCCTGCATAATAACAGTCTGGTGCACATCCACTTCAGCGGGGCGTCTGGGTGCTCTTGTTCCATAGTTGGTAGACCTACTGGTAGTGGTACTAGCGATACCCTCTTGGCTCTCACAGGCGCTAGCACTAGGACTGTCACCAGATTCCTCACTCTCGCTTTCGCTCGCAGCGTCCCTGTCATACAGTCGTGCTATTATCACTGGTGCACGTTCCGTGGCGTAAACCAACTCGGATTTATTCCGTGCGCGGGGACGAGAGAACGTTATGGACTCGCCATACTTATCCATTAGTAGTCCCTTGACTCTTTCGTTTCTCGCTAGCGCTGTCCCTTCTATGGACACTTGATTGAACAATCGAGTCAGGTCACTGACGGTCCGAACCAAACATTCCACAAACAGCAGCGTTTCTACTTCAGTAAAAAAATCTTTATCAATCTCGGTGCCCGCACTGGCAACAGGCGCACAAGTGGCTGCGCTCTCGCCCTGATCTTGCAGCCTAGCAAGTGTTTTGGCCCGAGTATATTCTCGGTAGCAATACTTATGATAGTACGCTTCGCGTGCTATCAAGCAACTCGAGCCTATTGCTATCAAGATCTTGTCGTCCTGCCTGATCTCGGCAGCGGCACGAAGGGTTTGCTCGCCATCCTCGGATTGCAAGAGCGACGTTGTTTGCTTAGTGCTTTTGCCTGGAATCTTCTTTTTCAAAGAGCCGCAGAAAATGCAGGTTTGACGGCCTGGCTCGACAATTGGGGCCTGCACAGATTGCCGAGTGTTCCGGCGGGGTTTCGGATCAACTGATTCCATACTCCAGTGTCCATATCATATCTCTATCCCTCGACAGGCCATCGCCTCTGGGAGATATAATTTATGCTTATAATTATGTCAGTCACCAAAACTTCTCTATCTCGACGATTCCTTCATCTGGCGCAGTAAAACATTATCGTTTCCCTAACCTGCGTGCTCAGTCGAAGGGAGACATGTATGGTTGCCCAAGGATGAAGGAGCACTCCTTGGGCTACCCGAAACAGTCGCCATGGATCGGTTGGTCGTGTAGAGTAAGCCCTTTTCGGCTTTCTTTGTTGTATCCGACTGCTTCAATTTCTTCTAGTTCTGCAGTGCCGCCCCACGTGCCGCGCCACGTGAAAGCGAAATTCAAATTTGAGCAGGCTCTCCGCGTACTCAAAATTGCAGGAGACGACAACTGCGCACTTGGGGTCGTTCCGAAAATTGGAACCAAAAGGGCTTACTCCGCACGAAAGCCCCAGCTCCGGGGATACCCAAAAGTAGTTTCGAGTAGCCCGAGGGGTCCTCTTTCGGTTCGCCACAACCAAACTTGGTCCCCCCTGAGCGGGAGCGAGATTTTTTTATCTCGAAAAATTTCAACCCTGGCCTGCGGACTATATACTCGGGCGGGTAAACGCCTAACGGGAGTCGACTTATACCTGGGGCGGTTAAATGCCTAACGGGAGTCGACTTATACCTGGGGCGGTTAAACGCCTAACGGGAGTCGACTTATACCTGGGGCGGTTAAACGCCTAACGGGAGTCGACTTATACCTGGGGCGGTTAAACGCCTAACGGGAGTCGACTTATACCTGGGGCGGTTAAACGCCTAACGGGAGTCGACTTATACCTGGGGCGGTTAAACGCCTAACGGGAGTCGACTTATACCTGGGGCGGTTAAACGCCTAACGGGGTCGACTTAGCTCGTACAACCGGTAAAGTATGGCACATAAAGTTTGCCCTTGCAGACACTCAACCACGGATATATCTGTTGATTTTTTTGTAGGATAATTCGACTTGAGATTGCACAAAAGCTAGAAGAACAGCTGGATGTAAAGCTTGATGCTTTGGCACGGAGCTTCATAACCACACGTAGCAAGGTCCGAGATGCAAAGGACCCAGAACTCCACGCGGATGACCCCCGAATCAGCTTTGACGGCATCTGCTTTGAGCTAGTAGAACATGACGGTTACAAGGTAGTGTGAATCCGTGTGTTATGCAATCCGTGTGTTATGCAATCCGTGTGTTATGCAATCCGTGTGTTATGCAATCCGTGTGTTATGCAATCCGTGTGTGTGTGTGTGTGTGTGTGTGTGTGCACATGCGTGCGGGCGTGCAGGTGAGCGTGCGGGCGTGTGTGCGTGCGTGCACAAGTGCGAGTGCAGCAGGCGTGTATACATATACTTTGCTTGCATGTGTGGTGGTAAAGGGTGCTTGCGTGCATGTGTGGTGGTAAAGGGTGCTTGCGTGCATGTGTGGTGGTAAAGGGTGCTTGCATGCATGTGTGGTGGTAAAGGGTGCTTGCGTGCATGTGTGGTGGTAAAGGGTGCTTGTGTGCATGTGTGGTGGTAAAGGGTGCTTGTGTGCATGTGTGTAGCACACGTGCTGCCGTTATCCTTTCCCCCCTTGGGTACACGCAGCGGCTTTAGGTTCAGAACCTGAGGACATACATGTGTGTGTGTGTGTGTGTGTGTGTGTGTGTGTGTGTGTGTGTGTGTGTGTGTGTGTGTGTGTGTGTGTGTGTGTGTGTGTGTGTGTGTGTGTGTGTGGTGTGTGTGTGTGTGTGTGTGTGTGTGTGTGCTGCTTGTGCTTCTGTGACGTAACATTAGGCGGACCTGAGGCAAGACTACAAATTGCAGTGCAAGAAGCTAGACCTCACCGGCCGTGCAGCTGACTATTTCTGCATGCTGATGGCTGATGCAGATCGTCTCGGTATGGACATGAAGAAGAAGGGCATGCTCCCGGAAAGGTTTTACAACTCACGCCTTTTTGACAACAGGTCACACAGTTCAAAAGAAGTGGAAGAAACCGTACAGGGTATTCTTCAGAGGACAAATGATGATGTCTACGGAAAGAAGGAGGTGGCGTACAAACAAATGAACTGTGCAGAGAAGGAATGGAAAGAGCTGGACGACATCTGTACGTCTTTTGCTTCTTTGAAGGCAAGTTTGCAAGTTTGTGTGACTTGATGCAGATTGAGATTCTCATTTCTGAACCCACTGATGAAGTTTGTGTGTGTTCGTGTATTCGTGTGTGTGTGTGTGTGTGTGTGTGTGTGTGTGTATGTGTGTGTATGTCCAACCTGTCGGAAGGCTACCGTCTTGCCAAAGCATTTGGAAGTTGGACTGGTTTCGGCTCCACAATCCAGTGTGCCGTAACTATAATAGCTTTCGTGGCTGAGGTTGTTGGTATGTCTGTTGGCTCTGGGTTCCCAGTACTCAGTAGCCGAGGCTGGTTGGTAAAGTAGCTCCAATTTTACTTCAAGGTACCAGTGCATCTAGTGTCTGCTTCTATCAAAGCAGCGTGCTGTCTATACTGGTTACCCCAGCAAGTGTAGGATGTGCATAGGTAACCGTCCTGACCGTTTTATGCCGATGTACTCCGTGTGGCGTAGACCAGGTGTGCATTGGTGGTCGATTCACATGGCTTCGCCAGTTGTGTGGATTGGACAGTTATCTGGTGCAAGTCTCAATTTGTCTCAATCAGATCTTGTTCGCTATCGTTGCTATAAGAGAAAATCTGTACATGCAGTGCATTTGCAGATTTGCGTGCTTCTCTTGCAACGGGCGTATACATGGTACATGGTATGTAAATGTGTGTGTATGCGTGCGTGTGCGTGCGTGTGTGTATGCGTGCGTGTGCGTGTGTGTGTATGTGTGTTTACATGCCGCACATGGTGTGTGTGTGTGTGTGTGTGTGTGTGTGTGTGTCCCATATGGTGCAGTGGTATGTGCAGTCGATTTCCAATCGAGAGGTTGCGGGTTCAATTCCTGACGATTATGGTCGCACACGTCTTTCTTCTCTTTGTCATTCTCCTAGCTCTTCTTTCATTCTCCTGGGTGGTTACCAACAGCCAGTGTATGCCGGAGTATGTGGTGTGGTGTGTACAGCCAACTTCGCTAATAGCGACTGCGGATATAACGACAATTCGCGAATAACGACAGAATTTCCATGCCCAGAGCAAAGTCCCATCCCACTGTAATACATATAATGAGACTTCGGGTATAACGACACTTCGCGAATAAGGACACCTTTTTGATGCCCCGCCGAGTGTCGAATATTATAAGCGAAGTTGACTACTGTATGTCGGAAAAATGAAAAATGAAAAAATGAAAAAAATGAAAAATAATGATTCACTGGCCAGAAAAAGTCACTTCAATCAGCTGTGTGGTGGATCCCAGGCTAAAATTAGTGGCGGTCAATTCATCAGCCTTGCAAGCTGTTGAATGGTGTAATCCCAGCACAAGTTGCTATGTCTAACATAGCTGTTCGCTATCATCGCTTCCGCGATGGGCATGTCAGAGGTCTGAGGTCTGTCTGTGTACATGGTGTACATAGTGTAAATGGCGTATGTGTGTGTGTGGGGGGGGGGGTATATGCAGTGCTGCTCAATGCAATCCGATCGAGTGAGGCAAGTTTGCACCCTGCCGCCGGTTCACACTCCAGTGTTTACACCAGGCTTTGCAGGTCTAGATCTGGACTGCCGTTACCCGGCGCATATTTGACTCACTCCACCGGATTTCGTCAGGGCGTTGAAGACCCGCCAGAGGACACTGCACACAAAACCATAAATCCAAGTTGTCTATTTCTCTGCACTGTACACTGCAGGCAGTTACCCATCAATTCTCAGAAGCCATTGACGATGCCAGAAAACTACTCCCTAAGACATTGGTTGGTGCGAGAGCAGTTGCCTTGCATGAATTGTCCAGCTATGCTTTTGCTTGTCAATGTGGTGGCGGCGGTGGCAGTGGCGGTGGCGGCGGCGGCGGTGGCGGTTTGCTAACTGTGTGTACACGTGCAAAGCAGCATTGCCAATTCAGTCTGGCTTACATCGGTTAGGTTTCTTGTGTCTAGGTTAGCGCAATAGTAGTTGTCTGTTTTGCAATCCTGCTGTTCTACCCCCCCCCAGGTCCCCCCCCCCCCAGGTCCCCCCCCCCCAGGTGTGGATATGGAGGTGTTGACCTACATTGTAATCGGTATACGGATCCGAAAATATACGTTTTTTTTACTGATTCTGTCCAGGTGACGCAGGGAAGGCGCAACACTTGGATTCTAGACTCTATTCCGGTAATGGCAATACCAGCTGATCACAATGGACATGTGCGCATCGAACAGAAGATGGCTGTACGCGTGAAGACGCGCTTTCCACCGCACATCAGACAATCTAAAACGACAACTTGCTCGTCTTCTCAAAAACTCTTTCAGAACACGGTGCAATGCACGCACAAGAAACGCCTTGTGCACGCCTTATGCACGCATTGTACACGCCTTGTGCACGCAGCCAAAATAAGAGTGCATTTAGTGGTACATGACGTCACAGCTGCAGCTCACATCGATCGTGTGATCGAGCGCAGACGTGGCATAAAGAAAAAGACAAAACAAGAAAACAGAAAAGAGGGAAGTGAATTTGAATCGCTGCGGGAAGCTTTGAAAGTAAATAAGTATTGAGAGAAGGAAATAGAGCGAAGTTGTGCAAGTACAACACTATGGAATAATGGCGATCAAAAATAGAACTAGAAGCTGGATAACTCACAGCATAGACCCAGCAAGCGCGTGTCCTGGATGACAAATCTCGTAACTTTAAAAGTCAATACAGAATGCAATAAATAAATCGAACAATCAATGCAACTTCTAACTGTACACTCGTGTTGTTGTTCTGTAACTCCTCGCGCACTGTAGCAATAAATCATAGTCCTCAACACGTAATTGAGACGCGCGTCGCGCACACACAATCAAACACTCGCTGCGACAGCAGGTCACAGGCTTCAAATGCATATAAACAATACAAACAATAACAATATCCGAATAATACGCTAACTTGCCACTGACTGAGAATAGCACTGCAATAACGCACGCACTGCAATAACACACATGAAGAACACAATAGAGAGTGCACAGAGAACACACAGACTGCACAGAGAACACACAGAAAGCACACCGCTGCATGCTGTCTTCCGAACAATGGCTGACACCATGGCCACGCCATCTAGTGACAAGGCAAGCAAACCAGACTGATCTCCTTATCTGCTCTAGGGTCTTTCCCATCCGTAGAGGATAGCTTTGTTG
>NC_088643.1:25818556-25963556 GCF_964019385.1 Sycon ciliatum
ATAAAATAGCATTATTCAGCTTAACCCCTTCACACACAGTTCAACAACTGCTTCTCCTCTGATGAGTTCCCTGTCATCGTTATGGAACGAAACAAGACTTGTCAGGAGTAACACTACTTGCTTTCGTGGAGTGTGGTTGGTGAACTGTTTGCGCTGTGATCTGCAAGCGTCGTGTGGTCTCGTCGGGTCAAATGAAAAACCCTATCTGTACCCTTTGTGTTGCAATCATGGCCTTTCTTCGTGACAAACAAAATTGATGTTTTTCGATCTTCAAATCGCCATAGCGCCCTTGCCGTGGCTCCAAATCAGCTGAAACTTTGCAGGAGGAATGAAATTCCATGCTGAATCGATTGATACCGTTTCAGAAGGGTTTCCTTGAAAAATAAAATTTAGTCTGCACTGGCTATGCGCACACGCACACACACACGCACACACACACACACACACACACACACACACACACACCATTGACCATTGACCATTGGACGCCCATCGCCAGAGGCGATGATAGCGATGCTACAGCAGAAGCCATAGCAACTTGTGCTGGGATTGCACCATTCAACAGCTTGCAAGGCTGAAGAATTGACCACCACTATTCAGCCTGGTCTACACCACACAGCTTTGAAGTGGCTTTTTTCTGGCCAGTGAATCCACACACACACACACACACACACACACACATACACACACACACACATACACACACAGATACACATACATACACACACAGGTACACACACACACACACACACACACACACACACACACAGACTGACAGGTATTATTGTTTGCTGTACAGTTGAGCGACCATCAGCGGTTGTGGATGGAGGAACTTGCGAGCGATATTACAAATCTGGATGACCTGCTTAAGGAGATGAGGTCCCGGAAAGAGACACTGTTAGGTCACCTAAATGTACTGGCACACATCAACTTGCATCAAGAGGTACTGACCTATATCGAAGAGAAGGAGACTAAGCATCAGGAGTTGCGAACTGGTAAGAAGATATGTGCAGACAGTGTGTGTGTGTGTGTGTGTGCGCGCGCACACGCGTGCTTGTGTGTGTGTGTGTGTGTGTGTGTGTGTGTGTGTGTACATGCATGTGTGTACAGTGGCATATGCAGTCGATTCCAATCGAGAGGTTGCAACACTTAGGGGTGATGTGTGTTGTGGAGCCCACACTCGATCACCCAGCTCGGCTGCAACACTTAGGGGTGATGTGTGTTGTGGAGCCCACACTCGATCACCCAGCTCGGCTGCAACACTTAGGGGTGATGTGTGTTGTGGAGCCCACACTCGATCACCCAGCTTGGCTGCAACACTTAGGGGTGATGTGTGTTGTGGAGCCCACACTCGATCACTCAGCTCGGCTGCAACACTTAGGGGTGATGTGTGTTGTGGAGCCCACACTCGATCACTCAGCTCGGCTGCAACACTTAGGGGTGATGTGTGTTGTGGAGCCCACACTCGATCACTCAGCTCGGCTGCAACACTTAGGGGTGATGTGTGTTGTGGAGCCCACACTCGATCACTCAGCTCGGCTGCAACACTTAGGGGTGATGTGTGTTGTGGAGCCCACACTCGATCACCCAGCTTGGCTGCAACACTTAGGGGTGATGTGTGTTGTGGAGCCCACACTCGATCACCCAGCTCGGCTGCAACACTTAGGGGTGATGTGTGTTGTGGAGCCCACACTCGATCACTCAGCTCGGCTGCAACACTTAGGGGTGATGTGTGTTGTGGAGCCCACACTCGATCACCCAGCTTGGCTGCAACACTTAGGGGTGATGTGTGTTGTGGAGCCCACACTCGATCACCCAGCTCGGCTGCAACACTTAGGGGTGATGTGTGTTGTGGAGCCCACACTCGATCACCCAGCTCGGCTGCAACACTTAGGGGTGATGTGTGTTGTGGAGCCCACACTCGATCACCCAGCTCGGCTGCAACACTTAGGGGTGATGTGTGTTGTGGAGCCCACACTCGATCACCCAGCTCGGCTGCAACACTTAGGGGTGATGTGTGTTGTGGAGCCCACACTCGATCACCCAGCTTGGCTGCAACACTTAGGGGTGATGTGTGTTGTGGAGCCCACACTCGATCACCCAGCTCGGCTGCAACACTTAGGGGTGATGTGTGTTGTGGAGCCCACACTCGATCACCCAGCTCGGCTGCAACACTTAGGGGTGATGTGTGTTGTGGAGCCCACACTCGATCACCCAGCTCGGCTGCAACACTTAGGGGTGATGTGTGTTGTGGAGCCCACACTCGATCACCCAGCTCGGCTGCAACACTTAGGGGTGATGTGTGTTGTGGAGCCCACACTCGATCACCCAGCTCGGCTGCAACACTTAGGGGTGATGTGTGTTGTGGAGCCCACACTCGATCACCCAGCTTGGCTGCAACACTTAGGGGTGATGTGTGTTGTGGAGCCCACACTCGATCACTCAGCTCGGCTGCAACACTTAGGGGTGATGTGTGTTGTGGAGCCCACACTCGATCACCCAGCTTGGCTGCAACACTTAGGGGTGATGTGTGTTGTGGAGCCCACACTCGATCACCCAGCTCGGCTGCAACACTTAGGGGTGATGTGTGTTGTGGAGCCCACACTCGATCACCCAGCTCGGCTGCAACACTTAGGGGTGATGTGTGTTGTGGAGCCCACACTCGATCACCCAGCTCGGCTGCAACACTTAGGGGTGATGTGTGTTGTGGAGCCCACACTCGATCACCCAGCTCGGCTGCAACACTTAGGGGTGATGTGTGTTGTGGAGCCCACACTCGATCACCCAGCTGGGCTGCAACACTTAGGGGTGATGTGTGTTGTGGAGCCCACACTCGATCACCCAGCTCGGCTGCAACACTTAGGGGTGATGTGTGTTGTGGAGCCCACACTCGATCACCCAGCTCGGCTGCAACACTTAGGGGTGATGTGTGTTGTGGAGCCCACACTCGATCACCCAGCTCGGCTGCAACACTTAGGGGTGATGTGTGTTGTGGAGCCCACACTCGATCACCCAGCTCGGCTGCAACACTTAGGGGTGATGTGTGTTGTGGAGCCCACACTCGATCACCCAGCTCGGCTGCAACACTTAGGGGTGATGTGTGTTGTGGAGCCCACACTCGATCACCCAGCTCGGCTGCAACACTTAGGGGTGATGTGTGTTGTGGAGCCCACACTCGATCACCCAGCTCGGCTGCAACACTTAGGGGTGATGTGTGTTGTGGAGCCCACACTCGATCACCCAGCTCGGCTGCAACACTTAGGGGTGATGTGTGTTGTGGAGCCCACACTCGATCACCCAGCTCGGCTGCAACACTTAGGGGTGATGTGTGTTGTGGAGCCCACACTCGATCACCCAGCTTGGCTGCAACACTTAGGGGTGATGTGTGTTGTGGAGCCCACACTCGATCACCCAGCTCGGCTGCAACACTTAGGGGTGATGTGTGTTGTGGAGCCCACACTCGATCACCCAGCTCGGCTGCAACACTTAGGGGTGATGTGTGTTGTGGAGCCCACACTCGATCACCCAGCTCGGCTGCAACACTTAGGGGTGATGTGTGTTGTGGAGCCCACACTCGATCACCCAGCTCGGCTGCAACACTTAGGGGTGATGTGTGTTGTGGAGCCCACACTCGATCACCCAGCTCGGCTGCAACACTTAGGGGTGATGTGTGTTGTGGAGCCCACACTCGATCACCCAGCTTGGCTGCAACACTTAGGGGTGATGTGTGTTGTGGAGCCCACACTCGATCACTCAGCTCGGCTGCAACACTTAGGGGTGATGTGTGTTGTGGAGCCCACACTCGATCACCCAGCTTGGCTGCAACACTTAGGGGTGATGTGTGTTGTGGAGCCCACACTCGATCACCCAGCTCGGCTGCAACACTTAGGGGTGATGTGTGTTGTGGAGCCCACACTCGATCACCCAGCTCGGCTGCAACACTTAGGGGTGATGTGTGTTGTGGAGCCCACACTCGATCACCCAGCTCGGCTGCAACACTTAGGGGTGATGTGTGTTGTGGAGCCCACACTCGATCACCCAGCTCGGCTGCAACACTTAGGGGTGATGTGTGTTGTGGAGCCCACACTCGATCACCCAGCTGGGCTGCAACACTTAGGGGTGATGTGTGTTGTGGAGCCCACACTCGATCACCCAGCTCGGCTGCAACACTTAGGGGTGATGTGTGTTGTGGAGCCCACACTCGATCACCCAGCTCGGCTGCAACACTTAGGGGTGATGTGTGTTGTGGAGCCCACACTCGATCACCCAGCTCGGCTGCAACACTTAGGGGTGATGTGTGTTGTGGAGCCCACACTCGATCACCCAGCTCGGCTGCAACACTTAGGGGTGATGTGTGTTGTGGAGCCCACACTCGATCACCCAGCTCGGCTGCAACACTTAGGGGTGATGTGTGTTGTGGAGCCCACACTCGATCACCCAGCTCGGCTGCAACACTTAGGGGTGATGTGTGTTGTGGAGCCCACACTCGATCACCCAGCTCGGCTGCAACACTTAGGGGTGATGTGTGTTGTGGAGCCCACACTCGATCACCCAGCTCGGCTGCAACACTTAGGGGTGATGTGTGTTGTGGAGCCCACACTCGATCACCCAGCTCGGCTGCAACACTTAGGGGTGATGTGTGTTGTGGAGCCCACACTCGATCACCCAGCTCGGCTGCAACACTTAGGGGTGATGTGTGTTGTGGAGCCCACACTCGATCACCCAGCTCGGCTGCAACACTTAGGGGTGATGTGTGTTGTGGAGCCCACACTCGATCACCCAGCTCGGCTGCAACACTTAGGGGTGATGTGTGTTGTGGAGCCCACACTCGATCACCCAGCTCGGCTGCAACACTTAGGGAACAAGTTGTTTACAGTAACACCTGTTACAGCGACCTCTGGCATTAGCCACCGTTTTTCCATGCACCGACAGTTCTAGATAAAAACTGCACCGGAAACGGCGACCACCTGCATTGCGCAACCAGCAGCCGACTTAAAAAAAATACCAAATCAGCGGCCATGTCAGACCTACACACAGCGACCACAAGTGCATTCCTGGCCGGCAGAGTTGACTGCAGCAGGGTTTGCAGTGCGGTCAGAAGTGACTCTGAGTGCATGCAGTCAACGGAAGTGACTCTGAGTGCATGCAGTCAACGGAAGTGACTCTGAGTGCATGCAGTCAACGGAAGTGACTCTGAGTGCATGCAGTCAACGAAAGTGACTCTGAGTGCATGCAGTCAACAGAAGTGACTCTGAGTGCATGCAGTCAACGGAAGTGACAAACGGCAGTGTAGGTTGCGTAGTACGTGCTTGACTGAGGCCGCGTGAAAACCCCTAATATGGCTACTTTGTCTGCATGAAAGACTTAGTGTTCTTTGTAAGGTCACATGATGTCATCCAGCACCTGTCAATATGAGTACTGTAAAAGCGGAAAGTTTAACGACCAAAAGTTAAATGTTTTTTTGTGATTTTGGCATGATGACGTGCAGAAAGTTTAACGATGTTTGTACAAGGGAAAGAACATGCATCGATGTATGCACATCTTTACACAGACATCTCAAACTGGGTTCATGATAGCATTTCTGCAAATAGCTGAAACAAATTGGTCGTTAACAATTTAGACTTTGTGACTCGTTACACTTTCCGGCTTTACAGTACATGTAACAATCGCTTTTGATCGCACAGCGGGGCGGTCGCTTAGACCAGGTTATATTGCACATACAGGTGAACTGCACATACAGGTGAACTGCACATACAGGTGAACTGCACATACAGGTGAACTGCACATACAGGTGAACTGCACATACAGGTGAACTGCACATACAGGTGAACTGCACATACAGGTGAACTGCACATACAGGTGAACGAACATACAGGTGAACTGCACATACAGGTGAACGCACATACAGGTGAACTGCACATACAGGTGAACGCACATACAGGTGAACTGCACATACAGGTGAACTGCACATACAGGTGAACTGCACATACCGGTGAACTGCACATACAGGTGAACTGCACATACAGGTGAACTGCACATACAGGTGAACGCACATACAGGTTATGCTGCATCAGATGGAGAAAAGCCACACTTAAGCTGAAGCAAACAAATGAAAAACAAGCAACAACACAGAAGCAACATGCTTGATATGTGTTCATGCCTGCATCCATAGTACACGGTATTTGTCTGGGGTCTAAGCCGTCATGACTTCCATCCCATACAAAATGCATTGATCCGGTGCTTTTGCCTCGGGCATGTGGTGTTCCTTGTGTTCTAGACCATCAATCCTGGGTAGCAAAATTACAATCAAGCGACACGGTAAGTTAGTAATAGGTGTATCTATGCTAGTGTGAGGGGACTTCATTTAGCCGGGAGCTAACAAGTTCCACTCCGTCCCCGGCCCCATCCACCCACCCACCAGATACACATGCAAACACACGCAAACACACACATATACACACACACACGTACACGCACACACATCCTGCACACACCTGTCCTGTCCTGTCCTGTTGACCCACTGCCGTAAAGGTTACGTGGTCCCATTGCGGGAGGAGGGAGAAGAACAAACACGCCGGTGCGGCGTCAGGTGCCTGGTCTGCCAAAATCTCCAAGAGCAGTGCTGACACAGTAGTGGAAACTTGGCACCCTCATCCGTTGTTGGGCGGTTCTGGCGAGGTCTACAAGGAGCGGAAGCGGGCTGGCTAGCGATTGAGGTAGGCTGACACCTGTGGACAGCGAGTCCACCCCTGCTACGATACCATTTCCCACAATCTGCGCATTGACATGCACCACGCTGCTGTTGGACTGGCTTGCGACGCTCCGCTGTGCACTTGTGGCGCTTAAGATTGCTTGGTCTAGAGCAGACCTTTCCACAGATGGGGCACTCAACGGGGGCTGCCCTGCACACACACACACACACACACACACACACACACACACACACACACACACACACACACACACACACACACACACCATTGGACCATTGGACGCCCATCGCCGGAGGCGATGATAGCGATGCTACAGCAGAAGCCATAGCAGCTTGTGCTGGGATTGCACCACTCAACAGCTTGCAAGGCTGAAGAATTGACCGCCACTATTCAGCCTGGTCTACACCACACGGCTATGAAGTGGTCGCGGTTGGACGAATCTTCAAAGCAGCTTTCGTTACTCGAACCCGGACGGTCAAGATCTTACGGATTTTCGTTGTGCGCAACCTCTCTACTGTGGAAGACCAAGTCCTTTAACTGCAAGCATGGAAAAGGTGTTTGCACTTTGTACATGCAAGATATACAAATCCTATCCACTGCTGGTGGCTGTTACATTGGCGCCTCCCTGCCATCCCCTCAGCACTGTGTCCTGTCTACATTCAGTGTGTGCTGTCTGCACTGTGTCCAGTCTGCATTGTGTCCAGCCTGCATTGCATCCTGTCTTCACTGTGTCCTGTCTGCATTGTGTGCTCTCTGCTGCTCCTGGCTGTATCTAATAGCCACTGGCATGTACAGCACCAATACGTGGCGTGCTTCCACACGACCAAAGCTTCACTCCAGTAGTGCAGCGGATCGAGGGCCATTTTCTACCCGTGACTCTCCCAATCACCACCACAGTGTAACCAGGGCTACCGTCGCACTATGCGGCAGTCAAA
Source organism: Sycon ciliatum (assembly GCF_964019385.1). Lineage (NCBI taxonomy): Eukaryota > Metazoa > Porifera > Calcarea > Leucosolenida > Sycettidae > Sycon > Sycon ciliatum. The sequence goes on from NC_088643.1 coordinate 25,826,205, forward strand.
CTGAGCCATGGCGCTCGTGTTCTGCATGCAGGCCGTGGAGGCTGAAACCAGTGCTGTTGGTCAGGTTAATGGCTACCTGGATCAACCTTTCCACCACCAGCACCAGCAGAACCACCCCAGCCACCAGCAGCACCAGCATCGCCACCACCACCACCAGCAGCCACCCCCCCCCCTCCCCACACACACACACCACCTCCGCCACTACCCCCGCCACCACCACCACCCCCGCCACCACCACCACCCCCGCCACCACCACCACCCCCGCCACCACCACCCCCGCCACCACCACCCCCGCCACCACCACCACCCCCGCCACCACCACCACCACCACCACCACCACCACCACCACCACCACCACCACCACCACCACCACCACCACCACCACCACCACCACCACCACCACCACCACCACCACCACCACCACCACCACCACCACCACATCCAACGTGCGCTTGCTGCTGAGTAGGTCATTTGTACCCGCCGCATCATGCGCCAAGTTAAAGTGAGGGTATGGTCGGACCAAACAGAAGCTGCTTCTGCTGGCGGTATGGGCGTACTGCATACCGGTATTGAGAAATAGACGACTGGCGGCGATACAGAAAGGGATTACCAAACACGTCAGTAACCGCTCGCTCTCCTGACTTGACACTACTGTATGCATGGCTGTTCAGTCTATACATGCTGGATGTACTCGATGCATAAGCAGGCTTCATGCTGTGTGTGTACTCCATGCATCAGTAGGCTTCATGCTGTGTTTACTGGATGCATCAGCAGGCTTCATGCTGTGTTTACTCCATGCATCAGCAGGCTTCATGCTGTGTTTACTCCATGCATCAGCAGGCTTCTGCGGCTACACTCTCAGAGCCGTTGCGGCCTGCCAATGTGTGCTGCGCGTATGGCCTGGCCGGTACTCGTGCCCACGAGGCTGTTCAATTGGATGGTGCATGTGTGCATCCGTGCAGTGAATACAGCCTGGTTTTAGCGAGAGTAGCCTCCAAGGCTCCAGCATCCGTAAGACAGACGACACAGTGCGCGTGCAAGCACTGTCTTGCTCGCTGTTGCCTGATCAACAGACTGTTCATGGACGTGTTCTTTGACCAGTTACTCATGCAAGCTTGCAAGTATTTAGATTCTCTTTCAACACTCCCGGTGTGCAGACATGTGCCGTTGGCCTATAAGCAGACCTGATTATGTGGATTTTCCACACTTGATGTCACGGATCATCTCTGAGAGTGCAATCCCTTGAGACTTGAGGAGGTTTTTTTATTTTTCACGCTCAAATTTTTCTGCCATGCAGTTCATCAACTTCAGAATGCTACCTGGCCATGGCTGAGTAGATCTGTCCCTGATCTCCCCGGCCCAGTAATGCTTGTACTCTGCACCACCGTGACTCAACAGCATGCAGGTGCATGAATCTACATTGTATGTAAATATTGTATTGGCAGTTTCAAGCGGCATTGATCATCTGATCCGCAATGCAGGTTTGCTGCCAGTACGGTGCTGTGTCAGGCTGCTGCTCACAATCTAGGCTGCGGCTATCACAGCGACTACTGACGAATGGTCGTCTTTGCCGCTGAGGGATTGTTGTCATTATTGTTGTTGCCTTAACATGCACACCCATACGGTGTAGTTATTAGTACTTATTACCAGGACCCACGTGCCCGGGGAATCACAATGATGATGCATGTAGTACAGAATGATGTAATGGTATATACAGAAGCCTTGCTTGGTAGTTTAACATGTTTTTCGATTTTGACAGCATGTTACAAGGCGAAAATCGAAAAAAGAATGATGTAATGTAGTACCAGATGATGTAATGTGGTACATGATGAATGATATAAAGAAGCCTTGCTTGGTAGTTTAACATGTTTTTCGATTTTGACAGCATGTTACAAGGCGAGGACGCATAGTGCTCCTGATTACAACCATAGCCCGGTTGGCAGAGTCCCGGTCTTGCGACCATTTGAACCGTATTGGGAAAACCCAGGACCCTCTTTGTAGGGGTTGTGAACCCTACAGCGCGCCAACCGGGTTATGGTTGTAGTCAGGAGCACTATGCATCCTCGCCTTGTAACATGCTGTCAAAATCGAAAAACATGATCAATGATTGTAGTGCATGTATAGGATGATCATACTACCATTGCCATGATGATCATGCATGTCTATGGACGTAATGCGGACCAGGGAGTAGTACTACTCCCTGATGCGGATCAATGCCAATGCAAATGCAACCATGTAATGAAGGACATGAAGAATACTGCAAGGTCATTCTGTATAATCAAATCCAGGCTATGACTATTTCACGACACTGACAAGGCTGTTGCCATGGGAACAGCCAACCACGGGCGGCGCCTGCGCGTGTACATTGCCCGCCACCTGACTCACGGCATATCGGTACCACCAATGACCATAATCGCATGAATCGCGTAGTGCTCCTGACTACAACCATAACCCGCCTTGTAACATGCTGTCAAAATCGAAAAACATGTTAAACTACCAAGCAAGGCTTCTGTATATACCAATTATCCATATAAAAATCGCTCTGTGAGCGGTTCTGAAAAACCTTTACTGGTACTGCCCCGTCGTAAAAGTAAGAAATTAGAACTGGCCCATTGTCCCCCCAAATGCGAACTGATCCACCAAAATCGCGAATGACGGGACCCGAACGCACCAGTAGCACGAGGTCGGGAGGGCACAGGATCACGGCAATTATCATAGGGTAACACCAGTAGTAGCAGTAGAATTTATTATTTTGATAGGGAAGCCTACCGCTAGTACAGTACATGGCCTATGGTCCGGACCAACGTCCCCATCTGCATCCACAGGTAGGAACCTCGTGCTACTGGTGCGTTCGGGTCCCGTCATTCGCGATTTAGGTGGATCAGTTCGCATTTGGGGGGACAATGGGCCAGTTCTAATTTCTTACTTTTACGACGGGGCAGTACCAGTAAAGGTTTTTCAGAACCGCTCACAGAGCGATTTTTATATGGATAATTTCAGGTCTTTTTCCGTTCCCTCCGGCTCCCCACCCCAACCCCGAAGGTAAACATGATGACCACGCGCGCGATGTACTGTATGTAGCCATGCGACTGCAATAACACACTGATACATACCAGCCCTCCCCGCCTCGCTACCCCGCACACAGATACACAAACATGTGTATGCACACGGCACACACACGTGGCTACGCACACATACGCACATGCACACGGCACAAACAGGAAATTCTTCATGTATAATGCCATGCAAAGCAGTGGCCACCGTACTTGAGGAAGTCAGTTGTGAAACAAAAATAATTCAACTACAGCGTGTAGACAAGCTGACGGCCAAAGCACAACATAGCAAACATGACATTTGCCCAAGGATTGCAGTTTGCAGACCATGCCATGGAAGCAGCGAATACAGAATGTAATATCATACAAAGTGACAAGCAAGGACGTGGCCATCATACACCAGAAACTTGCAGAAAGTCACATATCCAACAGATAGAGAAGTGAACAGCAATCTGATACAGCCCACACAGGACAAAGCGGACCTGATACTCGTCCCAGGATCGCAAGTGGCAAACCCTTTTCAATGCATAACATGCAGGTGTACGTTAGACGCATGAACATCTGACCGTGTCGCCAGCATACAATGTCATCACATGTTTACCCCACAAGTCTCACACATGCACAGTAGAAGCACAATGAAAGCAATGGAAAAGTACAATGTGGTTGCTGAAGCATCTTCACACTTCAAATTCAGACTTCAATGTGGTCGTCACGGGATGATATACCTGCAAGATACAAGTGATGAAGAAAGAAAGCAGGTCGTGAGGTAGGCTATGAGACACCACAAACGGTTCACCTACATATCTGTTCAGGGCTAGTGCACTCACACGGAGAATTGTCATAATCGAGCATTTCCCAAACTGAGAAGTGCAATGAAATCCACTTGCATGCACAGGAGCAATTTTGCAATATTATGATGCGCAATTCGACACGATCTGCGATGCTGCGTGCGATGTGCCCTGCTGTCATGATAGTGACAGTCACCGCGGTATGTTTTGTCAACGTCGCCCATGCACTCTTCTGTCAAGTCCAAAGTGCTCACATACTTGGCAATGTTTTTGCAGTGATTAACTATTACTTTTATCCTAGTTATGTCATGGGCAACTTTAATGAAGTACCCGCAGGCCGTGTCGATCTGCACATCGTCCACTCTCTCATGTACTTGGCCTGCTTTGTCTGTGTATCCATTTCATGTGCGATCCACAAAATCGACTAGACATTGGGTGCAATACGCTCTCTACCTGAAGACGTTCTTCTGGCGACATCTCGCCATGTACTTGGCCTGGCTTTGTCTGTGTATCCATTTCATGTTCGATCAACAAAATCTCAATGCACTACAGAGACTAGACAGTGGGTGCAATACGCTCTCTATCTGAAGTCGTGAACCATTAAATTTTTTGGAAAAGTTATACGTACACCTGAAACGTAATGAAGTACAGGAATAGAGAGAGTGACTACAATACGCTCTCGACCTGATATAGTGATAACGTGAGTACAAGACACTCTCCACCTGATAACGTGTTAGAAGGTAACATGTCTACAGTCCCACCGTACCCTGCCGACACGACTGTAGACCATTACATTTTTTTGAGAAGTTATACGTACACCTTAAACGTAATGAAGTACAGGAATAGAGAGAGTGACTACAATACGCTCTCGACCTGATAACGTGAGTACAAGACACTCTCCACCTGATAACGTGTTAGTAGAAGGTAACAGGTCTACAGTCCCACCGTACCCTTCATCATTCCTCATTCATCATCGCGCGATACCCTGGCACACACTGGCAACATATCAATGGGGTGCCTTACCGTCGTCTAGAGGAGACGTCTTCGCAGCAATATTTTCCCTCCTGCGCATTCAGTCGCCGACGCGACAGCGTTCACGGGGCCGTTCCAGTTGCGGAAGACATTCGATTCATCGGGCCAATTCAGCAACAGGGCCGTGGACACACAGGGGGCAGAGGAGAGACATTGTTAGTGGACAAGAAATATGCAGTGGCAAGTGGCGAGTGCCGCATGGATGTCAAGTTGTCATGCACAATTCAGCTATTACTTACGGTCCAGCTAGTCCTGCCATTGCTCGCTCGTCCTGGTTCCTCCTCGTTCGTCTTTCTGCACGTCTGTACTTCTCCTTCCCCACCGTTGGCTTTGCGGTACGGGGGTGCCGGAAGGAATTCCCACCATGTATCCATGTACATGAAGTCCCACCATGACTCTCCATGTAGATCTACATGTCCACGGCCACGTCAGCAGTTTGTATAGTACCGGAAGGAGTTCCCACGATGTCTCCAAAGGCCTAGAGCGGACGTCTTTGCAGCAATTCTTTTCGCCCTGCGCATTCAGTTCGCCGACGATGTCTCCAAAGGCAAAGGCCTAGAGCCTAGTAGAGGGGACGTCTTTGCAGCAATTCTTTTCACCCTAGTACCCTGCACATTCACTCCGCCGACACGACAGCGTTTACGGGGCCGTTCCAGGTGCAAAAGGTCCACGTCAGCAGTTCTCAACTATTTCGCGTACGTGATAGTCGCCGCGACAGCGTTTAACCCTTTGAGCACGCATGACGTATTAATACGTCACGTACAGTGTCACTGCACCCACGCATGACGTATTATTACGTCGTGAGTGTACATAGCGTACAAACGCGATTTGCATGAACCGCGTGAGTTCAAACTATCGTAACTCGGTCAATTCTTGGCCGATTCTCACGATCGAAATATTATTATTTATTATTATTATTATCAAATTTTTGATAGGGCAATCCCCACAGGCCTAAGGCCTTCTTACAGGGTACCCTAGAAATGAAAGTACTGAATGACGGAATAGGTGCAGTGAAGAGCATAAGCGGACTGCAGCGGGGAGTGCATTCCAACGGTCGGAACCGATGAAAGAAACTGAAAAGAGACCGAAACGAGTTTTAGCTTTTGGTAGAGTGACAGACGAAGATACCTGAGAGCGAGTGCAGGAATTGGTACGAGTAGAAGTAGAACGAAGGCAAAAGCAATCAGTAAGGAGAGTAGTAGTTAACTGATTCAGGACACGAAACACTAAGATATAGAGTTTGAACTGATAGCGCACAGACAAAGGGAGAATGTGATGGCGTGCATTAACAAGGGATACGTCAGAAAAGCGAGGCATACTGAACACAATGCGTAGAGCTCTATTACTAAGACGGACTAGACGGTCATGAAGAGTTACTGACAAGCAATGAGCAAATGAGTTACTCCCATACTCGAGTACTGTCTGAATGGAACAAATGTAAAATGCACGCTTCGCAGTTACCGTCATGTGATCTCGGACCTTTCTGAACATGGCTAACTTACTTCCAACTTTCCGCTCTAGTTGGCTAACGTGCTCTCCGAAGGAGAGATGTTCGTCGAGTACAACGCCAAGGTATCGAATGTGTGCACTAGGGTTGATTGTGACCTCACCCAGCTGTAGAGCGACGCTGGGGTCAAGGGGCTTGCACTTTGACCTGAACACGACAAACTGCGTCTTGGAAGGATTCAGCAGTAAGCCTCTGGCCGCCAAGAACTCTTTCACTTTGACAATGTCTTCCGTCAGCTCCTTGCACAACTGTTCAACGTTCTTGCCAGCTTTGTAAAGGGAGACATCGTCCGCGTACTGTCGAGCCTTGCAGTGCCGGGGTACAGAGGGGAGCTTTCTGACTGATAGATTGAAGAGAGAGGGCCCCAAGACGGAGCCTTGCGGAACCCCCCTGTTGCTGCTATCAGGCGCGTACGCAGGGGGGGTTTCCCGTTGCCCGGAAACCCCCCAAATGTTCCAAACGAGCAACGTTTTTTGGGCATTTTTGGTAGGGCGTATGATCGATCTGGCAAGAATGCAAAACTTCAAAAGATCGTAACTCAGTCAAATCTCGCTCAAATCCAACGATCCAAATATCCAGATCGAATAGAAAACTCTCAGCTGTCGGTTGAAACAATTTTCGAAGCGCTGCGAGCAATGTATCATGAGATACATCATTCGTAAGTTGAGCCACGATCTCGGCAATTTCTTTCGACTTGAGTATCGAGAATTTGAGATTTTCGTCGCGCTGATTTGCTAAAATTTGCAGGGGTTTTACTTGTGATATTTTCAAGAGTACACAGCAAAAAATCGAAACTCTGCGATCAAGAAAAACGAAATCGCTGGAGCAGGACGCGTTTGGGCCTGTTTGGGGCAGTTCGCACCGAGTCCGTCGCTGCACTCTACTGCCTATAGCGCTGGATATGTACATGACTGTACATGACTGTACTGACTGTGTCCTGGCTATCATGGTCGACCTCATTCTCTCCCTGGTACCTTTCCACTTCCAGGAAGCCCAAGATAATGAAGATTGAGAGAGTAGAACTGAAGTAGTTATGATCCAAACAACACGAAAAAATTGCATAATTTTGAAAATTTCCTAGGGCTCTTAATAGAAAGGGTTAAAACTTTTAAAAAACTCATTATTTGGGTTCGGTTGGAAACCCCCCTAGAGGTGACCCTGCGTACGCGCCTGGCTATATTCTAGGCCGTGTTGTGTCTTGGTGACTACACGTTGCTTCCTGTGGGTAAGGTAGCTACAGAACCACTGCAAGGCAGTACCACCGACACCGATCTCCAGAAGTTCACTCAGTAGAACTGCATGACTAACTGTGTCGAATGCCTTAGACATGTCTAGAAAGGCAGCTACGACATAATCACCTTTGTCCAAGGAGAGCATCCAGTCGTTGATCACGGGAGTGAGCAAGTCCTCGCAGGAGTGGCCTCTGCGGTAGGCAAATTGCTCAGCAGGTAGGGGTACCAGTGGTGGTGGTGCATTATAGATATAGTACATTAGTTGGTCGTGTACAATATGTTCCAGTAGCTTAGACATGTGGGACAGGAGTGATATTGGTCTATAGTTGGATGGGACTGACTTATCTCCACGCTTGTAGATAGGCCGCACATTTGCTAGTTTGTAAGTCGATGGAAAATCGCCAGATGTAAGAGACATGGTAAATAGTTTGGCCAAAGATGGGGCGATCTCATCGTTGATGAGCTTGTAAGCCTGGGCGGGGATGTTATCAGGTCCTGTGGCTTTACGACTGTTCATTCTCTGGATATGGAGTTGGACTTGTGGAACAGTGACTGGTGTGAACTGTGTCAGTGAGTATTCCGATAAAGGGCCATTGGGAGTGCGTAGTGTACTGCCAGAAAGTGATGTATCGTTGACAACGTCTGTAAATGTCTTTGTGATGTCGGCTACTTCGGCAGCAGGTTCCTGGTTGATTTTAATTCTACCCAGTAGATTGTTCATGACACTCCATTGCTCTCTTGGGTGGTTTCGATGATTGATTAGTTGTTGCTGGAAGTATGTAGACCGTTTCTTCCTAGTCAAAAGTTTGCATTGTCTTCGTAGAGTTCGGAATTGTTGCAGCAGGTCTGGGCGATCTGGACGTTTTATCATTGCACGGTGTGCTCGTTTACGCTTGAATAAAGTCTGCCGGAGCTCATCGTCTATCCAAGGCGATGGAGTATAGCTCTTCTTGGCGTTAACGGTCTTTAGTGGGCAGTACTCATTCAAGGCATCACTGACTGCATCCTGCCAGTGTTCAGTATAACTATCTAGAGACATCTGTGATGAACTGCGTGTGATCTGCTGGTGGAGAGTATACATATGCTTAGCAGCTGTCTCTTGGAATTGCTTGATCTTCAACGCGCGCAGCGGTGGCTTTCGTACTTGTACCTGTCTGTTTGTCTTGAGCGTGCTGGTGGTAGCATGGATAGTGTAGGTCACACGAACAAGTTGGTGATCGGAAATATCACATGGAATAACATTGCAGTCTTTGTAAATCAGTTCATCCCTGCCTGGTCTTGCAGTGGACGTGGTGGAGGAGGAGCTTGAGATCAGTGCTAGGTCTATGGTTGTTGCACTGGGGAATCTAGTTGGTGACGTGACAACGTTTCGGAGATCAAAATCAGAGCAGAATGTTCGTAGGTGAGGGTAGTGTGCGTGACTAGGGTCTTGGACATTGACATTGAAATCGCCTAGAATTATGCACGCGGAGGAGGCCGGTGTACAGTCCAGTATGTCATCAGTTAGGCTAGATAGGCTTTGCCAAAATGCCACAGGTACTGTTGGAGCTCTATATGCACAGAGGATAGTGAGAGGCTGGGGGTGAATGTTCACGTGTACTGCGAGGGCTTCAATGGGAGAGGAGTGATGTAGTGCTCGATTATCAAAGCCTTCTCTTACGTATATACTGACACCACCTCCTCTCTTTGAGTTCCGATCAAGTCTATGCATGGTGTATCCAGGTACTGTAATACATATGTCAGGTACACTGTCGGATAGCCAAGTTTCCGTTAACGTTAATATGTCTAAATCGTGAGCATGCATGAGTGCTTCAATTTCATGTAATTTATTATACAGGCTACATACATTGAGGTGAGCGATACTTAGCTTTCGTGCTGACGTTTGAGGGGATGCCCTGGCAGTATCCTATTGGGTGACTGTGTTGAGGAGACGGGTGATGTCGTCTGATGACAGCGGTGCACCATTATTGATAATCTTGTCACGGGGGAGGTGACATCGTACACCTTTGTCGCGAAGAGCTCGAAACTTCGGGACTAAGTCCTTCCGTCGTCGTTGTTCTTGTCGGGTTAGGTCGTGTTGGATGTAGACGTTGTCTCCTTTATATTGTGCTGACGTTTTGTTGCGTAGAAGTAAATTCTTCCCCTGTGGGGACAACACCACTCGCACGAGACGAGGCGCTGGTTTTGCCCCAGCAAGTGAGCCAGATGTTTCATCCCGTGGCCGTGATGAATGGCTGGGGCCAAGCCGGGCTGCAGATTTGATGTCCTCTGGAGCGAGTTGTGGGGCGAGGGTGCCGATTATGGCAGACAGGTTCTCCGATGGGAGCTCCTGTACGCCGCGAAGGATGACATTGTTTACTCTGTTCTGCTGCTCACTGGCCTCCGCAACAAGGTCACGCAGTGTCTCCTCGGACAGTCCGTATTTGGAGCTTGCAGCAGAATTTGGACTGGCGGCAGGATGGCTGGCAGTGATGTCGGCAAATGTTTTCTTCATCTCGACAATGGCGGACTTGGCACCATTGTCCGCCTTGCCAACATCGTCATTACATTTCTCTACTGCTGCCTTCAGCCTACGGTTCTCCGCTGACAAGCGGTTGATGTCTTGGCGCTATGTATCTGCAAGAGAAAACTCTCAGCTTGCGATAGAAACAATCGCCGAAGCGATACGACCCCGGGTTGTTGAGATATGCGACTCGACACGGCAAATTCAAATCGATTTTTTTGCGAACTCTGCAGAACGCGTATTTTCCATTTTCGATCATTTTCGCGCTATCTGCTGCCATGGAAACTAGATTCAAATGATGGCAGCGGATCTGGCGAGCCCTCAAAAAAATTTGAGCTCGATACGAGCAAGGAGAGTGAAATGGCAGCTGAGGATTTGATCTCCTGGCCGTGCTCAAGTCTGTTGAGCCCGTGCGTCAAGTTTGCCAGACTGTAGCATGGGCTTTTGGTGTCGCTCCGAGCTGAGCTTGGAACTATTTTGTTCCTCGTCTCAAGACCTTTGCAGGAAGCTCAAGATCGTGGAATTCGTCCAAAGAAAGGTAAAGTTATCGATCCTTGAACAGCTACTACTTTCATAGGAAAAACGCGATTTTTGCAGGTGTTGACGTGGGGCGGCATTCAGGTAGCGTCGTGCTCAAAAGGTTAAGGGGTCGTTCCAGGTGCAAAAGGTATCCATCAATGGCACTTTGCAGTATGGGTACGGAAAAGGGGCCTCCTCGTTCGACTTCGTCGACTTCTGCAGTTCTCCTTCCCGTCAGGGGTACCGAAAGGGGCCTCCTCGCAGTTGTCCTTGCCGTCAGGTCCACGTCATGCAATTCTCAACTATTTCGCGTACGGGATAGTCGTCTTTGTCGTACGCGACATCGGCGTTTACCGAGTGGCATTGGCACAAAAGTACAAAGCAGACCGCTGACGGGGTCACGTGTCAAAAAAGTATCAACAACGTGTCGACTACGTGTCGACCACGTGTATAGCGGTACACTCAGCGGTACACTAATTCTCGTGCCATTCTCGTGTCACAAAACTGGAACATCGAGTACCAGTATGGAAAGGCTTCAGACAGGAAGCCTTTCCAAGGAAGCCTTTCCAATAAACTGTTTATCTACTAGTACTACTGTACCTAGAGTACATCACCGGTTATTATTATTATTATTATTTATTCGTATTTTGATAGGGCAATCCCCACAGACTCAAGGTCTTCTTACGGGGTACCCTAAGAATGAAAGTAATGCATGGCGAAATAGGGATGGCGATGCCAGCAGTGCGGATATCAGATGGAGCACTATTCCATCTGTCTGCAGCCAAATAAGAGAGAGAAAACAGACCGTAGCATGAATAAACTCGGGGTCAAACAAGACCATTGGAGGAGTGAAGGCGGGTCCGACATTGCAAAGTGTTAGCTGCTGAAGAGCGAAGTACAAAGAGGTCTCGAAGAAGGACACTGGTCTGGCCTAGGACGCAACGGAAAACAACTGAGTACAATTTTAAACTGAAGCGGACTGAAATTGGCATTAAAGAGAAGCGTGCGAGAACTCTCTCTCTCTCTTTCTCTCTCTCTCTCTCTCTCTCTCTCTCTCTCTCTCTCTCTCTCTCTCTCTCTCTCTCTCTCTCTCTCTCTCTCTCTCTCTCTCTCTCTCTCTCTCTCTCTCTCTCTCTCTCTCTCTCTCTCCGCCATTCCTCTCGCCCCCCTCTCCCATGGTGCTTGCTGTGTACGCCGATCCCGAGACCCTTGGTCGGGGGAGTCCACTGCATCTCACCAGCGCAGCTCATGTAGCGCCTACACACCCATTGTTGTCTTTTTTGTTTCGTCTTCGTTTTGTCTCCCCCTTCTTCCGTAGGTATGTGCAATGTGATAAAAAAAAAAAAAAAAAAAAAAAAAAAAAATTGGGGCTGAATGGGAGGACGCGTCGACGAGGGGTAACCAAACACTATCCGTAATGCACGTTTACTGATCTTGATCAGGTTATCATATTCTGTGGTGCGAAGACAGTGTACATATGCATTACTCGCATACTCAAGAGTGGATTGTATGAAGGATAAGTAGAATGTACGTTTAGCTCGGGTGGTCAGGAGGCGACGTGTTCTGTACATGGTACTTAGCTTGGCGCCAACTTTCCTCCGGAGGGCTGCAACTTGTGGTTTAAAGGATAGATGTTCATCAATGACCAAGCCAAGGTATTTTACGCTCAAAGCTGAGGAAATACTAATACCGTCGAGCATTAGGGGGCGGCTAGCCGGAGTACGGATATGCATGTACTGAGTCTTTGCGGTATTGAGTTTGAGACCACGCTCAGAGAGATAATAGGCAACGTGAGCAATGTCTCTTTCCAAGGTAACTACGGCTTGCTCTGCACATGAACTGTCAGCGTACAGTGTAGTGTCATCTGCATACAGCAACGTTACGTGGTCGACTGCTTAACATGGCAGGGAAGGGAGCGGGTGTAAATCGTGAATAATAGTGGTCCCAGGACGGACCCTTGTGGGACGCCACGGGTGCAGTGGTATGGCTCACCTGGGGAAGACTGGGGAGTTACGACTCCCTGGGTTCGGTCTGCCAGGTAGCTCTGAAACCAGGAGAGAACTGTGTCTCCAAGGCCACAATCAAATAGTTCAGAGACTAGAAGTGTGTGATCTACACAGTCAAACGCTTTACTTAGATCAAGGAAAGCAGCTGCTACGCACTGGCCTTTATCTAGACACCTGTGCCAACGGTCGACACAGAGGGTGAGAGCATCCTCGCAGGAGTGGGAACGCCGGTATGCAAATAATTGTTGAGGCGGTAAAAGGTCAGGCTCAGATTGAATATAATAATATGTCTGCAGCTGTTCGTAGACAACGCGCTCCAATATCTTCGATGCCACAGGCAATAGGGATATCGGACGGTATATACTCTGGCTTCACGTTACGTAGATCTACTCAGATCATACAAGGCACTCGTCGCTCGCGCTCGAGTGATCTGGTCAGCTTGACACTGTACGTACATCAGGCGCTCGAGTCGAGCACTAAAAAACTTCCGTGCTAGCTCGTACAGTGCAGTGTAGCAGTGCATTATGTGTGCCAGAGAAATAAAACTAAAAGGTCCGAAAAAGAAAAAATTCGACCACGCCAGGATTCGAACCTGGAATCTCCTGATTCGTAGTCAGGCGCCTTATCCGTTGGGCCACGCGGCCGTCGATATAATGGGATAGTGGTACACGGGTTTTATACAAAGGCCATGGTATACTACAGTATACAGCCTACAGACTACAGTACAGTACACTGTACAGGTCCAGATCGATCATTCATGCATGATGCACTTTCATTTCGAAATCAATGTCTTTGTGTTGTTTGTAATAGTTTTTAGCTACCTGCGCAGGGAGTGCTGACTGTGAGCCCTATGTAGTATATAAACTGTACAGTACTGGTTTGTGGCACTGATTAGCGATAGTAGTGTGACTCTATGCACGAAGGTAGCAGAGTCTAAGAAGCCCTTCCACACAATACCATTTCTGTACATTTGTAGTAAGGAATTACTTCATTCATAAGGGCAGCAGCACTGCATGCAGTCCTACTCATCACGTACCAGGCCCTAGGCCGGTAGTTGAGCAGCCTACAACTGATCTGTCACCTTATTATTACTGCCACTTATACTTACGCAACGATGGAAAAAATCTCTGCCATTGTGGGTACGTCAGTTACATTGTGTATATCTGGGTGCGCTGTGCATCTTAGACTAGTCTAGACTAGAGTGATGCTGTACAGCAATTACAGACTCAGCACTTGCATCATACAGGATTCATACTAATCATAGTCACAAAAGTAATAATATTATGACATATGCGCCAAGAATGGCTGCTTTATGGGCATCAGGGAGTCGTACGATTCCAAGACATGTATGGAAAAAGGCTCGTTAAAAGTCTTTCTAGGGTGCAGTTAGCTTATAGGACCCATTCTCCCCCCATTCTCCTATAGGTAAAACTGGAGCGGTTGCTCAGAATATCAATGTATCAATGTGTAGACAATCCGTACTCAGTTTGCCTTTGAGCTCTGCACAAGAACATGCTAAGCGTGATCCTAGGGGTCGTCGCAAAGGTTTTCGTCGTCCCTGAAACGAACATCGTTCATCTGGGGGAGGGTGTGAGCGAAAATCTCAAGTCGACCGCCACTGTAGCATGTACATGCGTGCTGTTTTTGTCATCCAGCAAAGCAAGCTGTGTTCATTTCGGAGGGTGGGGAGGGGTCAGAGTACGAAATGAACGATGTTCTTTTCTGGGACGCTAGAAACTTTTGGGACTACCCCTTTAATAGTACATTCAAACGTCTCTTATCCGGACGCCTCAGATACGGGCACGTCTCTCTACCGGCCACCTTCAGCTTGAGTTCCTATGGCAAAAATGCTTGGAATTTGGGGGGGGGGGGGGGGGGTGAACTTTTTTTCGTATGCGCAAGTGCTTTTTTTGTCACCACCGACCTGTGAAATCCACACATTTTATCAATGCATTCTTTCTGGAATCTGAACATGACTGTGCAATACGTGCCAAATAAACATCTTCAAAAAATATGATACATGGTAGATGAGTTATCCTGAGATACGGGCAAGTCTGAGATACGGGCAGTGCCCGGTCCCAAGGTGCCCGGATAAGAGACGTCCGAGTGTACACTAAAAGGCTCTCATACTGTACAATTTTCTTGCACTTTGCCATACGATTTTGCGTTTCCTAGCTGTAAAATCAAGGCCAATGGTGAAGGTCCCAGGTTAATCGGAGCAGCCGTTCCGGAGTTATACCAGCTTGAAGTTTGCACTAAATTTGGTGACATCATGATGACATCATTAACTTACCCAGCCCACTGTGACCAGGCCTGATTTATGACATCAGAGAGATAGACTTTGTATGGGAGTAGATGGGGAAATTTCAGTATTTTGGCTCTCCATTGTCCCGCAGAAGTCGAGTCTTTTTCAAACTTCGGTATGGAACATATGGCACCATACTGGAATCCCGACTGGAAAAAATTCTAGTATGAAATTCATTGTTGCAGAGATACAAGAAAGAATTTGGTTTTTTCCCATCTACTCCCATACAAAGTCTATCCCTCTCTGACGTCATACATCCGGCCTAGTCTGGGCATTGGGCAAGTTTATGGCGTCATCACGATGTCACCAAATTTAGTGCAAACTTCAAGCTCGGGAACGGCTGCTCCGATCAACCTAGGTCCTTCACTATCGGAATCAGTGCATTTTTCGCTACCTATATACCGTCAAGAGTCCAACAGCCTCTTTTACGGGCAAAAGCAACACAATAGACACCCTTAGCAAACAACGGTAACGCTATTCTTTACGGTACTCATACCTTGATCTCCCAAATAGCGTTGAAGCTGCAGCGTAAAAACGTTATGGGGGCTGATTTATCGTTGTGACAAACGGTACGTTTTGGGCCAAACATTGCGTTGAGCGTACCCATTTCACCTTGTATCGCGTATATGGTGCCATAAATGGTTGTACCACGCAGATTAAAAGCTATACTCATGGCAACAGTGTACTAAAATCTCGGTATTTTTCCCCTTACGGTAATACCGTAACATAACGTTTTTTGCTGAGGGTGTCTAATGATGAGGAACCAGGGTGTGATAGGAGCTTTAGGAAGATAATAACACACAGGTGTGGAAAACATGTCTCATGACATGAGAGTGGCAAGAGTTTTACACTAAAAGACAACTGGTTTAGATCCGGCTTTCAACCACCACCAGCTCCCTGAGCTCGTTAGCTGGACGATGGTATGCAGACCGAGACCCACGAAAACACATGAACGGTGGACCGGAGCAGCGCGAAAGACAGCCTGCAGCGCACATATGCAACATGGTCGGCATAGGGCATGCTGGAATCAGCCCTGGCAAGCAAGCCACAGTACATTGACATGGCGGTGTATCCCGGCATCTACAACAGTACAAGAGAACAACAATATGCTGCAATGCCAGTGCAATGCAAGTGTCCGTGTGGCTAGCCGAGAATGGTCCTGTCGCAGCATACAGTTGACTGTATTTGCTGTAGTATAGTATGGCGGGAGCATACCACCCATTTGATGTACATGTACCCGCTACACCTCAGGCACTTGGATGTACAATTTTGTTTACTATAAAACCCGGCTGCTCACTTTACAGTGGATATGTCTGTTTGTGGATGCTATGTACAGAGAGGTTCCGTGCTACGTGAAGTTGAGCGGGAAAACCAGTGAATTGGCGGTCGCGTTTGCACTCCACTTTTGGAAAGTTGTCTACGTAGAGTATGTACAGTGCTGCTCAATGAAATCCAGAGCGTCACTCACGTTTGCGCCTTGCAACCCTTCCCAGCCCAGTGTTTGCAGGCGTAGGTCTGCACAACTCCCACTGCATATTGATGTACTTGAGTGTCGAGACCGGATTTCATTGAGCAGCGCTGTACGTGGGGCTTCACTGACGGAGGTGCTCCCTATCAAAACTACGTGGCTCGAAAACTCTGTATGGTGGAACACAGATCAAACTCTGTATGGTGGAACACAGATCAAACTCTGTATGGTGGAACACAGATCAAACTCTGTATGGTGGAACACAGATCCGCATGCAGTGTATGTAAGACTTTCCGCAGATCGACTACGGTTTTACTAACATAATTACGTTATGCGGAACCTCTCTACTTTCTTCAAGTTCTGGTACAAGTTGTGGTAAAAGGTTTGCTTGGCTTTTTGTGATCTTTTCCTTGTTGTTGACATGCGTGGCTGGCTTTCATTTTCGTTTTGTTTGTTGTCACACAGTACCCGGTGGAGGTCTATCTGAGAATGGCGCAGTCACTCCCTGGGGTAAGTTGGGGAAAGTAGGGGACATGACACAACACAACCAAGATCTCACTTTGGCGCGTGGCAGCTGGCCTCAGCCCGCTCGGTGAATGTGATCCATGTGAGTTCACTGGCTGTACTCAGCTTTGCTGCCTCTCTGCGCGTCTCTCTCACTCTCTTTCCTCCTCCTCCTCCTCCTCCTCCTCCTCCTCTTCCTCCTCCTCCTCCTCCTCCTCTTCCTCCTCCTCCTCCTCCTCCTCCTCCTTTTTTTTTTTTTTTTTTTTTTTTTACTGAATACCACAGTACCATCAGATGCTGCACAGCGGGGGCGGTGGCATATTGGATGGAAGTGGGGGCGGGGCAAAAGTAACTCCTCCGACCAAAGGTCTCGGAATCATTGTTACTCCTGTGCGCCGATACATAGGAGAAAAGAAACATGTCCATCCAAGAGGGGAGCACCGGCTTTGCAAACGATAATGGGGAGAATTTGAGATTGGGATGGGACAAAACAATAGTAAAAGCAGTGCACCGTAGGAAGATGGAGTGAACTGATAGTCGGATTTTAAGGCTGAGCGAAGGGGATCAAAGAGGGGTAGAAGGGAGCTGGAGTGCGGTCAGTATAATTAGGCTGGTGTGTTGGCAGAGATCATAGCCTGTCTGTGGCCCACTCCCACTTGCTGCGCCGCAAGTGGTCGTTGACGTTTTTCTTGAACGTGTGCATGCCTCTGCGAGAAGGGGGAGACTGCAGAAGGGTAGGTGGGAGCTGATTCCACGTTGCGATGAGGGAGTGGGGAAATGAGCGGAGCGTGTTGTTTCGTGCCTGAGGGGGAAGGATACTGGTGAGTTGCGATGGATGATGTGTTGCAGATCTGGTTGTCGCTCGAGTAGGCATGCGGTGTTTCGGTGCGGCTGCTGATGGTGGCAGAATGGCTTTCACCATTTCCGGACCCTCCACAAAGTGCAGCTTGTACAGAAAGCAGAGCCCTGCTACGGTACGGCGAATGTCGAGGCTCGGGAGGTATGATCCATCTCCAATTATGTGCAGGGCACGGCGCTGGATGGCAGTGAGGCGGGCCAAGGTGGTGGGGGCTGCGCTCATCCACACCAGCATGCCATACTCTAGCACAGGGCGGACAAAGCCACGGTACACGATTGCCCGGTGCTTTGGGTCTAGCACAGCCGATGCCTTACGGAGGAAGCCGAGCCGCTGGGCTCCGCGTACTGCAAGCTGTCGGATATGGCTGCGGAATGCCAGCTGCCTGTCGAAGGTGACGCCAAGAAGCTTGAGCTCCTCTACTTCTGGCACGACTGCTCCTTGGAAGCGTATTGCGTTCGGGGGGTTGGCGAGCGGTGGTGGCTGATGGTCAATGCCTGCGACTTTGTGGGCTCGAACTTGGTCCTCCACCTGCTTCCCCATGCTGCCAGTGAGTCTACTGCCTGCTGGAGGATTGCTGTCTCTTCTGGCAGTCTGAGTCGGGTGGTGATGCACTTGTAGAGAGTTGTGTCGTCGGCGTATACAGCCAGCTTCGCCCCATCAGGCAGGTGGTCTTCTGCGTCGTTGACGTACAGAAGGAAGAGGGTGGGGCCGAGGATGCTGCCCTGTGGCACGCCAGATTGGATTCGGTGGGTCGGTGAAGACTGGCCACCTATGACGACACGGATGTGGCGGTCTGTCAGGTAACTCCGGAGCCAGGCAAGGAGGAGGCCACTTATGCCGCACCGTTCAGCCTTGTGGAGGACGCCGTTGTGCGAGACCTTGTCGAAGGCCCCGGCAATATCTACTGCGAGTACCCTGACGAGGCCTCCACTGGCAGCTGCAAGGCTCCACTCATGCTGAAGAGCAATCAGCAGATCAGAGGTTCCCAGTCCAGTGCGAAAGCCAAACTGCCTGTGAGAAAGGATGTCATTCTTCTTCAGGAAGTTGGACAGGCTGCGGTTCACGATGGACTCCATACACTTAGACATTATGGGCAGTAGTGATATCGGTCGGTAGTTTCTAGTTTCTGGGGTTCGTCCTCCTCCTCTCTCTCTCCCCCCGTCTCGGTGTGGATGTTAAACTTTTACTTTTTGAATAAACACGAGGAAGTTTGTTTTGACTGAGTATACATGCATTTAGGAGCTTTCAGAAGTCGATTGATAGCTGTTTTCCGCCTAGGGTGGGATGACAGTGACACTTGTTTCGTGTATTCATACGTTTGTCATGTCCAGTTGAACGTCGTCTCGATCATGCCATCATGCGCTGGAAAGAGTGCACGGAGCGGCTGGCACAGCGTACATGCGACAGCAATGCCTCTTCAGGTACAGTGTGCACATCAACAAATTTTACAGAGTTATTCTTGGGAGTAAAAATGAAGATGTGTTTGAAGCAATAAACTGCTTAACTGTGCAAGCACTACGTTGAGCCACGATATCGAAGTACCGTTTCCTGCAGTCAAAACAAGACACTCACACTTCTCTGGTCCTGTGTGTGTGTGTGTGTGTGTGTGTGTGTGTGTGTGTGTGTGTGTGTGTGTGTGTGCGTGCGTGTGTGCGTGCGTGTGTGTGCGTGCGTGTGTGTGTGCAATGCATTCACCATACGATGTCATGGGACTATTACTATTAGACATTTTTGATGCAGACAGTTTTCGGTGCTGATGTGTAGTACAGTACTACAGTACATGTAGCCAGGTCTATTGGCGACAATGCAGTACAATGCAGTACAATGCAGTACAATGCAGTACAGAGGCCAAGCGAGAACTTCACACCCCGCTGGACTGGGCTTGACTTCATCCATGCACGAGCTATTCCTGGATGCCAGTGCAGCCCTAGCAGCAATTGTGTGAGGTTGCCACTAGTTGCCACGCACACTGACAATGATAACACTGGCTTTGACGCACAATAGCCATGGTAGCGGCAAGAACCAGTCCAGTCAGTCATGTAAGATAGGCATGTGCCACACGTGTCACCAGTGATGTGTGTGTGTGTGTGTGTGTGTGTGTGTGTGTGTGTGTGTGTGTGTACTCAGAACTGCTGCTGCGCGGTTTTATCAGCTTTTAGACTTGTTCTAGTACTGTTAATGTACTTTATTAGTTTCTGCTTTGGAGGCTGCATGTATGCATGTATGCATGTATGTATGCATGTATGCATGTATGTGCTTGGCTGGTGAGTGTCACGCCATACGCTGTTGGGGTGTGGGGTGTAGAAAACAGAAACCACCTCGAGTAGGATTTCATTGCGCTGGTACTGTGGTAGCGCTATGGAAGGTACTGGTGTTTCACCTACAAATACTGATCCATAGCACCCTGCTGGATCAGTTTAGTCGAAGTCAATTGATGTACTGGATGCGCCTGGTTGGTTCGTCTTGGGAACTGGAGTAGTTTATGAAGTACTTCAGCAGCTGTCTGTATCTGTGTGTTTGTGTCCATATTTGTGTTGCATGAGAACAGTAGTTTATGCGCATGCATGTGCCTGTATACCTGTCTGTTTGCATGTATTATTGATGTTCAGGTTGCTCAGACACCTGTCTGCCGAAGATCATTACCCTCAGCGCTGGCACAAGCCACAAGCCGCCACCTAGAGACTGCAATGGCTTTCCTGTGTTTGAATCCTGTGCCAGTGCAGATTTCCTGATCAAGGCAGGTTGGTGCTGTGCTCTTCCTCTGTGTACTGAGGGGTGTTATCTGTGTGTGTGTGTCTGTGTGTGTGTGTGTGTGTGTGTGTGCGTGCATGCGTGCGTGTGTGTTTATGTGTGGGTATATAATTAATATAAATATGTGCATTTGTGCATGTATGGCTGCCACAGGCTTGATGCTTTCTTTCCCCAGTGGCATCGATACCTATATGTTGTGTTTGTTTGGTGACAATAACCTGCAAACGTTTTAAAGTTTTCACGTCCTCGTTACCTCCGGCCATACAATTGTGTTGAGAAACACAAGCAGCTTAGGAAGTTTCGTTTGTGTCAGGCCACCACCCTCCCTGATTATACCAGGGTGGCAGATGCAGTGCCTAGCGGCGACGGTGAGATGGTAAGTCTCACAACCCATGTCGGACAAAGGGGCGAGCCTCGCTAGCTGCATCCATGTTACCCTCACTCCGAGTGATGAGTACCCATGTATCCAGTTGACTGTGGGTGTCTGTGCAGTTCTTTGGATGCAAAGTGGTTCACGCATGCATCGCCGCATTTGTTATAAGTTTTTCGGTGAATAAATTTATCTGGGCAGTATTTTGACACCTGTTATGTAGAGTTCCAGATGTTTTTCGATAGGAAAAATCGGTCTCGAATATTTACCACACATTCCCTTCAGGCCACTTGCTGGGTTTATTTTTTATTTTTTGCGAGACAGTCCCTCACCTAACTTTCTGTGTACTTGATTCGTTTTCTCCCAGGAATACCGTCATCGTGCGTTCTCATGGAGTGGTCGTCATATGACACGATTGGCAATGCGTACTTTGCACGCACGCAGCACACAGACGTCCTCGGCCTGAGAACTCTGCTGGTGAGTCCCATATCACTGGCTGTGTAGCTCTTGTTGAAGATTGGAATGGCTGGATAGACTGGCGTATACTGTAAATATACAAATTTTCGGCAGCTATTTAAAGGGGAAGTCCGGTGAAAAATTTAAATTTCACAGTCCGTAGAGTTCGGGGCGCTGAGTCGAATGGTCTTTGTCCGAGGAGGCTGCGGCTTATGGTTCGTCAGATACGCCCAATCGAACATGTGCGAATTTGAGCGCGCATCACCCAGATCCAGGTGATGACGTCACAGCGTGCAGCCAGGTAGCCACACCATCTAGTTGTGTACAAAAATGGCCATATTCGGAGCGCGTTCGATTGGGGAACCGTTTATCGCAGCTTCTTCGGACCAAGACCATTCGATTCAGTGTTACAAACACTACGTACCCTGTGATTTTCAGCTCGGTAAACCTGGAGGTTATACCGTATTTTAGCCGTTTCCGAGTTGGACTTTTCCGTTAGCCCGTCTACATGGTCTATGCGCTCTGCGCTGCGTGCATGCAGTGCGTGCAGTGTGTTATCTAGCTGTAGTGCATGCAGTCAACAAACTCATGTCACAACTCAGAACTGACACAAGACTCAGAAAACTAGTCAACACACGGACTTGTCATGTACTACACTCGTATCAGTCGTATTGTACAGTCGACTATGTAGTCAGAGAACGTGCGTTTCTCCTTGCCGGTGCCGGTGGTTGTGCTTTGAGAAAGAAAATTTTAGTTTTCCGCACCCGCGGCGCCTCATTATTTTATGCTACAGCGATGAGTGCACAACCGCGACAAGTGACAAAACAGCGAACAGCTCTCGGACCTAGAACTTTCAGATTCCATAGCGTTGCGAGCGAAGAGTCGTGCCCGTGGTTCAAAGAGCCTGCACTGTTCTCCAAATGAGTAGTCCGAAATATTCCAAGTTCGCACCAAAACATCACCATGTGGCAGGCCACTGGACTCTAAGCGAATCTAATCGATCGGTATGGAACAACATTTAGAGCACTCGCATCACTCTTCTCCATTTTGGCGACCCTGCTCTCCAGCGATCTGATAATTATATCAGCTTCGTCTGCAATAGCTGCTGCTTCTTCATCAGTCGGAAACTCAGTAGCGCTCACTCTTGACCGGCCCGCGCGGCCATTTCTTCAGCTGAATACCGAGGTTCTCAGCCCCAGACCGAACTCATGAAGGTCAGCCATGGCTGCATCCTCACTCTCACAAGGAGTTACAGGTCTTCGGGGTCGCTTGCACCACCTAATATCAGTCGCCAAATCATTTGAAATAGCACTGACACTATTGCTTTCACGCACTCCTTTTGACCTAGCTGCACGCTATGACGTTGCAGAGGGTGTGGCGCGGCCGCATGACGTCATGGCGCAGCCCCCGAAACTCAGTTTTTCAAACGGAAATATCTCGAGAACGCTTTGTCCGAGACACGTGGGACCAACACCATTCGACTCAGCGGCCGAAACTCTACCGACCCTGAAATTTAAATTTTTCACCGGACTTCCCCTTTAATTTCGGCTATATTCGGCACCGACCCAAAACGCCTAAATTAAAACGCCGATGAAATTTTTCACAGCATTTGTCGCAATACCATGCCCTCTATCCCACGCCGAAAATAAATCGCCGCCGAAATGTCAAAAATCGTGAAGTGCCGAAATTTTGCAGCGCCGACATTTTGTATATTTACAGTACATAGAGGGCTGGATAGACTGGCGTGTACATAGAGGGCTGGATAGACTGGCGTGTACATAGAGGGCTGGATAGACTGGCGTGTACGTAGAGAACTGTTGCACGCCTATCACATGACCACACAGGGCAGCCATGTTTGTTCCAACACTACTCCACCCATCCCCTGCATCTCTCTATATTGGGTCTCATGATGTCGGCCATGTTGGTTCCCAGTCCACATGCCATATACCACTTTCTGCACGAATTCAGTTTGAGTAGTCTCATGACAAGGATGTGAAACCACTGTAGTGCATGGTTGGATGACTTGAGGCTGTTCTGGTCTGGCTGATGAACTGTATGTGGGTGTACATTGATGAACTGTATGTGGGTGTACATTGATGATCTGTATGTGGGTGTACATTGGTGAACTGTACGTGGGTGTACATTGGTGAACTGGACGTGGGTGTACATTGATGAACTGTGTGTGTGTGTTTACATTGGTGAACTGTGTGTGTGTTTACATTGGTGAACTGTGTGTGTGTTTACATTGGTGAACTGTGTGTGTGTGTTTACATTGGTGAACTGTGTGTGTGTGTTTACATTGGTGAACTGTGTGTGTGGGTTTACATTGGTGAACTGTGTGTGTGGGTTTACATTGGTGAACTGTGTGTGTGGGTTTACATTGGTGAACTGTGTGTGTGTGTTTACATTGGTGAACTGTGTGTGTGGGTTTACATTGGTGAACTGTGTGTGTGTGTTTACATTGGTGAACTGTGTGTGTGTGTTTACATTGGTGAACTGTGTGTGTGTGTTTACATTGGTGAACTGTGTGTGTGTTTACATTGGTGAACTGTGTGTGTGTTTACATTGGTGAACTGTGTGTGTGTTTACATTGGTGAACTGTGTGTGTGTGTTTACATTGGTGAACTGTGTGTGTGTGTTTACATTGGTGAACTGTGTGTGTGTGTTTACATTGGTGAACTGTGTGTGTGTGTTTACATTGGTGAACTGTGTGTGTGTGTTTACATTGGTGAACTGTGTGTGTGTGTTTACATTGGTGAACTGTGTGTGTGTGTTTACATTGGTGAACTGTGTGTGTGTGTTTACATTGGTGAACTGTGTGTGTGTTTACATTGGAAAAAAAAAAAAAAAAAAAAAAAAAAAAAGTGTGTTTACATTGGTGAACTGTGTGTGTGTGTTTACATTGGTGAACTGTGTGTGTGTGTGTTTACATTGGTGAACTGTGTGTGTGTGTTTACATTGGTGAACTGTGTGTGTGTTTACATTGGTGAACTGTGTGTGTGTTTACATTGGTGAACTGTGTGTGTGTTTACATTGGTGAACTGTGTGTGTGTTTACATTGGTGAACTGTGTGTGTGTGTTTACATTGGTGAACTGTGTGTGTGGGTTTACATTGGTGAACTGTGTGTGTGGGTTTACATTGGTGAACTGTGTGTGTGGGTTTACATTGGTGAACTGTGTGTGTGTGTTTACATTGGTGAACTGTGTGTGTGTGTTTACATTGGTGAACTGTGTGTGTGTTTACATTGGTGAACTGTGTGTGTGGGTTTACATTGGTGAACTGTGTGTGTGTTTACATTGGTGAACTGTGTGTGTGGGTTCACATTGGTGAACTGTGTGTGTGGGTTCACATTGGTGAACTGTGTGTATGGGTTTACATTGGTGAACTGTGTGTGTGTGTTTACATTGGTGAACTGTGTGTGTGTGTTTACATTGGTGAACTGTGTGTGTGTTTACATTGGTGAACTGTGTGTGTGGGTTTACATTGGTGAACTGTGTGTGTGTTTACATTGGTGAACTGTGTGTGTGGGTTCACATTGGTGAACTGTGTGTGTGGGTTCACATTGGTGAACTGTGTGTATGGGTTTACATTGGTGAACTGTGTGTGTGGGTTCACATTGGTGCTGGTCCAGCTACTCTTGCTTGGTGCACGCCGCTTTGTTTTTAAAAGTCTACGTTTGGGCTGCACATGTAGACAGTAGTACGTATTTGATTGTATTGAGAGGTCGTTTCTTGGTTTGCTGTGTTGTGCTGTGCTGTACGAGTGGTATTGCGTTTCTTGGTTTGCTGTGTTGTGCTGTGCTGTACGAGTGGTATTGCGTTTCTGGTGTTACCGGTATACACATGTAGTGCAGAATGGAAATCTGGTAGTTTCCACGCTAATGCAGTGTGCCTGTTCTCTTTCTCTGCTCTAGGTGATCACGTCTGAATTCCACATGCCACGCACCAGGGCGATATTTGAGTGGGTATTCTCTTTACCAGTCACTGCTCAAGTCCAGTCGTCGTCACCACTCGAAACAGGCTATAACCTGATGTTTGAAGGTGAGCGTGTGTGATACTGTTGCCTCCTTCATGGTCATGCTGTACCTGGTACTGATGCATATTCTAGTGCTCGGCAAATCTCTAGCATTGCTACTTGTTCACTTAGTGCTGCTGTGCGTGTGCTCCGTGTACATACTTTGCCCTGTGTGCTCCATGCACATACTTTGCCCTGTGTGCTCCATGCACATACTTTACCCTGTGTGCTCCGTGTACATACTTTGCCCTGTGTGCTCCATGCACATACTTTGCCCTGTGTGCTTCATGCACATACTTTGCCCTGTGTGCTTCATGCACATACTTTGCCCTGTGTGCTCCATGCACATACTTTGCCCTATGTGCTCCGTGTACATACTTTGCCCTATGTGCTCCATGCACATACTTTGCCCTGTGTGCTCCATGCACGTAGCATTACTGCTTTGCAAATAAATAAAAAAACTCTGTGCCTTTTTTTATTCACATTCTAAGGAGTTACCTTGCTCTGGTTCGGTGGAACAAAAGATGATGAGCGGGTATACTACTCTTTGAAGTATGTACACTTTCAGAAGAAATGGACACCATTAGAGTCTCGCTTGCAGTCACAATTGCTCTATTCCTCACAGCTCAATTTACCAGAACTGACAGGTCGTTAAAGTCATACTTGTAGAGTTTTTTGTTTCCGGAGAATTTTGCACATGTGCAGGCATATAAATGTGTGTGTGTGCGTGCGTGTGTGTGTGTGTGTGTACGTGTGCGTTTGTGTGTGTGTGTGTGTCGGTGTGTGTGTGTGTGTGTGTGTTCCTATTATTGGCTTTGTTTCAGACGTTCCGGACTCTGACACCATGGCACTAGATACTCTTGAGTCGCGGCGTACCCGCGAGGCACAGAGCCTGCAGAAGCTGCAGGCGGGCGCAATGAAGACGTGCACTGACCTGCGCTCACTTCACGCGTTTCTCTTCAACGAGCATGCTGCATACGCCGCGGGGAAAGCGTTCCAGCGGTCTCAAGGCACTGTGTCGGAGTCCGTCTTGAAAACGTATTGATAGCACGGAGACTCGCGTTCTTGTTAACGTGATGCTGCACCCTGCCGGAGACACGGCACACTACCATGGTTTGTCTAGCTGCAGTGGGGGACTGTTTGTTGGACAAAAGTTGAAAGATAAGATACTGGACCATTTCCTGAAGTGGTGTACTGCTGCCCCGTGACATCACTGCACGATGGAGGAAGTATCCAGTGACTAGTTGCCATCCTTTCGTGCTTTTACCGACAGCTTCCAGGGACGATCAATCGCAATTGGCAAGCAGAGCACACTCAACTGGTCACCATTCGGTTCGCTGGAAAGACACCCTGGAAGACCTTGTGCAATGCAATGCAGCTTGATGTAGACGTGCAGCTTTCATTGCATCTGTTCCACAGCTACCAGCGTATGGTGTGTATGCTAGTGCAGGCATGGTGGTGGTGTGTGCTGAAGGCATGGTGTGTGTGCAGCAGACATGGTGGTGTGTGTGCTGCATGCATTGTGGTGTGTGTGCAGCAGGCATTGTGGTGTGTGCAGCAGGCATGGTGGTGTGTGTGCAGCAGGCATGGTGGTGTGTGTGCAGCAGGCATGGTGGTGTGCGTGCAGCAGACATGGTGGTGTGTGTGCTGCAGGCATGGTGGTGTGTGTGCTGCATGCATTGTGGTGTGTGTGTGCAGCAGGCATTGTGGTGTGTGCAGCAGGCATGGTGGTGTGTGTGCAGCAGGCATGGTGGTGTGTGTGCAGCAGGCATGGTGGTGTGTGTGCAGCAGGCATGGTGGTGTGGGTGCAGCAGGCATGGTGCATTGGTGGTGGTGGTGTGTGCAGCAGGCATGGTGGTGGTGTGTGCAGCAGGCATGGTGGTTTGTGTGCTGCAGGCATGGTGGTGGTGTGTGCAGCAGGCATGGTGGTGGTGTGTGTGCTGCAGGCATGGTGGTGTGTGTGCTGCAGGCATGGTGGTGTGTGTGCAGCAGGCATGGTGGTGTGTGTGTGTGTGCAGCAGGCATGGTGGTGTGTGTGTGTGTGCAGCAGGCAGGGTGGTGTGTGTGTGTGTGCAGCAGGCATGGTGGTGTGTGTGTGTGTGTGTGCAGCAGGCATGGTGGTGTGCGTGCAGCAGGCATGGTGGTGCGTGTGTGCAGCATTGTGGACCGCATGCCTGCTACACACACCACCTCCGCATGCACAGCACACACACCACATACTTACCACCTAAGTATGTGGTGTGTGTAGCAGGCATGGTGGTGTGTGTATACCTGGTATACTGCAGTGGATTTGTATTATTAGTTGTATTTGGATTTGTACTATGGCTGGTAGTGGAGAGGTCAGAGCAACGCAGCGACCAGAAGTGCAGTGACGGGTCGCTCTCCCCACCCTGGCTCACTGCTGGTATGCACAGTGGGCCCGTCGTGCATATTGTTGTCAGCAGTTAGGAAACAAGGCTTCTTTTTTCATTTTTTCACGCATGCCGACTGGCAACTGGCTGAAACCCTCTTATCTGTCCACCTGCAATGAAAGCTCACCCTGGACCACTCCAGTACATGTACAATGTTTGTTATGCAAACAAATTGAAACAATATTATCTCAGCTGCTGATGACTATCTTTACATGTGGATTGAAAATAAAACCAATCAAGTAAAACAAATGTATGTGGATGTATGTATGTGGATCGCAAGGAATGTAGCGTCATTCAATAATTTCAGGATTTGTTGGAGTAATTTAATTTAATTGATAAAATCTGAAGGCGACCTGATGTTGATAATTTATGGTGTGAAAGCTCAGCCCACGACTAGGAGCATGCACGTGACCATACAACACGGCCGTGGCACCGTGGAACGATAAGACAAACAATAACCGAAGTGTGTGTGTCTGTGTGTGTGTGGGGGGGGGGGGTCATGCTACTTATTACTGTATAACACCTTTATTTCGGTGTAATTTAAATTTCGGTAACTTCGGTACTGGTCCTGGATCACCTAATTTAAACATTACACCTAAATTTTCCGAAATACCAAAATATGTAAAAATCATGAAAATCACTGTCAAATTAAAAAAATCAACTACATGTGTAGTTGTAACTTACTTGTATACTGGTATACCGGTAGTACATTGTATGTACATACATAACATGTATGCATATGTGGAGCCTTTTGGCCTTGGCGGAGATATTAGTGCAAGAGCGTTGTTTTTTTTGGTGCCATGCATACCGAATTTATCCTTACACCGAAAGGTCAGGGGTTGGCTTTTACCGAAATTTTACAACACCGAAAATAAGGTGATATACAGTACTTCGAAGTAGCAGGACAGCATAGCGCCTGCACCATGCCTGTTTGAAGTATGTCCTGGGGTAGGGCTACCTGCACATCATCACTATCAGCACACACAGGGCTAGTCTGCGTGTGGACTATGCAATCACAGTATCAGCACACACAGGGCTAGTCTGTGTGTGGACTGTGCAATCACAGTATCAGCACACAGCTACAATGTAATCAAGCTCGTTTGCATTTGTTCACGACTGCGCTTGCGCAGACAATGCTAGTGCATAGCTGAGGGCTTCATCTTCGGTCATGGCATCCACGTTGAGCGGTGGTGTTGCACGCTCTCCATCGGTGGCGGCGGGGGTGGGGGCTGCTGCAGCAGCAGTCGGCGCCGCTGATTGTGTCTGTGTGTTACCATGGTTACTGGATACTCCACCATTGCCGGCTTGTCCACTGCCGCCAGCAGATTGCCTGTGGTGGGTTAGCGTTCAGCATGAAAAACAAGCAGAGGCAGACCAGCAGGACAATAAGAAATAGTTGGCCAATATGGTGCAGTCACATGTCCTTGTTCTTGACCTGCCCGGTACGCGCACCCGTCGAATTAAAAAAAAATTTTTTTTGAGTACTTGAATGATGTGTGAAGAAAAACAAATGGGCTGATTCAGATGGGCTGATCCATTCCTGCACACTGCACAGTGCTTAGCAGGGTGAGCAGATGAACGGAGAGCAATGAAAAAAAATGGTGCAGCAGTCGGGAGAAAGTAGGGAGAAAATACCTTCACAAAGACATACATGTATGCGCACCATACGAGCAAAGACACGTCACACTTACCGGTCAAAGAACGCCAGCCTCCGTCGGCGAACCTCATCAGATGAGGGAGCTGCAGCGGCAGGGGCAGCTGGTTGTGTACGCTGCTGTGCTGGCACGCCAGTCTCAACTGTACTTGCACTAGTCGAAGCTAGGCTGGCCTCGATTGCACGCTTGACCATTAGATCTTCCGCACTTGCACCGCCGCCGTCGCCAGCAGAGAATCCCACCGCCCGCTGGCTTTCAGCCAACGTACGGCGCAGCAGCTCGGATTCTTCATCACTACTGTCTCCTGCAGGTTGACGATCACGCTGTGGCAATGCTTGGAAGCCTCCGGCGGCGCTCGGATCTGCTGCCTGCTGTAGACTCAACTGCAGTGCGCGCTGCAGGTCATCTTTCTCCAGCTGATGTGCCCCTCCACGCTGCTGGCGGCCAGACTTCTGATCGTCAGTGGCTGACGATGCATTGATGTGTGCTGGAGGAGCATGTTGCACAGCTGGCCGCTGAAGCAGAATGTCGTTAGCAGCACACGATGGCAGATCTCCTTCCACTACAAATATAGAGTAGCCTGGGGGCACAGTAGCAGCAGCAGCAGCAGCAGCAGCAGCACCACCACCAACAACAACAAAAACAAAAACGTGACGAATCGCAAAGCAGCCGGAGTACAACTATCACAAGCAACAGCATAATCATGACAGGCACTTGCCAGCAACACAAGTAGCAGAGCACATGATCAGCGTAACCAGGTGTAACCAGGTCAATGGAACAGCAGAGAACACACAAGGAGGACACACTGTTTGAAAAACAGCCTTGTAACATGCTGTCATCGTAAAACATGTTAAACTATCAAGCAAGGCTTGCATACACCACCAACTTACCTTCGACTCTCAGCTGCTCCAGGTACATAGACAGATAGGTATCAGTCAGCAACAACGGACCAGTGAGGAATGAGTTGAGATTGAACCACTACACAGCATGCCATAGAACATACATATACAGCACATGTAGCAGCAGCAGCACAAACAGAAGTCCAAACCTATTCTAATAGGGTGCCGGTAGCCTCTGCCAGACACTTCTGAATAACAACCTCCAAACAGCCATTTTCACCATAGGACATATAGTGCACAACTCCATGCACTTTGGCATGCAGCATGCAGAGAAACTATTCAGCCTCAGCAGGGAGAACGAGAGGTTTAGTAATGAGATGTGCACACACACACACACCAGTTTATAAGAGGGCGGTGTGTGAATACCGCCAGTGCACAAGCGCGCGACCAGGCGTTCGTCTCACCTCACATCTACGCACCTCATATTTATCACCTCACCTCACACCTGCACCAAGCTACACAGAGTTAGCGTGCAAACACAGCCTATCCCCCCCCCCCCATCACCACAGTCATATACACACACTGCATGTACAGGTGATATAAGGTACAGGTGATAACGATATAAGGTACAGGTGATATAAGGTACAGGTGATATAAGGTACAGGCACCAGAGAATTGAAGTGAAACATAGGATTTCGTTAGCACGTGCACAGCAACACCATAAGCATCAAAAGGTGTGTGGAATGCATATCCTTACCACTCACGATCACAGCCACTCACAGTCACTCACAGCCACTCACAGTCAAACAACATGGCACTCACCTGGTTACCCAGCTTTCGGATGGTCAGCCAATGTTCCATCAAGTTGCAAATGAACGCCTGACCGGCCCTGAAAGAGGTATCGCGCACGCACACAGACCACACACACGCACGCACGCACGCACGCACACACACACACACATAAACACACACCACCCACGCACACACACGCACACACATCACTATTGTACCAATTACATACAAGCAAGCACTAGCATCAACGGAACACCCAAAGAGCTGTAGACCTCAATCCAGAGAACTGGCTCAAAGAGATCAGCAGTACCGGACCGTAATGGACATCCTAAAAATTAATAAGTAAAAAAGTAAAAAGTAAGTCCTGGTGCATCCCCAGTCACTGGTACCCGCTGTTGATTGGATTTTCCTTCACTTCAATTGCAAATGAATTCTTTGCGGTGTGGACTTGATGCTTTCTCACAAAGCCCTTCACACCTCTTTCACTGACTTGGAGGGTAGTGACAGTTGCCGCACTGTTGTACATGTATATGTGTCCACATGTTCCTAGAAAAGCAGTGTGTGTGTGTGTGTGTGTGTGTGTGTGTGTGTGTGTGTGTGTGTGTGTGTCTGTGTGTGTGTGTGTGTGTGTGTGTGTGTGTGTGTGTGTGTGTATTCATTGGCTGGAATGACTGGGCTGCTCTCCAGGCCAAAACATCACCAAGGGTAAAGTTAAAACCTTATGAAGAAACCCCATGTCCAACGCCACAACCATCTTGTGAGCACGAGATAGCAGCGTGAGTCAGTGGCGCTTGTAGATGCGTAGAACAAGCGTTGAGGACCCTTGGTCATTCGCGACGCGACGTCACCTCCCAACCAGTTAGTCACAAGCCCACACTGGGAACACCAGTGTCACCTCCAAACCAGTTAGTCACAAGCCCACACTGGGAACAACAGTACGAGGGGTCGCTACTACTGATTCGTGCTACTGTGGCCAGTGTTTGGAGGTGACAACAGCGACAACGTTGTGAATCACCATGGGTACTTAACACTTGCTCTTCCCATCCCTGAGCTGAGCAACACTAACTCACACTACTACCTGGTGTTAACAGAAGTTTGCACGTGGTGCTCTTCAGGCACAATATTTCTCAGCCTACTTAAGCTCAGCTGATGAGGGGTGAATTCCCCCGAACACTGTGTATCGAGCAGGGAGTGGTGCTTTCTTGCAGGTTTGCCGAATCGAAGGATCGACGAACTACTCGTGTGCTCTGGACGGCAGTCGTGAATCATGTAAAAAAAACATGGCGTTTTACAAAGCATGTTAAAATCGTGGATTTTTGTATGACTGTGGTATCACGATTTTCCACAGGGACAATAGGATTGTGCGTGCTCCAATTCGATGGACTTCTCGTGTGCCCCGGATGGCAGTCGTGAGTCAGTCAAGTGAGAATTCAAGTCAGCAGGAATAGCGCAAGCTGCCACGTAGAGAGCAACACACAATTCCCCAAGTATCGCCGAAGTCGCACCAACCTCTTCTTGACAATAGGATTGATCATGTAATGCCCCACCCCACCCCCAAAAAGCCAAACAAAATTGTAAACTCAGCGAAACAGGACATTGCACAGTCTCAGTATCCATACCACATGCCCGAAATTTTACAGCAAGTAAATCAAAACGCCTTCAGCAAGACACCATGTGGTATGATTGTAAGACTAGGTGATGTAGCAGTGTTGGAGTTCAAGAATCTTTTCAAAGGACATGCATTAAACGATGCAGCTGTCTACAAATAGTGTTTGCTTACAAGAACGCGTATCACACAACTTACGCTGGTGACGTCCGCGCTGCTGTAGCTTGTGGACTGTCGAATCGAACAAGACGAAGGTTGAATGCACTCACGGCATTCTCAATTACCTGCAGGCACAATGACAAACACAAGATGTAAGCCATTTCAAACAGATGAATAAGCATCGTTCAAAAAATAGGTGGAGGGGACGGAATGAAGTAGTGTATCATATCTAGACTGAGAAATCAGAGGAGAGACAAGAGGGGGTAGAGAGAAATCAGGGGAAAGACGAGAGGGGGTAGGAGCGGGGAGAGACGAGAGGGGGTAGGAGAGGGGAGAGACGAGAGGGGGTAGGAGAGGGGAGAGACGAGAGGGGGTAGGAGAGGGGAGAGACGAGAGGGGGTAGGAGAGGGGAGAGACAAGAGGGGGTAGGAGAGGGGAGAGACGAGAGGGGGTAGGAGAGGGGAGAGAGATGTTAGCTGTGTCCACATTCTATGGCATAGTACGTACTCATCATTCATCACTGCTTCCCCAGCAAGGTCATATCAACGCGGCAGCCAAGTAGTTGCCAGACTTTTCAACAGAGGTTATGAGATAACATCATCAGTTGAGATGATTCGGCGAAGTCGGCCCACAGCGCTGCACTTGCATCAGTGACTCGCGCTGCATACATAACGCCCATATGCGGTTCCGCTGTATACACAGCACCCATAAGCGATTCTGCTGACTCGCGCTGTATCTGCTGACTCGCGCTGCATCTGCTGACTCGCGCTGCATCCGCTGATTCGTGCTGTATCCGCTGACTCGCCCCATGAAGTCATTCGCATAGTTTCTATAGAGGTAGGTGAACCTGTTTTGTCACAGCACCGGAGGGATAGAGCTGCCAAGACCGTCAGCTGATATACTGGAGCACTTCACTTCACCACTTGCACTCCCCTCTGTTGGATGTGTGGCAAAGATAGCTCCACTTCAAACAGATGCACCAGTGAAATGTCTGCTTGTTAGCACTAGTAGCCACACAACCCGTTCCCGGCTCCCCTACCTGCACAGAGAAGAATCCACTATCGTCGACATTGCTGCTGCCACGCTGCATGAACACACACACACACACACACACACACACACACACACACACACACACACACACACACACACACACACACACACACACACACAGGAAGCATAGACAAAATCACATTAGTCACTACCAGTACACAGGATAAGCCATAAACACAACACACAATAGATTGCCTTGCGCTTGTGTGTGTCATAAACACAATAGATTGCCTTGCGCTTGTGGCCGGAAAACAGAGATACAGTGTACTGTGCTACTGTAAATATACAAATTTTCGGCAGCTATTTAATTTCGGCTACCGTATATTCGGCACCGACCCAAAACGCCTGAATTAAAACGCCGATGAAATTTTTCACAGCATCTGTCGCACTATACCATGCCCTCTACCCCACGCCGAAATGTCAAAAATCGTGAAGTGCCGAAATTTTGCAGCGCCGAGATTTTGTATATTTACAGTATACTAGTCTACAGCCTATCTGGCACCCGCGCGTAATACCCTCTGCAGACCACTAGCTGTACGTAATACCCCCTGCAGACCACTAGCTGTGACAATACCCCCTGCAGACCACTAGCTGTGACATAGATGTAGTCCGTATTCCTTGACTCGACTCATTGCATGCTTGTCACCCTTAGCACCGTCAACCAGTGGGAATGCAAGCCATCAAGCAGGCTGTGACAATGCGGCAGCTTGACACAAACCGCAGTGCACATCCACATCAGTTCCAACTTGCAACAAGGGCATGCAAACCGCAATCTCCATGACACACAGTCACCGGGGAACTAAATCTACCTCACAATACTCATGACAACGGAAAGTATGTGGCAACCAAATACAGGGTCAAGTAACGCTGTCTGAAGAGAGCTTCACAACAACGAAACTCCGATACCGTTAGGACTTGGTTGCGTTATTGCTGTGTGAGAATTGTAGGGTATATACTAGTAGGTAGGTCGGTAGGTAGGTGGGTGGGTGGGTGGGTGGGTGGGCAGGCAGGCAGGCAGGCAGGCAGGCAGGCAGGCAGGCAGGCAGGCAGGCAGGCAGGCAGGCAGGCAGGCAGGCAGGCAGGCAGGCAGGCAGGCAGGCAGGCAGGTAGGTAGAGAAGGAGAGAGAGTGTGTATGCGTGTACTCGTATGGGTGGGTGTGTTTGTGTATTCTATATCAGAACTAGCAAGGGGCGATGGAGAGTAGACAGTCTTCTTACAGCCACAAACTGGTTGTACTCAGCAGAATGGACGCCACCCTCTGCCATACGAGATCGTTCTGCTTCATCCAGCTGCTGTCCAATATTGGCCAGGTCGACGGCATTGAAGTAGGCACCTACAGAACCAAGACATGCCACACACACACACACACACACACACACACACACACACACACACACACACACACACACACACACACACAGACACACACACACACAGACACACACACACACACACACACACACACACACACACATACACACAACACATACACTACTAACATTGAACTATCGTGCACCTACAGCATCTGGTATTTACCACACCCATCATGGGTGTAGCTGGTCCCCCTTTAATACGCCATAATGTCCACTAACACCACCAGTTACTAAACAATCAGCTCATGCGATAACATTGCACGACACTGACCGACAGTACTGACGTTCTACAACTAACTGGCTAACAGCTCTAGCACATCTTGGATGCGCACTCCAACAGCCTTCCAACTTGGAAGGTTCTAAGTTATATGATAATATAAGAGGGGAAGGTGAGCGCAACCAAGACAAGCACGAGCTGAAAGTCTCAGCTGTGAAGGGCGTTGGCGGATGTTCATGCACGTCGATGACGATACTGGCAAGACCATTGGACAATATGGTCAAACCACGATTCAAGGACGCAAAGCAACATTCCACACAACGTGTGTGGCTCAAAGATGCGAAGATCAATAAAAGGGGGAGCTATGCGAACAAGAATCATGCAAAACCGAACGCCTCAGTAAAACAGCACTGTACTTCGACTATGACAATTTAGATGGACAATATGCGAAGACTCCACTGTAGCCATCCACTATACCCATCAGGAAATACTTTAACCTGTATCGAAACCCGCAGTTTGCTACGCAATTCTTTCTGAGGTGCGACGCAACTTCAGAAACGTGTCGCAGAAAACTGCGATGCATGTTGACTTTTCACTGTACCCCAATGATGCACAGTGTGCATGCCAGGTGTGTCTCTTAGGGATGAAATAGATGCACGAAACTTCGAAAGTGCCGAGCTATGCATCGTGGCACCAGGCTAGGTTTGCAACTAAGGTGTTACAGTGTATTTGTGGTCTGAGTTTGCACT
The DNA here is from genome assembly GCF_964019385.1 of Sycon ciliatum. Classification (NCBI taxonomy): domain Eukaryota; kingdom Metazoa; phylum Porifera; class Calcarea; order Leucosolenida; family Sycettidae; genus Sycon; species Sycon ciliatum. The sequence goes on from NC_088643.1 coordinate 25,862,428, forward strand.
CTGATCAGCTCTGCAGAAGGACAAAGTTGTCAAGTGTTGAAGAAAATTGCTACGCAACATTTTTGAATTGCTATTCAAGTCTGATTTTGAATAACAAAATTGCTATGCAAGAAATTAAAAGTAAATTATTCCCTGCCCATACATCTTCACGACACTCTCCGAACGGTCTCTGGGTTATACCTATCACTAAAAGAAAAGAGATCCTCCTGAAGATGGGCCTTGCCCGATAATTCGAAAGATTATCTCTTTTTTCTTCTTTCAGTGATTGGTGTAGCCCAGAGACCGTTTGGAGAGTGTCGTGAAGATGTACTTTCCTTTCTATTAGGGGTGAAACGGTTCCATGTTTTTCATGTTCGGGTACCCGAATGCCAGCATTGTTTCCCACGGTTCGGGTATCGGTTCCATGCACTTTTTTCTCCAGACCGACAAAATGCGTTCGCGACAATTATTTTTTTAGAAAAAAACATTTTTTTACGAGCAAGAATGAGACATCGGAGAGTCCAAGTGCGAAGAAGATAATGACCAGAGAACTCTTTGGAAGAGTGGGGATCGTAAGGTAAGACATTTTAAATCTTGAGTAGACTTGACGTGTACATGTATTTGTACGAGAACGAGATTTTTCGAGTTTCGGTTCAAAATTTGACAGAACGGGTACTAGTACCCGATTCTTTTCAGCTGGCGGTTCCAAAACCGGTTCCTTACCCGAACCGTTTCACCCCTACTCTCTATACTATTATTTTTGCTCAACTGTTCCTAAGGGGCCGTCCAAGGTTACCAATACAGTCGACCTACCCTTATAACGATATTTGCGTCAGACCGAGAAATATTGTTATAAGGGTAATATTGTTATAGGGGTAACTGGTTCATTTCATACACATACGTCATAATACATGGATTTTGTTCATTTTTCGTACATGCACATTATGTACATACATGTAGCAAGGTGCCCACTGTTGCCCCCATTGCATTTTGTCCTGTCCCAGCGACTTATCAAGTGAAGCTTGCCCTACCTGGATAGTAGGCTCTACATATTCCCTGCTAGATATTGTTATAAAATGGAAAATGTCGATTGGTCAGCCCATTTAATATCGTTATAGGGGTAATATCGTTATAGCAATATTGTTATAGAGGTAAGGCATTGTATGCACAAGTCAATGGAGTGATTTGGTTCGGCAGAAAAATATCGTTATAAGGGTAATATCATTATAGAGGTTATCGTTATAAGGGTAGGTCGACTGTAATATTTTCAAAACGAAAAGTTTTCGTTTGGGGACGGGTGGGTTTGATGGAGTTTCGTTTTGAAAATAATTATTGAATGCGGATGGGAATGTCCAGTTACTTCTGGGTGTTGAAAATTGACATCAATATTTTATTGGAATTCATTTTACCTGCAGAGAAGGTGGGTGGGTGGGTGGGGGCTGAAAAATACTAAAACTTTTCGTTTTGTAAAAACAATCGGTAACCCCGGACGGCCCCTAATGTTTTGAGTTCTTTGTGCCTCTTGGTTTTCTCCGCGTACAAGTGACTTCTTCAGCAGTACATGTGATGGTGGTGGTGGTATGTGTATGTGCGCATGCGTGCGAGCGTGGGTACGACACAGATTAACCTCGGCAACAGGTCAAAGTGCTCACTGCCAGTGCCAACAAGTCAGTACTCCAGGACCTTACCACACACACACCTCACCTCAGACATGCCCATCGCGGAAGCGATGATAGCGAACAGCTATGTTAGACATAGCAACTTGTGCTGGGATTACACCATTCAACAGCTTGCAAGGCTGATGAATTGACCGCCACTATTTTTAGCCTGGTATCCACCACACAGCTGTTTGAAGTGACTTTTTCTGGCCAGTGAATCCCTATTTTTCATTTTTCCATTTATTTTTAATTTATTTTTTCTACACACACACACACACCACACCACATACTCCGGCATACACTGGCTGTTGGTAACCACCCAGGAGAATGAAAGAAAAGTCAGGAAGAGTCCGAGAAAGAGAAGAAAGACGTGTGCGACCATAATCGTCGGGAATTGAACCCGCAATCTCTCGATTGGAAATCGACTGCACATGCCACTGCACCATATGGGACACACACACACACACACACGCACACACACACACACACACACACGCACACACACACACGCACACACACGTGTGTGGCTATATTATAGTGAACCCATTCACGAACGCTATACCAACACGGACACACAAATGTACAACTGATAACTAAATACATGTACTTGTATGTCCCATAATGCACAGCAGTTGGTACCTTGAAGCAGTGCATTGAGGCAGTGCTGGGCGCATAGTGACCCCTCTTGCTGCATGCCAGAATGAAGAAAAAAGAAGAAAGTACAGCAAGCCAGTCTCACCATAATATTCAAACTACCAACAAATTTCTGATATGTACAAATGTGAAAAGCGGAGCAAGAATACAGATGACAAGCAAATAGAGACGTGAACCAGTGCAGTACCTTCTCATGAAATATATACTCCATCGTGACAGACGAGAGACGGAGTGAAAAGAGTTACATGAATCTGTTTAATATCTGGAGAGGCTGAAAACGAATCCTATAAGTGCAGTGATTGAAATGTCTGCCCGTCCGAAGTAAGTCGCTTCAAGTAAATAGACTAATAGTTACACCGCTAGTACAATTATCTAGAGACACGTAATAAATACATGTACTAGTGGGACAAACTGTTTTTCCAAGTGCGAAGCTTTTGATGTGCAATCAGTATGGGTCAGTTTTAACTTCCATTGCCACAAACATGCAGTAGGGACGCCGGACGGGTATTTCTTGTGAGGTAACAAACGACAGGAATGCAGATTCGAAACGTTTACATAATCATTATCCATATAAAAATCGCTCTGTGAGCGGTTCTGAAAAACCTTTACTGGTACTGCCCCGTCGTAAAAGTAAGAAATTAGAACTGGCCCATTGTCCCCCCAAATGCGAACTGATCCACCTAAATCGCGAATGACGGGACCCGAACGCACCAGTAGCACGAGGTCGGGATGGCACAGGATCACGCGTGCACGGCAATTAGGCCCCGGTCACACCGAAACAAGCCACTTTGGGCTTGTTATCGCTGGCGCTCAGCTGGCTTGCGTGATCCCTGTGACCATGGTGACGCGGTCACACCAGACCTTGAGTGCAAAGCTTGAATGGCTTGTTTTTCATACCCGCCAAATTTTGAATATCTCGAAACACACCAATGTTTGCAAGAAACTGGAGAGCAGAACGTTCGCGATCTAAAACTGTACTTGTTCTAGTGTTCAGTTTTGATGAAGAAGCAAAAGAAGCCCGGATTCTGAATTGCGAAGTCGTGCTCTTTTTATTTGTTGGGTGTGCATGGACGCGATGGTTCGGGTGGTGTTTCCTGATGTCGAGCTTTCTGCCCCGCCGGTTGCCGTTATTGAACTCAGTTGCAATCCACTCTCTTCTTCGTACCCGGCTTTCTTCATGAATTCGGTCGTGAGTGTGGTGCCTTGTCTTGGCCTCAAACCACAGCTCCAACAATCCACGCAGCAGTCTAGAGGCACAGCGGCAGAAATCCATGGTCATCGGACAAAATCCAAATCAAACTGAATACAGTGTAGTTGGGGTAGACAGACTCACGGTCAAAACCAAAGGCACAGGGATAGCACGGTTCCACGGACACAAGAAAGAACATCAATATCAGTTCATCATGTCAACTAGCTACATGGTGTGCTCCGGAGCTCCAAGCGCACTCAAATTATTTTTTGAATTTCGGCTTTCAGCCGCTTGTACAAGCTGTGGCTGAAACAAGCCGGAAAAAAACGGCTGAGAGTCAGCCACGGCTGAAAGTCGCTTGTAGGACATTTTTCAGCCATTTCCATGGTAATAGTGACGTAAACAAGCGCTTGTTTCGGCTGAACGGCTGAATCGAGCTCGGTGTGACCGCGGCCTTATCATAGGGTAACACCAGTAGTAGCAGTAGAATTTATTATTTTGATAGGGAAGCCTACCGCTAGTACAGTACATGGCCTATGGTCCGGACCAACGTCCCCATCTGCATCCACAGGTAGGAACCTCGTGCTACTGGTGCGTTCGGGTCCCGTCATTCGCGATTTAGGTGGATCAGTTCGCATTTGGGGGGACAATGGGCCAGTTCTAATTTCTTACTTTTACGACGGGGCAGTACCAGTAAAGGTTTTTCAGAACCGCTCACAGAGCGATTTTTATATGGATAATTTCAGGTCTTTTTCCGTTCCCTCCGGCTCCCCACCCCAACCCCGAAGGTAAACATGATGACCACGCGCGCGATGTACTGTATGTAGCCATGCGACTGCAATAACACACTGATACATACCAGCCCTCCCCGCCTCGCTACCCCGCACACAGATACACAAACATGTGTATGCACACGGCACACACACGTGGCCACGCACACATACGCACATGCACACGACACAAACAGGAAATTCTTCATGTATAATGCCATGCAAAGCAGTGGCCACCGTACTTGAGGAAGTCAGTTGTGAAACAAAAATAATTCAACTACAGCGTGTAGACAAGCTGACGGCCAAAGCACAACATAGCAAACATGACATTTGCCCAAGGATTGCAGTTTGCAGACCATGCCATGGAAGCAGCGAATACAGAATGTAATATCATACAAAGTGACAAGCAAGGACGTGGCCATCATACACCAGAAACTTGCAGAAAGTCACATATCCAACAGATAGAGAAGTGAACAGCAATCTGATACAGCCCACAGAGGACAAAGCGGACCTGATACTCGTCCCAGGATCGCAAGTGGCAAACCCTTTTTCAATGCATAACATGCAGGTGTACGTTAGACGCATGAACATCTGACCGTGTCGCCAGCATACAATGTCATCACATGTTTACCCCACAAGTTACACACATGCACAGTAGAAGCACAATGAAAGCAATGGAAAAGTACGATGTGGTTGCTGAAGCATCTTCACACTTCAAATTCAGACTTCAATGTGGTCGTCACGGGATGATATACCTGCAAGATACAAGTGATGAAGAAAGAAAGCAGAAGGTCGTGAGGTAGGCTATGAGACACCACAAACGGTTCACCTACATGTCTGTTCAGGGCTAGTGCACTCACATGGAGAATTGTCATAATCGAGCATTTCCCAAACTGAGAAGTGCAATGAAATCCACTTGCATGCACAGGAGCAATTTTGCAATATTATGATGCGCAATTCGACACCATCTGCGATGCTGTGTGCGATGTGCCCTGCTGTCATGATAGTGACAGTCACCGCAGTATGTTTTGTCAACGTCGCCCGTGCACCCTTCTGTCAAGTCCAAAGTGCTCACATACTTGGCAATGTTTTTGCAGTGATTAACTTTTATCCTAGTTATGTCACGGATAACTTTAATGAAGTACCCGCAGGCCGTGTCGATCTGCACATCGTCCACTCTCTCATGTACTTGGCCTGCTTTGTCTGTGTATCCATTTCATGTGCGATCCACAAAATCGACTAGACAGTGGGTGCAATACGCTCTCTACCTGAAGACGTTCTTCTGGCGACATCTCGCCATGTACTTGGCCTGGCTTTGTCTGCAGGGCCGGCGGAACCGGTCAGGCTGGTCCGGCCATGGCCGGACCACTTTCCCAGCTGGATGGTCCATGTGATTCGTGCAAAACCGGTGTAAAAAAATCCAGAGGTACATGACTCGACTGTACTGCCGACGTGTGATGTGCTTCGAAGTAGCTCAGGACTCCGTGACCGGCACTGTATGGCTGATATGGATAAAAAGTTGTGTTTGTGTTCTTTTACTATAATTTTCTGCATTTTCTGGAGCCTTAGAGATGCCCAAATTCGCTCTATTTCACGTAAATTTAAAATATTTCTCCCGGGGGAGGTCCCCGCACCCCCCTCAGAGGTTGGCCGGACCACTCCCCAACTCCTTCCTCCGGCCCTGGTCTGTGTATCCATTTCATGTTCGATCAACAAAATCTCAATGCACTACAGAGACTAGACAGTGGGTGCAATACGCTTTCTATCTGAAGACGTGAACCATTAATTTTTTTTGGAAAAGTTATACGTACACCTGTAACGTAATGAAGTACAGGAATAGAGAGAGTGACTACAATACGCTCTCGACCTGCTATAGTGATAACGTGAGTACAAGACACTCTCCACTTGATAACGTGTTAGAAGGTAACATGTCTACAGTCCCACCGTACCCTTCCGACACGACTGTAGACCATTAAATTTTTTTGAGAAGTTATACGTACACCTTAAACGTAATGAAGTACAGGAATAGAGAGAGTGACTACAATACGCTCTCGACCTGATAACGTGAGTACAAGACACTCTCCACCTGATAACGTGTTAGTAAAAGGTAACAGGTCTACAGTCCCACCGTACCCTTCATCATTCCTCATTCACCATCGCGCGATACCCTGGCACACACTGGCAACATATCAATGGGGTGCCTTACCGTCGTCTAGAGGAGACGTCTTCGCAGCAATATTTTCCCTCCTGCGCATTCAGTCGCCGACGCGACAGTGTTTACGGGGCCGTTCCAGTTGCGGAAGACATTCGATTCATCGGGCCAATTCAGCAACAGGGCCGTGGTCCGTGGACACACAGGGGGCAGAGGAGAGACATTGTTAGTGGACAAGAAATATGCAGTGGCAAGTGGCGAGTGCCGCATGGATGTCAAGTTGTCATGCACAATTCAGCTATTACTTACGGTCCAGCTAGTCCTGCCATTGCTCGCTCGTCCTGGTTCCTCCTCGTTCGTCTTCCTGCACGTCTGCACTTCTCCTTCCCCACCGTTGGCTTTGCGGTACGGGGGTGCCGGAAGGAATTCCCACCATGTATCCATGTACATGAAGTCCCACCATGACTCTCCATGTACATGTCCACGGCCACGTCAGCAGTTTGTATAGTACCGGAAGGAGTTCCCACGATGTCTCCAAAGGCCTAGAGCGGACGTCTTTGCAGCAATTCTTTTCGCCCTGCGCATTCAGTTCGCCATGTCTCCAAAGGCCTAGAGCCTAGTAGAGGGGACGTCTTTGCAGCACCCTGCACATTCACTCCGCCGACACGACAGCGTTTACGGGGCCGTTCCAGGTGCAAAAGGTCCACGTCAGCAGTTCTCAACTATTTCGCGTACGGGATAGTCGCCGCGACAGCGTTTAAAGGGGAAGTATACCCTAAAATCAAATTTTCACCAGTTGTAGTCTTCTGGGTGCTGAGTCGAATGGTCTTGGTCCGAGGAAGCTGCGACGCTCCCTTCCTACTTGAATCCCAATCGAACTCGCGCACTTCCACCGAAACTGGGTGACTGCGCCCTACTAGATGGGGATTTGTATGCAAAATGTCACTAAAAGCGCCATTTCGTTCTTATAAAAGCACGGATGACCGCGATTGGCCCATATGTTGTAGTCTTTTGGACGCTGAGTCGACTGGTTTTGGTCCGAAAAGGCTGCAATGCAGCGTTCCTCCTTTATTCCCAATCGAACATGGTTGAACAAGCGGTCACGTGCTCCTGGGTGCCCAAATCACCTGGTCACCGCGCCAGCAGGCGACAACTTTCACACCAAGGTTCAACTCGAGTTCAACTCGAGTGACAGGACTGCACCCAAAAAAGGTCAAACAGGCTAGTAAGTTGTACCCTGCAGGCACGGTGACCAGCTGACTGGTGTACGCAGGAGCACGTGACCGCTTGTTCAACCATGTTCGATTGGGAATAAAGGAGGAACGCTGCATCGCAGCCTTTTCGGACCAAAACCAGTCGACTCAGCGTCCAAAAGACTACAACATATGGGCCAATCGCGGTCATCCGTGCTTTTATAAGAACGAAATGGCGCTTTTAGTGACATTTTGCATACAAATCCCCATCTAGTAGGGCGCAGTCACCCAGTTTCGGTGGAAGTGCGCGAGTTCGATTGGGATTCAAGTAGGAAGGGAGCGTCGCAGCTTCCTCGGACCAAGACCATTCGACTCAGCACCCAGAAGACTACAACTGGTGAAAATTTGATTTTAGGGTATACTTCCCCTTTAAGGGGTCGTTCCAGGTGCAAAAGGTATCCATCAATGGCACTTTGCAGTATGGGGTACGGAAAAGGGGCCTCCTCGTTCGACTTCGTCGACTTCTAGCTAATTCTGCAGTTCTCCTTCCCGTCAGGGGTACCGAAAGGGGCCTCCTCGCAGTTGTCCTTGCCGTCAGGTCCACGTCATGCAATTCTCAACTATTTCGCGTACGGGATAGTCGTCTTTGTCGTACGCGACATCGGCGTTTACCGAGTGGCATTGGCACAAAGCAGACCGTTGACGGGGTCACGTGTCAAAAAAGTATCAACAACGTGTCGACTACGTGTCGACCAAGTGTATAGCGGTACACTCAGCGGTACACTAATTCTCGTGCCATTCTCGTGTCACAAAACTGGAACATCGAGTACCAGTATGGAAAGGCTTCAGACAGGAAGCCTTTCCAATAGACCGATCCCCTTATTATTGTCTGGGTTCGAGCAAGGGGGCAACTCCGCAGTCGCGTGGGATCCTGCTGCACACACGCGACCAACCTCACCTCGGCTTTGCGTGACTTCTCGCATGCGAAGTGCAGAGCACGCGAAATCTACACGCAGTGCAAGCCTGTCTACAAAAAATGCCACAAGGACTTTTGATTTGAGCTGTTTTGTTTTTGTTTAGACGTCTTCCTTTTTACGACTTCAGGATGCCTTCTCAGGATCATTGCTGCGTTCCTCACTGTCAGAACAGGAGGACGAAGCAAGCAAGTCATTTCACTCCTTTGGTCGTGTGGAGCCACAGCGGCCTGGAGCAAGCGGATCCAGGCTATTCCCCGTGAGGAAGGACGTAGTTTTAGGGTCACTCTGAATATTTGAGATGCAGCGATCATTTCGATTCCGAAGTCGAAATCGTTTTGCCCAGCTCTACAAGGGCAGGATGAGTCCAGGAAACCAAACAGCTGTCCTACGGTACCAGGTTTGCTTTTCGCAAGAGAGTGGAGTCTGGACGCTCTGCTCCCTATGCTCGCAAAACAGTATTTGCTGAGCCTAGTGCAGTTCGGTCATGGAAGTGCAGCGTCTGCATCACGAGCTCCCCATGCTCGCAAACCAGTATTTTGCTGAGAGGCAACGGCATTTTGAGTTGGAAAGGAACCTGGCTTAGTGCAGTTTGGTCCTGTAATGGAAGTGCAGCATCTGCATCAGGAGTTGGCAGCAAGTAGAGCTCGTGTACAGCGTCTCGTGGAGCAGTTGGACGATGGGGTGAAGAAAGCCGAAAAACAGCTTACGTACAATAACATGAAGAAAGACTCTGAGCCGCGCCAGTTTCTGACTGGTTTGCCTTCAGGTGTTTGGACCGCTCTGTGGGACTTCTTTGAGCCTAGCCGAGAAAATGTACTGCGCCGAGCCAGATCTGCGAAGACGGAAGCTGAGGGACGGCGGATACAGTTGGAGGTGGCCGTAAATCGCCAATGAGCATGTAATGGAGGATCAGCTGCTATTGGCATTGATGTGTCTAAGCCTGGGCCGAATGGGACAGAAGCTGTCATGCGAGGCACAAGTTAATCATCCGTTTCACGGTATATGCTATATAGCTAGCTGAGCTGGAAAGATGTCTTGTTCCTCCGTTTGGGCATGATCCCCATTTGGGCGAGCTGGCGAGATGTTCAGTCATCAATGCCATGTACCGCAAGACATTCTGCATTGTGCATGAAACAGTTCTATTTTGCCATGCACTTAGGGTTCTCGCACCGGCACAAAAAGACCCAACAGATCCTTGCGCTCTTATTTTCTCCCATGGTAACATTGCTGATCACAACACCCGGTAGCCAGTCGCAGATGCAACCAAATCAACCAGGTTCTCTTACTCTTTTTTTCCAATACTGAAACCAAAGGTATACCAATATTTGGATCGAATGCAGTGATGATTTCAATACTGTCCACAAGTACAACGCATTACCAGACTGGCATATAATCATGATAATATTATCCATTTCGCAATCACTGTCATTGCTTTCTTAGATCTTCAATCATCAATATCGGACCATAAACCGTCTATCATCTTCTATTATATCATCATTAGTATCCTGCTACTATCCTCCTCTAACGATGAGCTCGAAGAAAAGAAACAGCGGTCTAGAGGCGTAAACAATATCTGTCAACGGAAGTGTCCTTGCTGTGCTGGTGTGTTTATGCTTCGTGCATTAGTTCGGCCAAGAGCGCATGGTGGTGGCGGGTTGAGGATGTTAAATATACTAGAAAATAGTTCACTCTGAACGTGCAGGGGGTATATTCATAGGTTCGAAAGAACCGCACACACACTTTGCTGCAGACAGCGGCAAGCTTTGGCCCTCGTGCTTCGAAGAGGGAGAAATCCACTGCGCTACGCTTGCGATTAACAGCAAGCTTCGACTTTTCAAAGGTACGACTCATCATTGGCTCTGGGGTAATGCTCCTGGAACAAATGCCCCATAGCCAACTGAGGGCCAGGGAGCACGCAATCTGCCTTCCTGGGCGAGAAGTGTTCCAGCACAAGAAGCAGCACGAATACATGCTGACAAAGACCACCTTCACCACCAGCCGGCACACAGCACACTGTTCTTCAAACACCATCCACTCCGTCCATGTGTTTGCACTGTCCTCCTCTAGCTCTTCACGCTCAACAAATAACACGCACTGCTCATCGTTTTTTTATGCTTCCTCTGGGTTGGCTAGCCCTTCGACTTGACAAAACAGCGATCACCACTGCACTGCTATCGTCACCTCAAAGCAGTCCCTTCCACCAGTGGCTTTTCCTGTCTTTGCAAGGTGTCCAAGGATGGCTGCTGTTGTCACTACAGGCAAATCAGACTGAGTACTTTAGTGGCTGATGTCCAACCAGATCGTTGGAAAATCGATTTTTCCACTTCAGGGCTGCTGATCGCGACTTGGTGACTTGGCAGCACCACGGTTACCTTCATAGAAGATGGCTCTGGAGAGGAAAAAGACAGACCAGAAAAAGGTTACTATTATCTTCAGCACCGATCGCAAGGAGAAAGAAATATGGTCTGCTGTAGCCTAGGCACAAAATAAATCTCACAACACGATTCGCGATTCGAATATTTCAACACCAAAAAAACTCACCTCTGGAGTAACTCCTGTTTGTGGCCCGAGATCGTTCCCTCCCGCGCCTTGAAAAAATCCTGCAGCGGCATCACAGTCCATGTCTCTCTCGGAGACTCTGCTCCTACCAGCAGGAGGTTTAGCACCGCTCGAAGCCATCGCAAACTACTTGAACTAAGCAGAAGACATTCCAAAACAAACCTGAAACACACTGTCAAAGATGCTGTCACGTTCAAAAACTAGCTCGATCGCGAGTGAGGTTGCCCCCGTGCTCGAACCCAGTATAATAAGGGGATCGGTCTATTACATCGCGAAGGACTAAAGGGACGCTGGTCTAGGAGTGCGGCAGTTTTTGCACCATGGCAACCAGGAGTGCGCGCACGCGACAGCCACCAGCGCAAAGCGTTGTGTAGGCTGCGGAGATCCGGAGAGCAGGGTGAGCGACGACACTTCGCCGTGACCCAGGTGAGCGGCTGAGCGCATACATCTCGTAACTCAAAAGTCAAAGACAGTGCAGAAGCGAAAAAAGCACTGTCTTTGAATGAACAAGACGTTGGATTTATAGTTCCTGAAAGTCACTCTACTTGGATTGGTTGGAACTAGCTTCTTTGCTAACTGTAATGATTTTGTGGAGGAGCGGTTTGAATTCGTTACTTTTCACGACAGCCTGACGCCAGCCTGACTTCTGGCTTGCAGTAGAGCTCTCCTTCCGATCCTGTCAATGGTCTCAGATTTGAAAGAAAAATACTCGAACAGTGATATTATTATTCTATACATCGCTTGTGGAAGGAAAGGGCGAGTGCTGGCAATCACTCAGTCTTCGCAAGTAGAGAATGTCCCTGCTGATTACCAGCTGAGAGACAGCTATTCTGTGCTGTGAAACGAAGGGACGATTCTTGAAGTGGAAGAACAATCGTACTAGATGTGATGATCTACTTGTATGCAATGTCACCCACAGTGTGTACAAACCTGTAGGCTAAAGCCGGTGTTACACTGGGGTTTTCTGGATCTTCAAAGCACCAGAAGTAGTATGTGTACTATTGAAAGCGCCCATTCCGTCTTGGAGGTGTGCATCACATTGACATTGTGCATGCGGTCTTTTACTAGTACATGTGTTTGGTCAGGGTCTCATCTGTGTGTGTGTCTGTCTCTCTGTTTGCTTGTGTGTCGGTGTGTGTGTGTGCGCGCGTGCGCGTGCATATGTGCTTATGTGTCTTCATGTGTGAGCAGTGTGTACTTTGAATGTGCCGTGCACAACTGTTTTGTGTGTGTATGCGCTTGCAATTGCCTTGCATGCGCTTTGAACATGTGTTCGTGTACGTGCTCCGCAGGACTTGTGATTTTGCCTGACCTTTGAAACCAATTGGACTGCCTGCCCTGGCAAGGGACTCTTATTGCCTAGCTTGTTGTTATGGCGGCATCAACAGTAGCACGTAACGCCACTCGACCTGTCGTTGCTTCACAGCGGCTGCTTTCTCGCTCCCGCTGTATCAGTTCGGCGTATTGCCCAGCTGCACCGTGTGGTGAAACAGCATACCGGTGCTCCCTGCTCAGTAGCTGTTGTCAGTACCAGGAACTTGGTGAGTGTAGCGGACACAGGTCGTGGCGAGTACACTGCGTCGCTGGTGACACACCATCACTGGCAATGCCCCGCGTCACGCAGTGCAGCGCGTCACTATTCCGCTCCACCGCGTGTCACAACCGCAGCGTTGCAAGGGCTGCTAGCGCAAGTGCAGCGTCTCCAGCAGGAACAGCGCAGCAACGGTGGCGGAGCACTGAGCCCGGAGCAGAGGTCCCGATTGGCTTCCGCTTGTCATATGCTGTGCGCTGCGATCGGGTCGTTGCTCAGCACCATCCCTTACTTGCTGCAGCAATGTTCCCGTTACAATGCTTACCCGGGTGTAGCCAGCAACGGACTGCGATCTAGTGTATCCATATTCTCCACGTGTACATTGGCGCTTGATGACATCATCAAGTCACTGCTTACGTCATCAAATACTAAGAGAGATTTCGCACAGGCTGTGTCAGCACTTGAAGAACATTCAGAGCTGCTCAGGGATCACGCGCAGCTTTTTAAAGTCATCTACGCTGTCGTGCAAGTGGCATGGACAAGACTGGCGACCTGATCGTTGATCATACTCAGTTTCCGGACGACTTTCTGGACACTGCTGAGAGTATGGAGCGGAGAAGCTTCTATGGACGGTGCCTCGGCCATCATGTAAGTCACTGTGAGAAGTAAGGTGGCATTTGTATGTGTGCTCTGCGACCGTAGAGTACAATAGCTGTCCGTGGTCTTTTGGATACTCCTACTCGATCCCCCTTTGGTGCGTCCATGGAGCTATAAAGCCGAGACCTCTGGTCGGCTGAGCCCCACCACCACATGCACACTCCATTATTCACCCCAGTGTCTGGAGATAATGTGGATTTTGTAGAGAAAAAAAAGAAGAAAAAAACATCCGAGTTTCAAAACAAACAAACAAAGGTGTTAGCATGCCATGTGCGGTTGACGTTGACGATTTGTTCTGTACCATGCTCAACACTCTCTTTTTGCTGCAGAGTGCCAGCTCTGAGCCTTCTAAGGCAGTCATCATTCACTTCCATGGTGGAGGGTTTCTGGCGCAAACGTCACAGTCACATGTGCTAGGTCATTGGAAACAAATGGGTGTGCTTTGCTGCCACCATGCTCCATCCATTTCTCCGCTGCCGTAGCCAATAAAACAAGATACTGTACCATGTGTGTAACACGGATGTGCACCAGGTTTTCATTTGGCCCCATATACAATAGTACAGTACTGCTCCATGACATCCAGTCGCGTCACTCAAGTACGTGCCGGGCGTTGCGCAGCCCTAGACCTGCGAACACTGGGCTGCGAAATGGTGCAAGGCGCAAACTTGACTCACGTGACCGGATTTCATTGAGCATCACTGTACATAATATTAGTATACCCTATGCATGTGTCTTCCTTGCGGTGTATTGTTCATGCAGAGCTATCTAAGCCACTGGGCCAACCAGCTCAACGTTCCCGTGGTGTCCGTTGACTACATGACGGCCCCCGAGCACCCGTACCCACGTGCCGTCAACGACTGTTTCTACGCGTACGCCTGGGTGCTGAGGAACGCCACCAGCCTGGGCACCACTGCCGAGAAAGTCATCCTGGCCGGCGACTCGGCCGGAGGTAACTTTGTCTTCGGAGTGGCATTCCTCGCTGCGCAGTACCAGCTTCGGAAGCCATGTCTGGTGCTGGGCGCGTACCCTGCTCTGAAAATCTCACTGGATCTGTCACCGGCACGCTGCCTAAGCGTAATGGATCCGCTGTTACCCATTGGAACGCTGCGGGCATGTTTGAATGCGTACCGGGGAGTGGCAGGTGAGATACCAGTTCTTCTTTTCCTTGGAAATTTCACTGTATAGTGCATTCCTGGGATTAGCAAATTAGAATTGGCAAACGTTGGCATCTTTGGATAGTGACAGCTGATAAGAGGTGCATAGACTGTCACTCCAGTAAAAATTCCTTCGGTGCAAATAGGATTGCCCATTTCACAATAATATATACCCTTACCTTGTAATGTGAACAGTCGGCGTGGAGACAGTAACTTTTAAAATTATAGCTAACGTGGTTGCGATATTGGTGTGTGACAAGCAAGGTGGCATGAAATAAAAGTTAAACTTCAACATTAAATACCCAGGGTCTAACACCCTTTTCTCCTTTCATCGGGTGTGGAGTGCTGTTTCGACGACCCTGCGTATCCTTTCCCAGACCTCAGGTGTGAAGTACCTCACCTGTGAATCACTGAGGTGGATGTCCCCTAGAGGTACCCTCAGGGAGTACGTAAATACCAGCGTTTTACTACTCCCTCATACGTTCTACTGAAGTTTGACTGTATGCGACGTAGTGACAATGATAGGCGTTACATTACTTTGTCCACGCCAACGTAGGCACCTTCTCTGGGAGGTTGCTCAGTGCACCCAATGTGAGAGCTGTTCGCACAATATGGGCCGGAATTGGCTGTAGGCTGCAGTCTCCCTCTGCGTGCGTGTGTGTGTGTGTCCACGTGTACTACGGTGAAACTACACCAAGTCACGTTCTTAGCACATCGACAATCAACTTTCACACTTCATGTCTTGTGCTTATGCAATGTGAAAGAACCTACAGTGCTGCTCAATGAAATCCAGTCGAGTCACTCACGTACGTGCTGGGCGTTGCCCTAGACCTGCGAACATTGGGCTGCGAAATGGTGCAAGGCGCAAACTTGACTCACGCGACCGGATTTCATTGAGCAGCACTGTACTTTAAAGTGCTTTGCTGTGACTTTGTCACTTTCTGGTTAGCTGTGATTTTGTCACTTTCTGGGTAGCTGTGTATGCTGTGCACAACCGGATTTCATTGAGCAGCATTGTATGGTTTTGTCACTTTCTGGGTAGCTGTGTGCACATCACCTCAAGCTTTGATTTTCATCACCTCGAGCTTTGATTTTCATCACCTGGAATTGAAACAAAACTGCGTCGCTTCCTTTGTCCTGCTTTCTTTATCTGATGCAACGTTGGTGATGGATGAGGACAGAGAGCTCTGTGACTAGAGGCAGGTGTTTGGTGGACGTGGACCGTGTGACTTGCCTTTGCCCTTGCTATAGTCTCCTTAAAGTCATCGGAATCCACTCTCTCAGTCTCTCTGTGCTCGCGCTGCTAGGCTATGCTGTGGATGTACTCCGCAATGCTGATTGCTCTGTGAGTACCAGTTCATGGTGTTCTTCTCTTGTCCTGTCCAGCACGCCAGAGTATCACCCGAACACCGGTCACCTGTCACAGCTGCAGTCGGGCATCCACCAACGTCATGCCACCATCCTGAATGCTTCGCCGGCCTACCTCTCTCCACTGCTGGCCAGTGATGAGATGCTGCACAGCTTACCATCGGTTGCATTGCTGGTAAGCCACTATAGCACACATGGCAGTACGGTATGAGTTATGCATTCACATACCAGTAGCTGAGGAGTGCTAATTCCGTACTTATCGTATTGACAAACTGGCCTATTGATCAGGAACTGTCCGCAAATACACCCCTGTCCAATACTCTTTCGAGAAGGAACCTTTCCGATGCCCCGGAAAACCCAAGCACTGCTATACCACACGTAGGTGTGTGAATTGTGACTAGATGCAATAGTCATGTACATGTAACTAAGTTAGGCAACCTTACAACATGTGCAATGTTGGAAGTGTGTTTCACCAAAAAGGAGACCTAGAGTAGAGAGTCTTCTGTGTAGTCTCTACATGTGACATGATGAGCATGTAAACAACCTAATTCTGAAGTACAGTCATGCACATGTACGTACTTCACAGGATCTGCTGGAGCCACAGAGTCAGAGGTCAGCAATGTTGTGACAGGCCCTGGCCTGTAGCTCTGGGTCTGGGTGTGATGTACAGTCAGATCTCGCTTATCCGGATCCCTCGCGACCCGGAAGAAAATAGCTGGCTACAGATTTACAGCATACGTGATGCATCCAATGTAACCGGTGTTCGGTTATCCAGTTCCCTCGCCTATCCGGATATTTTTGTGGAAAACGGATGTGTGCGGTTAAGCGAGGTCTGACTGTACTGTTAGCATTTTCAAGCCTTTAATACTGATCAATGCAAGGAGCAGTCTGTGTGTATTGAGTAGCGATGTCTGGAGCAGCTAGTCTGTGTGTAATGAGTAGCTGGCCATGTGAGTTCCATAGAAAATCGATTGTGCCTGAGACATATTGCGTGTCTGGGAAGGGGTGTTAATAGAGAGGTTAAGCTTTACGTGACACGAAAGTTCAGCTCGCGCGTTGGAAAACAACGCAAGTGACCTGCAGCTCACGTCGAAATTTGGAGGTTTACGCCTAATTTGACGTGATATTGCGCATCACGTCAGAAATAACGTGCAGCTTAACCTCTCTCTAATAGTCAGTCATGTGAAGTGTACACAGAGCACCTTGGTAAGCACATAATTATAGATCATCTACATGTATGTGCTGGACCCTGCTAGGAATGGGAAGGTGGGTTACTAGCACCCCTTCCACAGAGAGTAGTGTGCAGTATGAGCTGATAGAACTTCCATGACAGCGACCTCCATTGGAGAAGGACCCCTGCTGTCTAGTGGAAGAGTTGCCTGAGGCTCAGCCGTACTTCTTATCGGTATCTTTGAGTACAAGAACATTTCAAAATGCTACATTATTGTGCTCCTTTGTGGGTGTTCAAGTAAGAAAGCTATGTTTCTTTGCCGATAGATTTCTTCGTGCTATGGGTCATCTCTTACTCTGTGTGTGTGTGTGTGTGTGTGTGTGTGTGTGTGCCAGCTAGTTCAGTTGGTGGGTACACTTATGCCTGTGTTGGGTATGTTGCCAACGGGCTCGGCTGCTTGAAGGTGTAATGTTGTACTTGCCACCTTTGTTGGTTCCAGGGTTCATATACTTTCTATTTGAAGTATACATACCTGTTAACCATGGACTGCTTCTGGCTAGATTAACTCTTGTGTAATCGATGGTGCTAGTGATGTCTAAATCAGATCCAGCCTGATTTAGCCACCCGCACTAGTAGCAAGTATTACCTCCACTGGGGGCAGGGGTAACTGCAGTTGGATCCCAGGACGGATACCCTGATGCCGTCAATCCTTTTTCTGCACCTTGTCCACACCCACTTACTGAGGTGTGGTGAGCCCATAAGTGGGATCATTTTCAAGTCCACCCAGCGTTTTGGGGATTTCAGGGGTGTCGGCCGGTGGGCGGTTCAATAACCAATTGAGTCATCTTTCCAAGATTCCTTTAGAGTCTCTCTCCCCTCTCCCGGGGAGACCCACGTGACCAGTTTTGGCAGTGAGCAACAAGTACAAGTACAGGTGTGTGTGTGTGTGTGCATGTGTGTGTGCGTGTGTGTGCATGTCTCTCTCTCTCTCTCTCTCTCTCTCTCTCTCTCTCTCTCTCTCTCTCACACACACACACACACACACACTCTCTCTCTCTCTCACACTCTCTCTCTCCATCCGTTCTGTTGTACCTTTCAGCCAAGTTCATTTGACCCCCTCTTGGATGATTCCATCGTCATGGCGCGTCGTCTGCACGCACTCGGCAAGGATGTGACACTACACCCATTCGACGGAATATCCCATGGCTTCCTCAACTTCCACGCAGTCAGCCGCTTGGCGCAGCAAGCCACCGACGTGTGCATTGAGTTGATGGACGCAGCAATCAAGCAACACGACCAAGATGTTTAGTCGTGATACAAGTAGTCCCTATTGCAGTATGAGATGTCACCACTCATGCGTTCTCAGTGCAGCACCGGACATTTGCCCATTGGCACTCATTTTACGAGTATTGAACTATTTAAAAAAATACTTAAGCAAGGTCCATAATTAGTTTTATTCCCGTAGCTATGCAGAAGACGTTACTTCAGTAACGTCTGGCGCTAGCCAGGGTCCACACAGCTTTAATTTAGTGTTTGTGTGTTTGTGTCACGCCTGGCGCTATCCCGTATCTGTCCCGTACCGTACCATCAAACACAGCTGGCCGCAATATTCAAATAGGGCTTTCAACCGCAAGATCATAACGTGAAGCAACTTGGAAGAATGAGTATGAATGCGAAGTGTATGGGGGAATGCATGTAGGGCGATAGTGCGGGTTCGAATCCCAGGTAATGCCCGAAAAAAATAGGAGAATTGAAAAATTTATAACATCCAAAATTTTTTTTGCCGTCATCAAGGCGGTAGACGGTGTCGTATTACCCTCGACCGTACCTATCCCGACCGTACCGTACAATCAAAAACGGCTGGCCACAATGCATATTCCAATAGGGCTTTCAAATACAAGATCATAACGTGAAGCAACTTGGAAGAATTAGTATGTATGCGAAGTGTATCGGGGGATGCATGCAGGGCGATAGTGCGGGTTCGAATCCCAGGTTTAATATGTCTAAAAACAAAAAGTAGAAACTTATAAGAATTTATGACATCCCTATGCTTTTTTTTGTCTCGGTCATCAAGGCAAAAAAGCATAGCGTAGGGCCCTGAGCTTCCAAGCTCTCTCGTTACCAAGCATCAAGTTGAAGTGGTTTGGACATGTTGCAAGGCATCAGGATAGCTACTCCCACTACTTCTTGGATGGAATAGTGCCTGGTTCTTGGCTGCATGTAGTCTAGCCTATTTTGCACTAGCGTGACCCATGCTACCGGCATACCAACAGCTCCTAAACAAAAAATAATGCGGTGCCCACGTTATTGTTGATATAAATATGACTGTGGCTAGTAGGGTAGTGAGTCAACACAGTAAAGAAATATACACCAGTTCTATGTGCGATAGTGCAGATCTGATACTTGCTGGATATAACATTGGAGGTTAGCGTCAATATGCACTTGGAACACTAGGGACAGTCCAGCCATCCTAGATGACTACATTATCATACTCCCATCAGAGGGTGTACATGATTTAAACATACACACATAAAACGAGGCACTCAACTGTGAATGTACAAAGAGCCATGCGAACACGTAGTCTACTGTAAAACGACAAACTTTCGCGAGCGATTAACTTTCGCGACTTTCGCGAGCAGGGTCGAATCGCGAAAGTTTGACACGCGAATATGAAATTTGTACTACGCGATCGATGCGTCGATGATCGATCGTTTTGCAACAGATTTTTACAGTACGAGTAGGTCTACGTGCGCGCGCATGTATCACTCACTGCACTGACTGTACATTCACAGCGCTGATCGATGCTTGCACGGCCGGCTATGTCCAACCAAAGAGCGCAGCTGTTGCAATGACGGGTTACGTACCAACACCAGTCTTGCAAGTAAGGGTTGGTTCACATATCGCCGGTACGCGCCGGGAGTCACCGGCGGTGGGCTTATTGCAACCTCTCCCGGCGCATTGCGATTATGTGAACCAGTGCAGTCGTAACAAAATCACACGGTAAAATATCGCAAGGGACCGCCGGCAAAGTTGGACAGTGCCCAACTCTTGCGATCTGCCCCGGCGCCGATCCCGTACAATTTTGACCAAAAGTGGTTTGTGAACCGTTCGCGCCGGTGATCGCCGGCTGCCGGGAGCCAGACTTTGTCAAAATATCAAACCAACACTTGTCCTAAATTTTCCTCAATTGAAGCTAGAGAGGAGGTCCGTTCGCCATTCTTGTAGTCGCTTCAAGGTGGCAAATAAGTCAGCATACCAGCCCGTCCTTCTCGGATGATCTGCTTGACCATTGTGCAACTTCTGAGACAAATACAATTGAAACAAATAGAAAATATGATGGATACATTGGCAAGTTCTTGTGACTTCACCAACGTTTGCAAGCATAATTTCGACACAATCGCTTACTAGACTGCAATAAAATGTGTAGAAGTATTTTCATGATCTCCAGTAAAAGTAGCACCGAGTGGCCATCACCGAAAGACCTTGAACTACTGAAGAAACAAAGAATTCAAGCTTCAATTGGCAAACCTGTCGTAGCATTTGGGCACATTCTGTACTACTTTGTAGTAGATTTGGTACTCGAACCGTATGCGCAACGGATCGGGAGCTGGCTCACCGCCGATGTCTTGCGGCGCCGATTTTGCTTATGTGAACCAACCCTAACAAACATTAGTTGTCGTTGGAGTACGGCGACTTGAACCAGAGGAGAATAAAACGATCGACTGGAGAATGTCTCAGTGTTGTGGAGAGTGTTGTTGAACTTCTTGGAGCGTTTGGCCAGCTTGCTGTTGCGTAGATTTTAGTGTTGTACTGCTCGAAGATGTCTTCTGAATTTTATCGCGATGAGTATCGCAGTGGCTCAGCAGTTCGAAGAGAAAGTCTTCCAATGATCCCTCTTCGAACGTGCCATCCTTTCTCTCAGTACTAGTACTTACCTTATGGTTCTCTTTGATGCCTTGATTCCTTCTTACATTCCTTGATTCCTTCTTTCATTCTTTGATTTCTTCTCTCATTCTTCATGCACTCTGCGCCCAGCACTCCGAGGCTTCGTAAAATATAATTCTTTGATTTTCGGTGGAAGGTAAAAATCGCTAAAATTAATCGCCGCTAACTGGTCCAGTTTTCCAAAACGCTAAATTTAGCCGCCGCGAAAGTTTGTCGTTTTACAGTATGTCTTTTTCTTAGCCTTGGCGCGGGGCACCTTCGTGTGCGCGGATGCCCATGCCTTGAGGGCAAACAGCTTCTTGCCCAGGTCAGTCAAGTCGACACCAGCTAGTTCAACCTACAAGTACACCGTGTAAACACAGAGATAGCACTGTGTTACATGTGTGTATCAAGACTCGCTGACTGAAGACTCACGAATCATGCATGCTCATATCACACGTGCGCATGCGAGACAGGAGACAGTTTGGGGAATGTCATCACACAGGAAAACAACACTAGCACATCGTTACACCACTGGCACTATGATAGGCATGTGACGTCACCCGGATGATGTGGATACATGAATGCAAGGGTATCCGGCATGTGAATACAAGAACACAGACAACAGCACAATAGGCACACAGCTACAGGAAACAACGCGAGGGGCAGTACCCAGAGCACACACAGGGAAGCGAACAATCACATGATCCGCTAGGCAGCAGCAGGACAACAAAACAGCCTAAGGACTACGAGATCTCGTATACTTAGCAGCAGGACAGACACATCCATTACTGGTCACATCAGCCGGCGGAGCACCCGCAACATACCTTGTCCTTGATAAGCTGTCCACGATTCTTAGCTCGTTCTGAGCGGAGGTTGATGGATGGGAACATCTTTACAAATTGAACATACCTGCAGAGGACATTGTAGGTCCACAAGAACTTGTCATAACACGAACCCACACATAGCCTAGAGGGATGATCCTTTCCCACCAACGACTACTATTCAAGACTTCAAGTACCATAGTACAATACATGTCAGTAGCCTATAGCGATAAGCAGCCCATAATTAAGTTCTCCGTATTCCAGGAGGGTCTAGATGCTGCTAGATATCCGGAGAGCATCATCTACTCATGTACCGTAGACCAGAGCTTTATCATAGATATCAGTCTGGTTGGTGAGAACTGAGTAGGCGGGAAAGCACCTAGTACAAACCACTGCATCAAACTTTAAAACAAATACGGACACACACACACGAGCGCACACTCATACACACAGGCACACGAATACTCATATACGTAGCAGTGTTCTGACGTACCTTGCTCGCGTGCTGTTGTTGGGCCGACTGCCGTGCGCCACACGCTGGTCCCAGATGAGTAAGCTGCCAGCACGCATGGGTACTCTCTGGGGCTGTTTGTACATGGGATCATGGCCATGCACAGGTATAAAGTTCTACAAAGAGAACACAGAGATCACAGGTAACAACCAACCATTTGAATGGTAAAGTAGTCGTTGTTGATGAAATCCAGCCAAATAAAACATCAGTACCCCGCAGCAGTACACAGACAACTGTCCCTGTGGGCAACAACTGTATGGTCCTGACCCTAGTTGAGCATGATAAGGCTGGATTTTGCTGGACATGACAGTCGTTTTAAAAAGCAGCACAGTCCCGGAGAAGGTTGCAGGAGAAAACAAGTAGCTGTAGAGAGAGTTTGTTTTTTGCAGATTTAGATTTATATTGCTCCAGGAATGGTCAAGGGTGAACAAGGGTCTTGTCAACTGCACAAAGGTGTTGTTTGTTGCTCGGACCGCGGTCACGTTCTCAGTACTGAATATCACACCAGCCTTGTCGCGCTATACATTGTGCCGTGGTGGTCACAGGTGAACGCGTTGGAGTGTCGCTTCTCAACAGAGCCTACAAAACAAAGTCATGGCGCGTGTGCCGTTATCACCGTTTGCATGAAGCCTCAGATGTCGCGGAGTGATTCTTAGTTTCTTACCTTGACTTTCGCTCAGCTCCCCGGCAAGTTTTCCTGTTTCTGTAGTTACGTCATGACCAGTATGGCACTCAGCTGTGGGGTAGCTAAACGATGAACCTAGTAGGGTGCAGAAAAAAAACACATATACACCATACATTAAAAATCCGGTTTGCATCAGCTGTGGATTTTTCAACTCCCATCCTCCCAGTCCCTGCAGAGAAACTTTGGTATAATTAGTCTGATGTGATATTGAGTCGCGTGATATTGCAAGATAACACACAAAATGTCACACAAAATGTCACACATTGAGTGCCAGATTAGATAACATTCATATCACTTATGTTACATGGACAAATGTGGGCACAAGTTATGCGATTGAGTCTACCAACTAAGCCAGATTTTGAAGAGTCAGACGTGCACAATCCAGCACAAAACTGACAAGGAGCACGGAGACATTCCACGGCATGAAAGTGCCTTGTGCCCACATTTTTCCATGTTACAATTTTTTCTTGGCTCACCGTCTGAGTTCCAATCTCTTATGTGTCGAGTTATAGTATTCTTGAATTGTGTTCAGTTTATCATCATTATAATAAGGTCGAGCATTGAAACGATTGTTTTCAGAATCAGAATATTCATTGAAATGCTGATAAGTAGTTGATACGTGTGGATAACACAAGTGGTTATTTGTAGAGGTTATTCTTCTGGCAACTTTTTATTTCGCCATTTGTTTGGATAATGAACCTACCGTTCGCACAGACTGAGCTCACACAACTTCTCAGCTTCAAGGGCAGTCGTAACTGACTTCTTTAGTTTCTCCAGCTGGGTGTTGTGTCCTCCACCTTGTTTCATGCTGTCAAACTAACAACATGTGTGAACTATAACAAGGTTTATCTAATACTAGTATTGTACTAGTATTGGGTTTGTACAGTCTATATCCAGCCCACTGATAATGGTGCAGAGCCACTCCGTTTTATGTGTCTATCAGCACTGCTTGTTGTACTGTTGTGCATTATCATACTACTACGCATTCGTTCCTCATGTTGTATTCACGTCTGATGCGCGTAGTCGCGTACACTGCTTTCATTCCTCATGTTGTATTCACGTCTGGATGCGCGTAGTCGCGTACACTGCTTTCACTTCTCATGTTGTATTCACGTCTGATGCGCGTAGTCGCGTACACTGCTTTCGCGCAATCTTTTGATTTGAATGTTTTTTGAATCTCCGCTTCTGCTTCGAGAGAAGCAGAACTTTCCTTTGTACTGCAAGATGATTTCGATCAGAGTCAGAGTAAAACATTATAATACAGTCTTCTAAAACAACGAGTCGTGTGCTATCCGGAGGCATGTTCGAGTAAGAACAGGGTTATATAATAGTACTTGTCTGTATCAGAGGGTCCCGGGCATCATACAGGCGTAGGAATAGGGCCTTTGTAAATAGCTGCCGTTCTTTGCCAGTACGGTAATGTTTCTGTGGGCTCTTTTACCTAGGGTTTTTGTCTCTTTTTTGTGTTCCAATTGATTTTTACTTTTTATTTTTGTGTTTAATACTAACATTCATGCATTTTTATGACTTGAGGCTGCACGCGTGCTAGAGTGTACGTGAAGTGTGTGGGTACAGTGAGGGCTGCGTCCCACCCGCCTGTGTGGATTCACAGGAAGTGTGAGTTACGAAGTCTGAAGAAAATGTTGAACGGTCTCTGCTGGGATGACGACTACACCATAGCTCAGTGGTTAGAGCATCGCTAGCTACAAGCGAGGGTCCCTGGTTCGAGTCCTGGTGGTGACAGTCAATTTTTTGTTCAGACTTTTCCCGTTTGTCTCTTTCCCTCAAACTAGTGAAGATTCATGCATTTAAATTGATTTTTGTACTTCAAAGTAGTTTACTGAATTTGAATTTGTTTGATGATATGTGCAATTCATTTTTCCCGCACAAGAGGCTTTACTAGTACTTACCTGCGGAGGCATTGGTTGTGAGAGTTACCACCTCACCCTCGCAGTTTGGCGCTGCATCCCCTCTGAGATGAACGGCTGCTGAAAATGTTATTGCGTCTGCGTTGTTGTGACTGCTTTTGCTACGCTGCCTGCTCTTCTTGACATTGCTGCTGCTACGAGTACGAGTTCGTACTGCAGTCTTCTGTCTTGGCAATTACTGCACTAATAAATAATATTGAAGTAATAATATTCACTGGTACAGTGGTAGAATTAGTTGAAAAAGACATCATGATATTGATAATACTAGTAAATTATTACTAGTAATCATCGAAAGAAGTGAACATGAACCGCTTCGAACACACGTTCGGCAAATATTTTTCCCTTGGCCGCGGGCCTAGCCTGGCCGTAGCTGTAGCTCAAGACTGCACTCGTACTGGGTCACGGCGAAGTGTCTCACTCGCTCTACCGCCGCAAGTCTGGAGCGCTTTGCGCTGGTGGCTCTCGCGTGCGCGCGCTTCTGGTTGCCATGGTGCAAAAACTGCCGCACTCCTAGACCAGCGTCCCTTTAGTCCTTCGCAATTACATCCTTTCGTCAGTGCGTGCGCGAGCGTTCCCATTTCGATTTCGTATCACACACACGTGCTCACCTAAGAAATCCAAATTTCCAAATCCGACAGTATCACGTGCAAACACTCCGAAATCCATGGAACTTTTGACCTTTGCAAGGCAGAAAGGAGAAAATCAAACCGCGGTTTTTTGACTCAAGACGTCTCAACACGGCCACATGTACATGTACCAGATCACCACATGGCCATGCGCATACAGTATGCATGGCCGGGGATATGGTCAACTGATCGTCCTCGAGTTTCTGACCTGAGTGAGCGGTGCACTTGTGCATGTGGCCAAGGTTGTAGCTGTGCTTTCTCTCTCAACTCTAGTCTTGACTTTTGGCGGCCTGAAAACAAAGACCGAGGATGGCTGAAAAGAAAGTCTTTACCAAGGCTGAAATCGCCGAGCACAACTCCAGCAAATCGTGCTGGCTTGTAATCCATAACAAAGTCTACGATGTGACGAAGTTTCTGAATGAGGTAATCTTCCAGTCAATTGTTGAAATGGATGTGTACAATTAATTGTTTAGTTTGAACAGTTATCTTGTTTGTACGTGGTGGATTTGTCATTTACCTTGCTTTTCTATTGGCGATCTTCCTATGTGTACTTGCCATGCTATGTAGCATCCCGGCGGTGAGGAGGTTATGCTGGAAGTGGCTGGAGTTAGCTGTAAGCAGGAATTATGATCATGAATTATTGGGTTCTTTCTATTTTTTGAAAAATCATCATGTCGGTCCTGTTACTATTATTAAGTTCAAAACCCTAGTCTAACAGATGAGGCTGGCGTAGCATTTGGATCCATACCGGATGTGGGGCATGTAATGTAGTGTACTGTACATGATAGTAGTGATGACGTTGGACTGTCTGATCCAGTGCAATGACTATGTACCATCATGTAGCTCTATCATGTCTAGTAGACACCTGGACTGGACATGTACCATTGAGATAAACCCTACATTGGTTATTTTGTTTCTCCAACGCCCAAATCAGTTACTGTGTGTATACCATAGCATGCAGTACTTGGGTTGTCATGGCTTGAGGCACAAAGTCTATTTCTGCTCTGTGCCAGAGTACTGAAAGGGGAAGCCCGTTGACACCGGGTGCTGTGTGTGTGGGGGGGGGGGGGTCCCAATGCAGCCAGGTGTGTTGTCCAGTAATACCGTATGCCAATATCACAACCTCTCTGTTTTTGTTGATTTGCTCGTGCAATGTGTAGCCTCTGGCGCATACGCCACTTCAGCCTTTGAGGATGTCGGCCACTCAACCGATGCACGTGCGATGCTGAAGGACTATCTTCTGGGTGACGTGGCGGAGGTAAGCGTTGCTTTAGTCTGCTCTTCTACCCTCGTGGCTAGATCTTTTGAATGGAAGTAGGTTGCAGTACATGTACGGAGTTTCACCATTGTAAAAAAAGTGGCATCCCCTGCCAGCCCTTCTCATGACAACTTTAAGAGGGGGTACACACAATACAGCAATGCAGTGGTCTACACTGATCCTCAGTACACCCCATTGTACAAATCCTAACATCAAGCATTGTTGCTAATGGAGCATTGTTGCTAACGGACAATTGTCAGGGCACGTTCTTGTGTGTAAAACAGGTTTCTGCTCCATCTGTCCTTATTCTTTGTTGTTGTTGTTGATGTTGTTGTTGCTGTTGTTGCTGTTGTTGTTGTTGTTGTTGTTGTGTTTGATACAGGCTGACCGTGAGGATGACACGTCGTCGGAGCCGGTAACCAGCTCTTGTGTGATATGCTAGGGCATGTGTCTAGTTGCTGGTGTGTTGATCACCAGCTTACTGCCGGACACAGTCCTGGGCACGGTTAGGAGAGAACTTAGCTGCTCAGTGCTCCCAAATTGTTGACATACATCTTGGCCTCTGGTTTGTGCTGGCATCATGGCACTGTATGTGTACCCTTGCATGCACGTGCACACAAACACATGCACACGCACAATGCTCTTCTCTTACCAGCAGTGGCGTTTGGGCTGAGATTGTGAGAAGAGCGGGTGCTGCATGTAGCTGCTTGTCGACCCGTACCAATTTGTGCAATGCAGACCAGCATATTGTACGCATTTGAAGCGGGTTATTCTGTTCTGAGCATGTTGATGGTAACCCCCATGTGAGATAATCAATACGACTTTGTCAGTGCTCTGTTTCACTTAGCGCCTACCCTGGTATCATGGTGATTGGTTTTTGAATGCAAGCGTTGCACTATCATTGCCTTGAAAATTGACTCCCAAGACAAACTCATGGGAAAGGACTGGTAAATCATTGTGTGTGTGTGTGTGTTTAGGTAAAGACGACACCAAGTGCTCCAGAGGCTAAGTAAGTAGTCTGACTTGTGATTGGTGTTGCTACTACTCTAGTATGGGGTCTCTCCTCGATGTTCACCGTGTGCCACAACCGTGTAAACGACATGTGGCAATGGGTCAGGCAATGGGTCAGGCATTGTGCTGCACGTACTGTACTTTCTAATTTCTATGCACTGCTGCTGCTGCTGATGATGATGATGATGATGGATGTGCTGAGAGCTGTGCAGTGTGCTTGTGACACATTGCCATGTATGCACAGGTCAGGCAGGCAGGCCCGGAAAGTGGAAATGACTATGCGCTGCATGCCGGCATAGAAAATGAAAATTAATGGTAACAAATATCGTGGACGCCGCTGAATACTTAGTACATGTTTGCAACTGTGTCCTGTGTTGTTGCAGCGGCGGCGGTAGCTCATTCATGACCGTGCTCGTTCCCATCGCCGTTGTCCTCCTTGGAGTAATTGCCTACCGCTATTTCATTGCTCAATAAGATCCTACTGCGGGCCTGTTGCTGCTGCTGTTGCTGCTGCTGCTTCAGTATTTAGCCAGGCGGTACAAGTAGTTTCATGGACTATTGCCGTGTTGTAGAATTGGGTAAGGCCTGTCGCTGTTCTCTATGTTCTCATCTGTTTAACTCAGTAGTGGATGCTGTGCTGGCTCGTTATCATTTGCTCATTTTAATGCAAGCTTTCACTGTTCCGTTGGTCAAACCAGCACAGGATCCATTGCACGCTATGATCTTCCATACGATTTCGACGCTGCTTGCTTCTGTTTTTTCTTTCTTATGCCCTCTCCTCTTCAATGTCGCCATAGTTTGTTGCCGCCTGGCTCTAGAGATCTGGTTCCAATTGATGCCAGCAGCGCACATGCCAGCGCCTTGTACAAAACTGCTGTACTGCTGTATGTTGACAGCTCACTAGCTAGGTATGCCTCAATACCTCCATCTCTTTTTAGAAGCCACATTCGAACTTCGAAGTCACCTGCCAAGATTGGTAACAGCTTAACAGGGAGAATACATCATTCTGATGGAAGCTGTGAGCAGAGGCTGGCTGGTAGTCGGGCCATGTACCATAAAATAGCGGTCCAGCTGCCCCTGGCTTGAACCAAATCCTGTATCTGTGAAAGAACCCGCGCTATGCACACACTTTCTTCAGTATACAATCTCATCCTTCCGGTACAAGCAAGCAGCTGAGTTTGCATTGAAGATCACATTGAGTGGTGGTTAAAACCTACAAATAGCGCATGGAAGTGGCGGCATGGGTTGTTACCCCAGATGGTGCTTACTCTCGCGTGCCTTTGCGGTGCTGTAAATGCACAGTCCAGACTCCTACCCCCGGTTATCTGAGCACTTTGGACAAGCATGTTTGATGGGGCCATGCTCTGATACTCTCACCAGACCTATGTCACTCTGACACGCACGTAGTGATGGCCAAAGATGGTCTCTATTTTATACCCTGACACACACATTGTTCAGTATCACATGCCTCCGGGGGCTGTAAGAATCATTTTACTCATGCTTCATGGAAAAAAGAGGCAATGTATAGTCTGGATACTTCAAATGGCCATTGCATAATTATACCATTGCCTTGTGATTCTGTCTCCGGGGAAAATTGCGGGAAAAAATCGCAAAAAACGCGGCATAATATGGCATAATTTGCGGTAAATATGCGGTGAATAATATTGATGTGCGGCAATTTTCAGTGAGTATGTAGTGAAATCAATCAGTTACAAGTCTCTGGTGTAAGCACTCGTCATATTTGAGTAAAAAGCCGCCACGATGAGACGTTGCTGACCGAACAGTGCACTGTGTGTACGTGTAGTGCAACAAAAAAGTTCAAAAAACGCGGTCTTATAAAAATTCGCAAAAAACGCGGGAAAAAAACGCGGCCGTGGAATCGCAATTTTCCCCGAGGACAGGTGATTGCATGCACTCAATGACTAACTACCAACTTCACAGACAAGACAGGTACGAACGAAAACTGCAGTAATGAATGAAGTTCAACCACTGTCAAAATTATGACAATAATTATTGAAACTGCAAGTAAGTTCAGCATGGAAATATCAAAAGGCTCCTGTTGTACACAGCAGTTGCTAGAGGTACTGCGTTGGTGGACTCGACGCTACTTCCGTGCGACCTTAGTCAATAGTAGTGTTGTACAGTGTCGGTATGGGACTGCACATTTGCACTTTCCAGGCATTCAGACTGTGTGTATACGCAAACCACTAATGATCGCCCTTCAAACACAATCACTAATGTCTAATGATCGCCCTAACTCACGAACAAGTACACTTGATACAAATCGCTTGGTTCCCCATAATAAAGGTGTGTACGATACTTTCACAGCACTCTCTGTGGCCTGCGATTTGATTGGAGCATGCACTGCTTTAAAGAGTCTAACGCCTGTCTGAATGGGTAGCTACACTTGTGGGTGTGGGTGCACAACACACTCCAGAGCGGCCAGACACATTCAAGCAAAGCAATTCGTTTTCTTACACATGTGATCAGCCTAGTTGTAGAACTAGAAGTCTGTAAGGCAGTTCGAATACAAGATGAGGTTGGCAGACGCAACAGCTTTAGTTTTAGAAGCAAACATGGGGAAGTCCCAGCAGAAGAATGCAATACTAGTCACTAATATAATCTGACGGGGTACGCATCGTTCTTATATTACCCTTAGCAGATGGCAACGTTAGGCGAGATTCTAATCATGGATGAGCTCATAAACATGACTCCTTTTCTAGAAATAGCCAAGAGAACGAAAATGCATATCAACAAACCTAAATGTCAAAACGTTTCTGTTGACAAAGAGAAGCAGGCAGTCCCGGTGTCTAGCAATGAGCTTCATGAAAAGCAGATCGGTTTACGAGATGAAGATACTTTCGAAAGTACGCAAGACAGGCCTAGAATCATGGACGGATGTAGAGAGTGTGTATGTGTACTGCGCGCACGAGCTAGACTGTGACAGTAAGCGATGCACACAGTAACTGACCAGGAAAGCATGAGTGCCTTGATGTTCATGATGGTAGTGCGCGTTCTTCACACAGGACTATAGAAAATGGGCAATCGACTTATTTAATCAGCGACAATGCCCGGTGTACAGACATTAGAACACCTTTGGAGCTTTGGACGCCAGGTTCACGGGAGAGATGGTAGCCACGGTCGCGCTGGTGGAATCTCCACTCAGATGTCCATTCTGCTGCTGTCGTGATGGTGAAGCACCAATTTGATCTAAAGCCAACAACAACATTTAATCGACAAAAGGAACATAAGTTTAATTTTAATTAATACTGTTGCCATGATAGTGTCAAGAGCCACACCAGCAGCATTAGCAGCAATGTAAGGAATGCTGGATATCACCATGGTGACAACAAGCACACAGCGTACGGCCGGCCTACCTGAAGGTACGTAGAAAGTGAACGACGCGGCCCAGCCATGCTGCACTGCAGCGTTCCGATCGGTCTCGTTTTCAGAGAGCAGGAAGCGGAGCGGGTCGCTCACGGAATCCTCCGTGCCGCGGGTCGAAACGAATACGGGCTGGCGGCCTGCCTGCGGCGAGCCGTACGCATGGAATGAGAACACGTCTTTCCACCTGCCAAACTGGTTGCGTAAGGACAGCCGGAAGCGAGTTGGGTTTTCTAAAACAGAAGGCCAGACAAAACAAAACAAGCCATTGACTTGCAAGACAACCTAACTCTTCTTCTTCATCACTACTTGTAGGAGTTATTTAGGACATTTGCCTCTTGAAATCACGCACACGCCATTACTCAATCTCACCGTACAGATCAAGAGTAGGAGCAAGATTGACAACAAATCGACTACCGCACTCACCAGCTCTGAGCACGAAGATCTTGCGCGTGCCCGGAATCTCCTTGGGGAAGGCCATGAACGTGAACTTGGCGCGCCACGGCTGCCGCGGAGGCTCGCGGCCAACTTGAATACGCTGCGGGTCGTTCTTGGCGTTGCTGTTGCTGCCGCCACACTCGCTGACGTAGTAACGACTTGGCTGTGCTCCGCCGCTACCACTGTCCGTCTGATTCAGACCAGCTAGACAGGAAAACAGAAGAAGAAAAAAATGGGAAATCACACATCGTTCAATACTACAACTGAGACACTAGATATAGAGTGCAAATAAAATGTAAAGCATGCCACAATGCTAGCGAAGTCTAACCCTTTTACGGTCTCACATTTTTTCAAACTATCGTAACTCAGTCAATTTTTGAGCAAATTCGAACATCTAAATATCTGGGTTGAAGAGAAAGCTCCAGGCTATTCGTAGGAACAATCGCCGAAGCGATAGAGTGAACGGCTGCGATGCTACGAAGCTCGCGATCTGCGTCACGGCTCATTTGCGATTTGAGTGGGCGAGCTGGGTCTTGAGGACGGGTTTTTCCCTTTGCAGCTAGCTGTCGCCACAGAGACACGGATTCAAATGAGAGTATGGACTCGCAGCACTCCTCACAAAAAATGTGAGCTCGATGTGAGCAAGGAGAGGGAAATGGCTGTTGAATCTTGTTTCTCGTCGTGAATCAAGCACTAGGGCGATGTCGCTGCGCTGCAGCGCTGGACCCACGGCACGCTTGGTGTCGAATTGTAGCTCGGCGTGTTGCTCGTGTCCAGAGCTTTCCAGAGAGCCCAAGATCACGAAAATCAGCGAAGGGAAACTGAAGTTATGGGTGAATCAAGGTACGAAATTGTTGAATTCTGTAAATAGCCTCATTTTGACGGAATTCTGAGACCGTGAAAGGGCTAAAGGCCGCTGCATACTTCATTTCGCGTACAGGAAAGTCATCGCGCGATCGTCACGCGATGACTTTCCCGTACGCGAAATAGTCGAGCTCAAGTCAACTTTTTCGCGACGCGACGCGTTTCCCGTACGAGACATGAAGTATGAATCAGGCTTAAGAGCGGACGCTTTCGAATAAGTTAGAATCTAGCCTGTGTATTTCCAAGCAGTATGTTTTTCAGCTGGCCCGTGCACATTGACAGCACAAGTTGTGTCCTGACGAGGGCTGCACATGTCTAACGTGCTAACAGGACGTCATCACACTAAGAAGCTCAAACCTCTTTGGAGATGAAACAATTTTTTTACAGAAGAAGTGCCCCTTTCTCTGTGCTACCGTAAGTTGTTCTTTGGCATGCATAGACCAGGAGAGATACTCAGCCTTATGCATTTTGTCGTACTTATGGCAACTTGAAAGTACAAAAAACAAATTTCAGAATCATATAATTATGGGTCTACACATGCCAAAGAGCAATTCGGAACTAAAAAACAGCACTTCTTCTGTAAACGTTTTCCACAAAAGATACGTGTTGGTATAATGATATGTGATCTGATTGGGTTTACATGCAAGTTTCGTTGCACAAACAGCTCAAGGTGACCTACAGTGTAAAGCCTGATTCATACTTCATCTCGTGTACGGGAAACCCATCGCGCGATGGGTTTCCCGTACGCGAAATAGTTGAGCTCAGATCAACTTTTTCGCGACGCAACGCGTTTCCCGTATGCGACATGAAGTATGAATCAGCCTTAAGCATACTGCGTGTGGTACATAACTACACATACTATGCAGACTTACCCGTGCTTGCGCTGGCTGCCGCAGTGTTGGCCACTCTAGCAATGCCAGACATTGCCTCTGCTGCCTCGGCTAGTCCATTGCACAGGCTGTCATAGCTCTCATGCATAGGAACTAACATACATACATAGACATGCGCGCGCGCGCACACACACACACACACACACACACACATACACACACACACACACACACACACACACACACACACACACACACACACACAAGATTAAGGATAAGGATAAGTTGCGTTTCACACACACACACGTGCGCGCACACACACACACACACACACACACACACACCATTGGTACGACAGCGAACACGCAAAGACCTCCACCCGTTCCAGTACCTAACGCCGAGAGAACACCAAGAGTATGTAACTGTCATCATGGGCCAGTGTGCGATGTTCTACCTCTATTGTGTAACTGGTCTGTATCACGCTCTGTTCTCATGCACTCAGCACCATAGTCTCTGGTCTGTATCATGCTCTGTTCTCATGCACTCAGCACCATAGTCTCTGGTCTGTATCATGCTCTGTTCTCATGCACTCAGCACCATAGTCTCTGGTCTGTATCATGCTCTGTTCTCATGCACTCAGCACCATAGTCTCTGGTCTGTATCATGCTCTGTTCTCATGCACTCAGCACCATAGTCTCTGGTCTGCATCATGCTCTGTTCTCATGCACTCAACACCATAGTCTCTGGTCTGTATCATGCTCTGTTCTCATGCACTCAGCACCATAGTCTCTGGTCTGTATCATGCTCTGTTCTCATGCACTCAACACTATAGTCTCTGGTCTGTATCATGCTCTGTTCTCATGCACTCAGCACCATAGTCTCTGGTCTGTATCATGCTCTGTTCTCATGCACTCAGCACCATAGTCTCTGGTCTGTATCATGCTCTGTTCTCATGCACTCAGCACCATAGTCTCTGGTCTGTATCATGCTCTGTTCTCATGCACTCAACACCATAGTCTCTGGTCTGTATCATGCTCTGTTCTCATGCACTCAGCACCATAGTCTCTGGTCTGTATCATGCTCTGTTCTCATGCACTCAACACCATAGCCTCTGGTCTCTATCACGCTCTGTTCTCATGCACTCAACACTATAGTCTCTGGTCTGTATCATGCTCTGTTCTCATGCACTCAGCACCATAGTCTCTGGTCTGTATCATGCTCTGTTCTCATGCACTCAACACCATAGTCTCTGGTCTGTATCATGCTCTGTTCTCATGCACTCAGCACCATAGTCTCTGGTCTGTATCATGCTCTGTTCTCATGCACTCAACACTATAGTCTCTGGTCTGTATCATGCTCTGTTCTCATGCACTCAGCACCATAGTCTCTGGTCTGTATCATGCTCTGTTCTCATGCACTCAACACCATAGTCTCTGGTCTGTATCATGCTCTGTTCTCATGCACTCAGCACCATAGTCTCTGGTCTGTATCATGCTCTGTTCTCATGCACTCAACACCATAGTCTCTGGTCTCAGGGGCGTCACCGGACCCCTCACAGGGGGGGGGGGGGGGGGGGGGGCACAGGAATTTTGCACAGGAAAACACGAAAAAGTTCGCTGATAGTGAGCTGGCCAGACGCTTTCCTTTTTCGAGAAGACGACATTTTGAGAGGAACCAGCTTCAAAGACTCTTCAAACAAACACCCAGCACGCCGCCGCGCGTGTAGATTCTAGTACAAGGCCAAAGGATGCAGCGCTGCGCACACGTGCACGGGCGTAGTAGGTAAGTACTAAATAATTAATTAGTAGCACTAGTACAATCGGTCGTGTACATGTACATGCACTCGCTACATGCACTCACGCGATCGCGGCAGCGCAGTACAACTAGTTTTAGTGCATGCAGTTTATTAGTAGATTCTACCAGCACTACACTTTTCATAACCAGGAGTTCGCAAAAAACCAAGGTCGAATTTTTTAGGGGGGTGCACGTGCCCCCGTGCCCATCACGGGTGACGCCCCTGGGTCTGTATCACGCTCTGTTCTCATGCACTCAGCACCATAGTCTCTGGTCTGTATCATGCTCTGTTCTCATGCACTCAGCACCATAGTCTCTGGTCTGTATCATGCTCTGTTCTCATGCACTCAGCACCATAGTCTCTGGTCTGTATCATGCTCTGTTCTCATGCACTCAACACCATAGTCTCTTGTAACAGAGCATTCTCTTTTTTTGGACATTATCTCACAAACCATATCATTGTTCATTCCACTGAAGCTCACTCTCTCTCCCTAAACCCATGAAGACAAATCACGATGTGGTGAACTACTTGTACAATCTAGTCCCTTACTGAAAGTGCTGGAAGAATCCGTGAGTGACGAGGACACTTGTGTACAGAACACGTCCAGAAGGTCGAAGATGGGATAGTCTGGCCGTGGAGATGGTGTCTGTCCGCCTTCCACTGGCGAAGGACTGTCAGGGAAATCGCGGTGGCCTGGTCGGTAACCACCCTAAACACACACACCCAGAACACACACAACGCTAGTAAGTAGTCACAAGCAACAAAGTCATACCGGTAATAATTATGTCTACTCCAAACCTGCGCAGGTGGATGCTCGAAGGAGCAGTTATGATTTGGGTGTGAGTCACCTTAACACCAACACTGGATATACAAGACAGTGGACCAGTGGACCAGTAGACCAGTGGACCAGTGGACCAGTGGACAGTGTGGACAGTGGACAGTGGACAGTGGACAGTGTGGACAGTGGACAGTGGACAGTGGACAGTGGACAGTGGGCAGTGTGGACAGTGGACAGTGTGGACAGTGGACAGTGTGGACAGTGGACAGTGTAGGTGTACACTAGATATACAAGACATGGACAGTGGACAGTGTGGGTGCAGCAGTGCCAGCACAGTGACACCGGTACACAATACAGGTAGCAGTAGCAGCAGTAGCAGCAGCAGCAGCAGCAGCAGCAGTAGCAGCAGCAGCAGCACACAACTTATTTACACGTACAGACCACGCCGAGTAACTGTACAGAAGTATAACACCTGCATTCGTCTGGGATACTGATTCACAAAAACCTGATGGAACGGAGTGCAACAGCAGAAAGTCACAAGGCGAGGTGGGCAGCCACTGGGAATTCGTACGTACCGACTTGGCTTTAGCGCTATCCAACGCGGCTACAGCCTTGGCGTGGTGATGTTCTAGCACGGATATCTCCTCCGTCAGTTGGTCGTGGATCAGCTGCTGGAGGCGAGATGAGTTCTGGATGATGAACCCCACGGCTGTCAGCGAGTCCATCAATCTCTGGCGTTGGTCAATCAGCATTTGAAGATGTCTGCATACGAGTAAACCGACATAAACCAAAATTCAAACTCTTTGTAAGCAAATGTTCACAGTGCAGTATATGCCACAATGCAACACCACCAATACAGCAACACCACCAATACAGCAACACCACCAATACAGCAACACCACCAATACAGCAACACCACCAATACAGCAACACCACCAATACAGCAACACCACCAATACAGCAACACCACCAATACAGCAACACCACCAATACAGCAACACCACCAATACAGCAACACCACCAATACAGCAACACCACCAATACAGCAACACCACCAATACAGCAACACCACCAATACAGCAACACCACCAATACAGCAACACCACCAATACAGCAACACCACCAATACAGCAACACCACCAATACAGCAACACCACCAATACACCAACACCACCAATACAGCAACACCACCAATACAGCTTCTCGCCAAAGACACTACCGATTCATTGGCTTTTCAGTTTTGAAATGATTTACACAATACAAGGCTGGCACATAGAATCAGCTTCATCAAAATGCTTTGGCCAATGCTGCAAAGCTACAATAATGGCCAAAGACCAAAGCAAACAAGACCCACGTTACGCCAAGTTCAGTGAATTTACAAAGTTTTACTTCATGTGGCCTACCAGGGAGTAACATTACAGAGATTCCAGTCTCTTACTTTGCATCCTCGTCCAAACACGCCAGTAAAACACTGTCTTTCACTGCAGACTTCTTTCCTGGTGTCTGTGAAAATAGACACAACAACAACAACAACAACAAGGCCATCGTGAGAATAAAAGATTTCAAAAAGATTTCAAACAACAACAAAAGGTTGAACATGCGTAGTCAATCGCCAAGAGAATGCTGATCGTACTACTAACGTTTGAAAACGGAACGTAGGTGACTAATTTCTTGCAACTGTTGAGCTTGAGAGTTTCATGCAAACTAGCCTCTATGCCTGTATTCATATGCGTTGGCCACTCGTGTAGTCTATCAACAGCAGATCCCTATCCCGGAATTGGGACACAACAAAAATCGTACGGTGTTTTCGATCGTGATGCTAGAGAAAGCACACGAACATCCTTGCAGATCATGCCAGTGTCGGGGAGTGAATGGAATCCTTGCAGATCATGCCAGTATCGGGGAGTGAATGAACATCCTTGCAGATCATGCCAGTATCGGGGAGTGAATGAACATCCTTGCAGATCATGCCAGTATCGGGGAGTGAATGAACATCCTTGCAGATCATGCCAGTATCGGGGAGTGAATGAACATCCTTGCAGATCATGCCAGTATCGGGGAGTGAATGAACATCCTTGCAGATCATGCCAGTATCGGGGAGTGAATGAACATCCTTGCACATCATGCCAGTATCGGGGAGTGAATGAACATCCTTGCAGATCATGCCAGTATCGGGGAGCGAATGAACATCCCTGCAGATCATGCCAGTATCGGGGAGTGAATGAACATCCCTGCACATCATGCCAGTATCGGGGAGTGAATGCATAAAAACACTGAATACAGGTTTCAGAATGTACAACTTAGATCTTACCACCGGCTCAGACTGCCTGGATGTAGGGCTGTAAGAACAACACAAACGACACGTTACAACAGAAGTTAGAACTCAACTATGCATGGGAAACATCGCCTGGCACTCGATGCCATTGGTGCAAGCCAGAGGAAACACAACAGCAAGCCCAGCTGTACATTGAACTACACCGCTGTACTGAACGTGGCTGTTGTGTTGGTTCTGGCTTGCACCGCTGCACATCAATATGAGGCATTCACATTCGCATTGCCTACTGAAACCATCAGATACAAATGGACAGTTGCAGCGAGCGGAGAAGACTTCGTTCGAAAAAAAGTGCGTCTATATTTCAAAATTTGAACATAAAATCTTGCATTGCCTGCAGATCTCACTGTTCAACGGGTCATTTCATGCAGGTCATTTCATGCAGGTTCGGCTCAGATGGCAACAGCCGGGTGAACTGAAAAGGAAGCCAGCATCTGAAAATGGTGTTTGAATTCAGAAAAGCCACAAACAAAATTATTTCAGGTAAGGCCCAGTAAGGGCCTCAGTTAAAGTTTGTTATTTTAGAGGCAATGATGATCTCATCCCCAGTCAGCACAGCACTTGCTAGCACTACTGCACACTCTGTAGCAATATCTACAAGTGAGTAGCAGCAGCAGCAGTGGTGAGAGCATAACGGAAGTTTCCTTGATGCAAGCAAGGCCCATATACTCATCTCCCCTGTCTCTCCTCTTACCTGATTGGTGACTCGGAACGGAGACGAGCTGGACTGCTGGACCTGAGTACGCAAAGAGAAGACAAATTAGAGGAAAGGAAATACGGATAAATGAGTTACAGAAGGAAGTGTTACAGCAACACAAAACAGGGTTACAGCAATAAAAAAGGATAAACTGCACGCTCCTATTCTATACACACATAGAGGCAACGTTGTGGATAAGTTCCAAGAACGTTTTCTCGTGATTGTCATCAGTGGCAATAACATCACAGTATTGATAAGAAGGGAAACCCCAACAACAGAGTACATAGAGAGAAAGTGCAACACATTTATTCCAATAAGAATGGCTGGAAGGAAATCAGACTAAAGCACAGTCCAACACCAATCATGTGGTGACGGCATTAAACCCACCTTTGGGGAGCAGCCGCAGCAGGATAGACCTCCATGAACGCTTCTGTCAACATCTTAGGCAGACTGTACAGTACACACAGAGCACGAAGAAACAAAAAAGCACGGCAATGTAGTCTACAGATAAGCATTTCAGAGAATGCACTGCACAGGTGGTCACCTGCCCATCTAGATGTGAGCAACAAGCCACGACTATCCACACCGGGAAACATCGTAAGTAAATCACAATCGAAAAGAAGGATGGAATGGCGAAGAAGCGACTGAGGAAGAAGACCAGCTAGTCGAGCTAACACACAACCTTGGTATCAGCCAGGTCTCGCCCATTATCAAGGCTGTGATCAACACATTAACACCATACACCATCGACCGGCTTCCTAGCATGGCCGAAAATGTCTGCGTTTCTGGCAGAAATTAAACAAAAGTGTGCTGGCGCAAATCGGTGAGGTAGTAGCAAGTGAGGACAATTTAGCGCTACACCGATACGGTGCCGGGAAGCAGTGAACGAAGTACTACGGGGCCCAAGTTGCATATGCTAAAAAGATCAGAACGTTCTGAACGTTGACCCCTTCGACAATGAAGTCCGGGACAGCCGAGCACAGCTTTGAGGCAGTGTTGTAGTACATGTTGAGTGACATACAAGCTGCATGCAGCAATGCAGGCACAGCTCTGCTAGTACAGGAGTAGCATACTGCCATCGTCGGTCACTGCTGGTTGGTGTGACCGGTCCAAGGAGGCCACAGTGAGCCTGGGCCGCATGAACAGTTTTCAGTGTGGCTTGCATTACCTTGCTGGTTTTGCAGCCTGGGAAAAGCATCATGTTCAGCAGCAACAGCAGCGACGTAAACAGTGAAGCCGGCACAGTGCGACTCATTCGCACGGCTTGCAAAGCACTGGAGGCGCACTGCAACGAGCAGTCTGGAAACCATACCGCGTTCAAGGGCTTCTTGCAAGCACGTGGTGTGGATGGTGTACCCGTGGCTTGCTTTGTGGGCAACAGGTTTAATATCTTGTTCCGCAATGCCGGCGGAGTGTATTAACTGAAGCACCACATGCTTGCGTTCTATGACACGGCATTTGGCACCCCAAACCGCCTGCATATTGCTGTGCGTAAGACCTGGGACAGGACTGCTATTTAGCTGGCTGGTGCGCACTCGGCATAATCGACAAGCTTATCACTAGGCCCCTTTGGAGAGAGCTGACGAGAGCAATGATCTCAGATATCAGCAGCACGTACACTCAGTTGTGCAAGCCTCTAGAGAGGTGGCAGAAGGATGCACGCAGCTTGCTGGATAGCTCTGCTCGACCATTCCATGGAGCGTCAGTGGCAGTAGATGATGTCCATAACGAGCTGTTCCTCGAGTCCCAAGCCAATGATGCCACCACGCTGGCTGTTCTGCAGATCCTTTGCACCGCTTTCAGCACCTATTCGAACAGGCTGCCAACTGATCATCTGCCAGGTGGCATGTACCACAACATGACTACTGAAGCAGCAGCAGTGATATCCTCGAGCGTAGCAACAACAAACGTGTGCAGTGAGCGTGCATTCGCCCAACTTGACAGACTCATGCGAGAAAAGCCCAATGCATCATTGGTGGCCATCGAAGGCATTATACTGTTCAGTGCCAACAACACTAGCGAGTGGCTCCAGCAGCAGTCACCGGAAGAACGGAAGGCTCTCTTAGCCAGTGCCAACAGTGGGGTAGAGCAGCATTGTCAGCTCTACCGCCAGCGTTGCAAAGCCATCGCCGCACACCACCGGCAGTAAATCCAAGAGAAGCAAGAAAAGAAGAGAAACAGGATCTGCAGCTCAAGCAGCAGCTCGCTGACGGGTAGGTAAGATGGGTCTATGGGAGAGCCAAGATGAAGTCGCTCTGAAGCTGACTGGCCTCCCTGCTTTCACTGCTAAAGTCAGTGCGCTGAAGACCCAAATTGGGTACAGGCAGCTGATCAAGCGCTCTTCCAATGGTCATCTGGTTGGAAGCCGCACACTTGGCAGCAGCTGGCCAAGAACTTGTTGATGGTGATATCTGCTGCTCCGCCAACCACGCCAAATTCAAGCTCTAGAACAGGTAAGTTTTGATGTGATTCCAACTACTGTTCAAATTATTGCAAACGTAGCTCCAGCCAGCTACTCCCTAACCATGTCTGTGTTTTAGAAAGTTTACGAGCCACAGGCAAACGAAGAAGACTTCATGATTTCTCCTTTCCTCCATGGCTCCAGCTAAACTTAACAAACAAACAAACAAACTACAATCTTGAGCTGAGTTTGAGTTTGATTCTCCTGCTACTGCGGACATGTGGTCCAATTATGGCAATCATCATTTTTTTTCTTGTTGGCCACGGACCTCATAGATTTTTGTGTGATGTACATGTAATACTGTAGAACAGCTAATTTTAGCGGTAGAATATTTTTTAGCGTTTTCTGAAATATGAAATATTTTAGCGATCCGAGTTTCAGAGTAAAAAAAAAGGTGACTAGTATGCAAAGCTTTAGCGAAAACACTCCTTTTTACTACGGCAATTGCCTAAATAGACGTGTTCAATTCAAAGTTTCAAACAGAGTATACAACGCAGTAGCCATGCTAAAACTTAAAAGTTAGCAACAAATTTCCGTTAGGTATTCCAACCTAATGAAATCTAATTCCAAACACCAAGTTATACTGCAGTCGGTGCCAGAAAAATCCCAATGAAAAACAT
This sequence comes from Sycon ciliatum, assembly GCF_964019385.1. Classification (NCBI taxonomy): domain Eukaryota; kingdom Metazoa; phylum Porifera; class Calcarea; order Leucosolenida; family Sycettidae; genus Sycon; species Sycon ciliatum. The sequence goes on from NC_088643.1 coordinate 25,904,406, forward strand.
GGTCAAAAGAGTCCTGGGTCATGTGTAGCAGTGATCAAGGGCTAGTGATTAGTAGCAGTGACCAAGAGCTATAGTGATTTTCAGGCATTTGCTAGGCACTCCCTGCCATGCAGTAAACATGATTGAAGAATAGCCAATGCAGTTATTTCTTACTCAGTGTGGTCGGCGTCGGCAACAAACTGCAGAACATTGAAGTCCCTGCTCTCGTCGATGCCTTCCTTGTGCAGACTAGTGCGCCCCTTCCTCTTGAAGCTCTGTGTCACATCACGCATCCGCTCACTTACACTGGCCTGTACAGACAGAAAGAAGAAACCATACACTGAAATTATCTACTATCCTACAATCACCCGCTGGCCATCGCTGGCCATTCTGCCTATTCTGGTCAAGGGATAAAGTGACCAGTTATGCAGCTTGCTCACTGGGACAAGCCGGGCGTCACAATGCAAACGCCATGCCAGGGTCTCTTACCTGTGAGGTGTATTCTTGGACAAGGTGATAGCTTTTGTGCTGCTGATTGGTGCGACCCTCCCAGAAGCAGTCCTGGAACAGAGAGCATGGCAACAACACAGGACACACACACAGGTCACACAACAAAACCATATGCAATGCCTCGCTGGGGAAAAAGAGCAATACAGTGTATGTAGCTATAGGGCAAGTAGCTCTCCCAAACTCTCAGTGACTACTTCCACCAACTTGGCGCTCAGCCATGTACACGTATCTCTAAAGAATCTTAGGCAATACCTTGTAGCGTTCATGGCAGTAATGTATACTAAGTACCGCAAATCAACTGGTATTGCACAGTAAGCACATTGCAAATTCTTTTCTCTCACTCTACCTCTCTTGCTTACCTGACATATGTTGTCTGACGTGTGCTTCTTGCAGCGATAGCGCAGTCCACGGATCGGCTGATTGCACAGGACACAGTCTATGTCATGATTGACTGCAGGTTCAACAAAGTACAAGAGAGAGAGAGAGAGAGAGAGAGAGAGAGAGAGAGAGAGAGAGAGAGAGAGAGAGAGAGAGAGAACAGTGCCTGGTGAGTAATCTCTTAACACATGACGTAAAGGACGGAACCTTGGCTGTCAGTGAATGTCACAAGGCTAGACTAACGTGACATTCACTGACCACTCGGCCACAGCAGCTGTCATGCAGAGATTGCAGACACATGCACCTCAAACACAGTTCAATCCCCAATTGTAAAAAAAGCTTTTGCAGATAGCGATCTACCATTCAAGAAGTATCATAACCAAACCCCTGGACCAGCAGAAGAGCAACTTTCATTTAGCATAATTCTCAGTATTGTGGGCTAATAGCCCGGTAGGAAAGCTGAGCTGGCGTTCTCCTTACCAAGCTCTGACTTGTTGAGCTTCTCCATGGCCCAGAGCCAGCTGAGCACACGTGGCTGCATGGAGAGCCACTTGGCAAGAGCAGATGGGCGAATAGCACGCGTGCTCTTGGCTCCCTGCGAAAAAGCGATTGGAAAAGCACACCGTGTGGTAAGATGTCAAACACACAAACATGTGCACGCTCACAGTACACTTACAACACACAAACATGTGCACACTCACACTCACAACACTGGTCATAGCCAAAATCTGAGCCCACATTGCATATTACACGTACTGTGACGTCACACAGATAGTGAAGTCACACAGATCTTCTCTTCAGTGAACCATGTAAAACGTAATCGTAATGCATTAGGATCGGTGCAGTCGTGTATGCCCGTGGTCTGGAAGAATGCAGCAGAGTGAAGTGTGAGTGAATTACGACCGAGTGACAAGATACTGAGCCAAGTTACAGAAGACCTTCGCTGATCTCCCCAAAGGGCAAGGATCCGCTAAAGCAAAAGTGGATAAGTGGAATCCATACCATGCTGCATGTGCATTGACATTCGAAAAGTGCAACATGATAAGACCGACTCGCATGCGCGGTCATACAGCCACTGGATGGTATAGTGTTTTTCCATGGTGCTGTACGGTGTCGTACGGTGTTGTACGGTGTCGTATGGTGTTGTATGGTGTTGTACGGTGTTGTATGGAGTAGAGTATAGTCACAGACAGTTTACACTAGACAGGCACTACTAGTGTACACTAGACAGGCACTACAAGTGTACACTGATCATACGGACGTTCAGTGCAGCAAACATGCAAGACCGTCCCCTGCTTCCACAGACCATTACATTCACGAGTGAAGTGTGGATAAGTGAGGCACCGGTGTACGGCAATGAACTCACAGACATCTTATACTGCACAACATACACACAAGAGGTTTCCAAACTGGAACACTCTCCTGGCAAAAGTGGCTCACCTGCCGGAAACAGTCGTCCACTGCCTGCTCAACAACCGTGTTGCTGAAATGTGCCAGCTCAAACACAAACTTCGTCAGCTAGACATGGAGAGCATAGCAAACATCAGATAAGATTGAAATCATCACCACCCACAATAGCAGTGGCATCATAAAAAAAACCTGACGCCTGGACATGGTGCACACTGCACAATACTCCTCAGTGTCAGTGCCAGGGTCAGCATAATATCTTTGCTGATTGCACTAGCTCTATCTACACCTGTAACCACACAGCCTATCAGACACGCACGCATGCACACACACACAAATGCATGCACGCACACAGGCACACACACAAGCACACACACACAAGCACATGCATTGCTCACCATGTTGGCATCATAGAGGACATTCGACACAGCGCGCCGCTCAAGATAACCAAGCCCATCAACTTGCTGGCAAACAAGCCCTGCAAAAGCACACGCGTACACACAGATGCATTCGGATAAGTGTTCATCAATGGAACCATCGCTGCATGAAAAAAATGAAAAAGGTCGTTGAAGGTGTACCGGTGAATGACGCCAGATTTAACTGCAGTCCGTTTCCAATGATCTACATGTGTGAATCCAAAATTAGGGAGGTTTAGTCCCACGTAATCCGTGGGTACTTTACATGTGTGTACCACGTGATACTCAGTGACCCACGTACAGACGTTTTCTGATTCACGACATACCGTGTATGGAGGCTCACCCACGTTCCGCCAGAACGTGGGTGAAAATCAGAATGGAGCGCATTTTGCGAGCTGTGAGGGTGCTCAGCTGAAGAAATTTCCGAAGCACGAAATCAAAATATTCGATGAACTTCTTAGGCCCGGGTAGCTTCGTCTTTGACCAGGTTTAGGCCTTTCGCTTCATGCTTTTGTTTGTTCCGTGTGACTTAACACAACATTGCAACGTGGATGCCCTTCATCCACTTTACGTGTATCACCCACGTACGCGTTTCCGTTACGTGGGAACTAAACCTCCCTATTATCTATTCCAACTCAATGACAACGGTAACAAGGACAGTAAAGTAAACACATCAAAACATTCACACCATTTCCATATCCCACTGAACATCACGAGGGAAGTTTCGCTTCACAGAAAGAAAGAAAAAACACGATGAACACCTAGTATGGAAATAATGTAAGAAGGCACGGACCACGAAATTCCATCATTCCATGCGAAAGCCACTCATACAGACTCCTGGCTTGTCTTTCCGCAGACCGAAGCCTTGCCTATATCCTACACATGTAATAATACCCTGGCTTGGGGGGTTGGTAGTGTGCCAGTGACAGTGCTGTAAGCCACACTCAACTCACACTTGATCTTTTCTGCTGCCTGTCCGTTGCACATCAGCACTAGGAAGAGCTTCATCGCGGCAGCACGGATTTGACCGGAGCGATTGCTACAGGGAACATGCAATATACCAAACAAACACACACACACACACACACACACACACACGCACACACGCACACGCACACACACACATACGTATATGAAAAGCGTGCAAATTACAATCGGCTATCAGCACAGTCAACAAACTGTAGGGCACCCAAGTTTGATGAACAGACCAGTGCTATTCAGTTTGTATCAACTAGCAGTGGCGTCGGAGGTAACGGAAACAGGAGCAGACATAGCAGCCGCAGCAGCAGGCTAACACAGTTTGAGCAACAGCAGCACCACCACTGCCACCACTAGCAATAGCAACAGGTACTAATAGCTAGCCAAAATGCAAGCAGACACTTACATATCAAACACGGAGAATATCCATGAGAGCAGGATATCGGTACTGGAATCATTGTTGATCCTGTCCACCCCGGCCTCCTCCAGCTTCTTATAGAGCAGTGAGAGGGTGTTTCCAGCACTGAGAACATTGATGTAGGTATCGTTCTGTTGCTCCAGTCCACGTTCATGGATCACTTCTTGTACAACATGGAATGGACAGCTGTTCACTGTGCACAGCAGAGGAATGTAAACAAGTTAGGTTAGTCATCTCACACTGCCAGTAATGATCTACTACAACTTGCTATCTCACATGATCCTTATTTCTGTAATTTGCAAGTTATGCCCACTTTATGGCAAGGTTTACTACAGATAGCCTGAGCGAGGTTCGCTACCCGTGCGAAAATTTCTGCTGATCACTGGGACACTACACACATTCGGCATGATAGTTTAAATTGAGACATGCATTTGCATCCGCTTACAGCTAGTCTTGCGGCACAGTTCACGAAGCTTCAGGGCAGCACGATACGCTGCAAAGTGACAGTAGTTTTGACTGGCTGCATGGAGAGAGAGAGAGAGAGAGAGAGAGAGAGAGAGAGAGAGAGAGAGAGAGAGAGAGAGAGAGAGAGAGAGAGAGAGAGAGAGAGAGAGAGAGAGAGAGAGAGAGAGAGAGAGAGAGAGAGAGAGAGAGAGAGAGAGAGAGAGAAGGACAGTAAGGGAAAGCAGGTCACTCAACGAAAATGCTTCTGATAAAGCAGTGTATTATCTCAAAACAAAATTTTCATCTTCGTCGCCATTTGTTGTGTATTCACGTACACCCTACATGCAGTCTCACACGCAGCTCACCAGAGTCAACCAGCCGGCATGGATACATGTAGAGTAAGACCATGATTCAGAGCATGCGCAATGAGTATATACAAATGCATACAGAGTACATAATATATTACATCAGAGTGCATATATAACACAGTGAAAATCAGGCACAACAGTAACAGCATTCTTCCTGGACGTAAATACTAAATAGTCTTCGTGGAACAATTGAATGCATTTAAAACACAGTAACTCACATAGGGTCAGTCTCCACTGATGTAGGACTGGATGCTCCCATTGTGCTACGCAGTGCTCCGTACTAGACAAGTCATAAGCCAATATACAAACACACACACACACACACACACATGCACACACACACACACACACACACACACACACAGAGCGCTATTGCTTTCAATAAGATTGACGTTTTGACAATATGCCCAGAATTCAGCATGCCAGCCCACCATCATAAAGGAAATCACATACATTCATACCACGAGAGATAGTTACGTGCCTTGTCCTCAACACACCACCAGTACACGCACTCACGCACAAATGCACGCACATACGCACGCACATACGCACGCACATACGCACGCACACACATCTATAATGAGACAACAGGTCAGGCCATGGAATCTTGAAACATGGCAACACAAAAAATTAACCAATTACAGGAGACAAAGTTACTCACTCAAAGAAGAAAGGAACCAGTTTTTCATTCTCCGCACGCACCCAGTTGCCCGGAAGATCTGAAGTTGGAAAGGAATCAAGAAATGAGGGCAAGTGTGAGCAAAAAAGTATTATACAAAACTTCACGGTTCAAATGAGACCCAAGGGGGGGGGGGGGTCGAATTATTCTAATGCAACGGTTGCTGTGCACGGCTGATATATATATATAGAGAGAGAGAGATAGAGAGAGAGAGGGGGGGGAGTCAATAATGATCAGTTAGTTTCAAACTATTTCCCCCTCGCCCTATAAATGTCGCGTTTTGTTACCCTAGTTGCCCCTTTTGCATGAGTTTCGGAGACATTTTTGAATTTCAAAATACGGTTAGTGTTAAGGATTTCTGTGTAAACCGCGCTAATTGACACCATATTGTAAAGTGGTTACGCGCAAACAGCCGTGTAAGCCTCACCATTTTTAATGGAATCATCATAGCAATGGGGGTTTCTACGTGTACCTCCATGTGAAAGGGGGTTTCCCTTACCGTATGCGAAGGTTTTGTCGTAGGTTCCATGGGAAATGCCTGCGAAAGGTAGATTCCGCGGGGAACACTCCAAGGTCTTCCAAACTTATCCACCCCTACCTTTGGATGAGATCGTGGAGTAAAATTTGGAGGGGACTTTCGTTTCCTGGAGAGGCCGATAATCCATGTCGCCAGAAAAAACGAAACTCCTCAAAAAGTCAAAGAGTGACGATCCCCCCCCCCGCCAGACTGCAATGTCCGCATCCGTAGGAACACAGCCACCCTCAAGGATCAAGGCACACATGCAGCTTGTAAACTAAAGCAAGGGAGGCGAGTAAGTCAGACCCACCAGAAAGTGGTCAAAGACCGAGAATCCCATTCACTGCATCCAAGGTTTCCTCGTACCAGTTCACGAGTTCCAATTGACTAAGTTTCAGCCTCTAGTCATTTACCGCTGAATAAGCAAGCTAAAGAAATTGAAAAAGAAAAGAAAATGCGAGGTCTTACTTTGTTCAGGCGACCATGCGTCCGGCTGGTTGAGCCTATCCTCGGCCATCTTCAGCAGCTTGCCGCGTCGCTCCACTGATTCCTTGAGCGCCTGCAGTCGCCTGTGCAGGTCGTCGTAGTGCTTCTGCAGGTCATCAGCAAACTTGATGTGATCGGCGGGCAGTGGCTGGTACAGCTGGTCCATTACGTCACACAGGTTCTGCAGGTCGCCCACCTCGCCTTCAAATTCCTGCAAAGAGAGCAGTAGGAAAACATGCACACCGACAGTGCTTGGAATCGTGTACAAGATCGGAGTAAAGCACGGTGGACCGTGGTGCTTCGGTGCTCAGTATCATCACCATGAACTATGTTCAAGCACAGTGGTGTTGCAGGCCAAAATGCAGCACACTGCAAAACTAGGATATTGGTGGACAAGCCAAGCTATGCCATTGGGTACACTACTACACCATTGACAGCACACGGAGAAGAAGCAAACCAGTACATGTATATACCGCATTTCACTGGTTGGGGATTAGTCCCGCATTTCACTGGTTGGGGATTAGTCCCGCATTTCACTGGTTGGGGATTAGTCGACTCCCTTCTCTGAAGCACAATTTCACGTACAAAAGCGTGGGCGCCATTTTGGACAGGCCGCTGTCACGCGAGCTGTCACGGGAGCTGTCACCGGAGCCAGGCAGTATGCCAGAATCGTGTACATGCGATCAGGCAAATATCTCACGAAGCTTGAAAGTGGGGTGCATTCAAAATGTTCATTTGTACTGATGCTTTCTCCTAGGCCTTTCAAACTCTAGGAACATACTCTCAATACCCATTGTAAGGATTTGTCCGAGAGTTTTTTGTTTTAATCGATACGGTTTGGCGTACATACGGGGCCAAAGTATCAGTTGGTGCAGGCGTAATTCTGACATGAATTATTGTCCTAAAATTGAAAAGTCTCTCGGACAAATTCTTCTAATTTTCCTACTGAAAATTTTAAGCTATTGGCCATCAAAATCGGGCAAGAGACGGGTACAAACGAACATTTCGAAGGCGACGCTATCTGCAGTACAGGTGCGAGGAAGAACCGCGCGCGCTGGACCAGTTGTGAATGCGGAAACAACACTACAGCAAGGCGAATTTTCGAAATGTTTTGCTACTCGCCTGGCGCTTCATCGCTGTGTCCTTCAGGAGTTATGGTCGACTGAAGAAATACATGGCCAGCACAACGGCGAAGCCACTGGACGTGTTCTCTTGCAACGAAACGGAGTGGCGAATCAAATAATTCACAACTCCACATCGTCACTACTGCGTTGCGCGGCTCTTCGCAGCGGACCAGGCGTATATTTACATTGTACACAACAGGACTTCACGGCGGAGAAACTAAAACTAGAACACTACGTGAGTCATTGCTCCATGCCTTCAACATCAAGGAGTGCATGTCCTCTCCCTCTCCCGATCCCGTCACCCACGCCTGTGCATTAGCGGCGTAGCTGCCGGGCAGTAGATGTTGAACTCTTTCGTGTTCAACGAATGCAGGAATCTGCTCGGGGCTACTCCTCGCAGGACTCCGTGTGTGGACAGTCTGAAGGAAGAATTCGGCCGATGAGGCCAACAATGCTCGCGAAATAGTCCACTCGGAAGGAAACAATAACAACCGAAACAAATGGAGAACTGTCTCCGTCTCCTTCACCATCCACGGCTCAGTTCTTGTCACAGCAACTCACCACAAGCAAGTCAAAATCTCCTTGCGACTGTGACAGTGTGAGTGCTACGCCTGCGCTTAGCAGTCACGAGTGCCCGTTTCTATGGTGATCAGATCCAATATGTCCTCCCACGTAATCGAGGTTTTGGCATACCGGCTGTGAGCCCTGAAGTTCGTTGCAAACTTAAAGTTTCCCCAGCCCATAATGCATGAATGATATTCGTGCACCAATGCTTTCCCATTCGAAACAAAGCCACACACCAATACAGCCCCAAATCCACAGAGTGCCCTAGACGCACTGCAATGGTATCGGTACTCATGATAGTATCCAACACCACGTTGACTTGCTGCGCGCGCATCACGTAGACTCATGAAGTGTGATGTAGTGTAAGGGGTTATGACTTTCGCACAAACTCCCAAATGTCAACCTCGCGTCCCGGTTGTAACTTATTCCATGCATGAACGGTTGACTTGTAAGTTAAAACTAGGAGTGAAATACAGTGACTATAACCACATAGTCTACACCCTAGTCTACACCCACACAGAATCATGAAATCAAATGAATATGTGAACGGGAAAGGCAGACATCCGCTCTCAATATTCACACATGCATGCCGTCCTCAAACTCCGCAGCAGACCTACCACACAGAAGTCAACATGAAATCTGTGTGATGACTCCAGTGCAGCCCACATACCTCGTGCTGTGCCATCTGCTCATGCAACTTGTTCTTGTCCCGAGTGGAGGGATCATCCTGCCGGGCCAGTTCCTGCTCGGCCTTGCTAAGCTGGGTTTCAAACTTCCTCATGTTTGGCTGTGATAGCATGCGGGATGGACACACACACACACACACACACACACACACACACACACACACACACACACACACACACACACACACACACACACACACACACACACACACACACACACATGCACAGAGACACACACATGCACAGAGAGAGAGAGAGAGAGAGAGAGAGAGAGAGAGAGAGAGAGAGAGAGAGAGAGAGAGAGAGAGAGAGAGAGAGAGAGAGAGAGAGAGAGACACACACACACACACACACACACACACACACAAACGCACGAACGCACGCACGGCACGCACACACACACACACACACACACACACACACAAACGCGCGAACGCACGCACGGCACGCACACACACACACACACACACACATAGAGGGATACACATGAACATACATGCACATAGACTCATCACTGGCCATGAACACCACTGTACCCTTAGATGGGGTCAATAAAAGCTAGTTCAGAAGCACAAATACACCAAAACTAAAGGTAAAAAATTAATGAAACTGGCAGGCATACACATCTACCCGCACACACACCCGCACACACACCTGCACGCACACCCGCACGCATGTACACACGCACGTACACACGCACACACACGCGCGCGCGCACACATACACACACACACACAGTTACTCATACCATGAAGTCTCCGTGCAGACGGCGTGCTCTGTGCATGGCGTCGTCCCAGGTCTTGACATCATGTTTCAGCTTGGGCCAGGCTCTACCAGCCACACCAACATGGAACTCCACATCATTCAGGTATTCTTTGTCCATCCCTTCAGGTCTGGCCAATGCTGCAGCCTTGTCATCATCCTCTTCGGCCTGAAGCGATTGTCTTCCCAGCTTCAGGTAGCGGTCGGCGGATGCGATGGTTTTCTCGATGGTTGGCTCTTGCTGCGTCACCATTTCCTGTGTACAGAATAAAGAAGAAGAAGAAGGCGGTAGAATGATGTTTCAACAACCTGATGCCGTGTGTATCTTCAATTCTTGCAACCGCTAACGTTACAATAGCTGGTAACTACAAAGAGCAGCATATGGCAGCACATGAGTAGGTTGGGGAACACGTATGTGTACTCATGGCAGCGGAATCTTCAGATAGATTTCGCCTTACCAATCGACAACGCTGCACTGCAATGTTCTAACTTCTAACACGCGTACATGCCACGGCTACTCTGAACCCTTGTTACACTGTACTTCGTACCCTTCTTGCACTGCACTTACAATTTGATCCGGATGCTGCTTATTCTCCCACACCATGTCGACGTCGTCAAACGTAGCGCGCTTTCCACAGGTGTCCAGCAGCTTCTGCCGTTCGTCAATCCACAGCAAGGTCTTCTTCAAACGGTCCAAGATCTTGTCATGCCACAGCATGGCCAGGTCAATCTCCTTCAACCTACCAGCAGAGATTATCAAACATCCAGTCTACAGCCGCTAAGAAGACAAGTGTGTTCCAATGCTCAAGTTAACACAGCCATAGCTGGCTGAACCGCACTGCAGAAGCAAGATTTGGTGCTGGCGAATACTGAAGTAATAATGTTTCAACACATCTACTTCTTCTTCGAAATGAGTGTGCACAATCAAGGTCTTGCCAACGCTCGATTTAGAGATTTCTAGTGTTTGAACATGATATCGACCAGCTACACCATGCAGAAGAACACAAGTAAATACAACTGTACACATGCCTAGATGTGCACAGGTATGCACGCACACACAAACAGCTCACCGTGTATCAACGCGCTTCTTGCACGCCCCATGCCTGTCATAGTTGCGTTCAATGATGGGATGAAGCGGGTCAATACTAAGCGGTGGGTAATGCTTGCAGAGGATCTGGTACAGTGGGAGGAATCTTTCAGAAAGAACTTCCACGCCCTTGATCTTGGCGGATAGGAGCTGCGCCGGGGACAGGATCATAGACAGGACCATGGATAGGATCACAACACGCACAGAACACACATGACCCACACCTTATCATAGGTGTCCTGACTACATTTATCAAGCCACATTGACCCACTACAGCATGTTAAACTTTAAAAAACAAGCATTTACTGCATTTGACAAGATGCAAGCAATTTATTCCAAGTGTTGTGCGAAAGGCGAGGCTTGCAAAAGGATTAGCAGATCTGACCAAGACACGACAGACATGATCAAGAACGTTCCTGCTGTAATACAGCAAAGCATGAACATTGCTGACCTCAATTTCTTGGAACTGCTCCTCAACACCAGCTTTATCAGCAGGCAGTTTCTCGGCCAGAGACTTGGATTCTTCCACGCTTTGCAGGATAGGTGCCAGCTGAGCCTCGTTGGTGTCCACCTCGTTCCATGTGTCAATGGTAGTTAGCAAGGATTGACGGTACACAGGACAACTGTGACAGATACAGACACACATACACATAGACACATGCACATGTATGGGTACGTGCGTGCATGCACAAATACACACACACACACACACACACACACACGCGCACAGGTACGCCAATGCATACACAGCTCAATGTGAAATGCAAAAAAGTGGGAAATCACTCACCAAGATGCTTTGCAACACACTGTCTATATCAATTACTACCTGCTTATCTGTAAGCCCAGAAACCTTTGCGATCCTGAAACGTTCGCGATTTTCGCGACGGGAGTGAAATCGCGAAAGTAAGTGGGCGCGAAACGCAAAACTGTAGACTCGAGTCAATCCTCAAATTGACTCCAATCGCAAACGTTTGCAGGCGCAAAATGGTCTCTCATCGCAGTTCGCGAACTAAAACGGACGCAAACGATTGCGGGCTTACAGTATACCTGAAGAATCAGAGCACCAACTGATATGCTTAGCTAGGATGGGACAATAGTTAAACAGGTGGTGAGGGGACAATAATTTAATGGTACTGTTGATTGCGACATTAGTACTCCTCATAATACAAAAGCTAAGATCTACTCTATCCCACTAGATCCCTCTTGCCACACAACTATGGTGTCCTGACTCCTGGGCCATTCGTGAGACAGGTCCTCAGACTGCCCACCCTGTTTTAGGTCTAAAAAAAACAAGGCATACTAGCTCCACCTGGATAACGTCTACCCGTCTAAAATCTAGATCCGTTCGATGTCTGGTGTCGCTCCCACCGTCACCGGCAATCTGTGACACGTAAAAATCGCACCCAGCTGGGTGATTTCCCATTTTATGACACCTACAGTCCATTCATAAAAAAGATATCCTAGCTTTCGGCCGTAAATGGGTCAAATTTTGAGTTTTTTAACAATTTGTTAGGCAATCCCCCATGGAATGCTCTTCCAATTATGTTTCTGAAGTCTATTTCTCCAAAAAGCAAGCTATAGCAAGAATAGGATTTGTACTAAACGGACTTCCTCCTACACAAACCGCTATGTACTGCACTATTCATTGCTGGCACCATTAGGTCTCTTGTTACCTACATTAGATAGTATCTGTATTCTTCCTTCCACACAATAGCACTTATGTGGCCAGTGATGCGTAGCTGTCACTGTCCCTTGCTTACATTTAGAGATCGCTAGCTAGAGCTCGGAGCTGTAACTGGACTTCAATCTTTTACCGTGTATAGATTCGTCTGTCAGTTTCCCCAGTTCAGTTGTTGCCAAGTCTTTGCTTCTGTTGCTTTTAGTCTTACCTTCACTTGAGTCTTTCAGTATCAGTTCTGTGCTACCTACGCTGTCTCTTCGTGCAATCTCTTCGTTCAATATTATTCCCTGAAACTACTACTTGCACAATTGTGAGTCGTAAGAGAAATCCAGTTTGCCTTGTCACTTGGTTGCTCATTACATTTGGTGGCAGCGGTGTTGGCCTCTGCGTTCGCCAGTTGCAGTATTTCCGGAACCACGCCTCTTTATTTCCGACTCTCGCCGTGCAGTGACTGCCGTTCTCCTCTAAACTCAAGCATAGTCTTGTCCCCTAAGCTGCTCGTGCTTGAACTGCTGCTGTACTAGCGTAGGCTTTAGTCCTCAAACGCGTCCCGTGGTTGCTTACAAAGTCTTAGTTTGTTATCCTTATATCAGACCCTGTGATTTGAGGTGAGTGATCGCTCTCGCACGCCATCGCGCTCCTTATTTTCTTGGAAGGTGCACTTTTTGTCGCGCGTCTGTAACTATTTTTGGCTTGCATGCATGCGCATGTACGCTTTTCGGAGTGCAGCGCAACTCTACTATGGGTCTATGGTGTCAAGTGCACTCATCGATCCGTGCGCAGGAACTGTGCCCGCAGTGGAAATTCAGAAAGCAAACGGGGTGAAGCTCATCAAGGGCTGTGACTCATCGCATAAGGCAAGAGAATTCGTCCGTTTGTTGTCTGCCACTATGCAGAAGAAGATCGCAAGTATCATCTCTCCATCAACTGCATTTTCTGTGTTGAGCGATGGATTGCAGGCCCGCAAAACCAGAAGCGAGAAGGAACTCGTGCTTGTTCGTGTTGTAAAGGAAGGCGAGCCGGTTTTCTTCACCCTAGCCCTGATGAATGTAGACAATTACGGCGATGCGACTGCGAACAATTTGAAGACAGCCATCGACGATTCATTTCGAGGTGAGTTGCACTAGTCACTGATGCATCCAGAATTTTTTCTCGAAAAAACTGATATCAATAATGTGCTGTGTTGTTGGAGTGAGAATTTTTGGATCACTCTCCTACAGCTTGCCTGACACAGGCGAGGAGAGCGATAGATCACTCACCACCTATTTTCACGATAAAATGGCACAGGCTCCTCAAGCTGCTGCTGCTGCCGCTGCTCCCGCAGCTCCAGCTCAGGCCCCAGCTCCTCGCCATGCACCACTTGCTCGCCCTGTAGTTGTACCGCCGACGTTTGGGGGTTGCAGCCAAGACGATTGGCACTCTTTCATCGCCCGGTTCAACGCTGCGTGCGTCGTAAATGGATACACCACGATGCTGAAAGGTTGCAGTTTTTGCCTTGCTGCTTCAAAGAGAGTGCGTTTACAACATATCAGAACATCCTGGCCACGCAGTCCGAGTACTGCTACTCTTCCACTGGGCAACTCTCTCTCACCTGCCATCGTGGTCTTGTGTTCCTCGTGGTAGCTTGGAGTTTTTGACGTCCAGATATTTCGCCATGCCAATGTCTACTCGCAGCCATGGAACCATGGCTCCTCTAGTTCCTCCAGGGCCTGCTAGGACCGCCAGACGACGCCCAGCTGCCACCTCCGCCGCCTCACCTGTCCCACCACCACCACCACCGAGCTCGGCAGATGAAGAGATGCCGTCGTGGTTCGCCTCTGCGTTTACAAATCTTTCATCACAAATAAAGGGAGTGCAAGAGGAGGCCACGGCAGCCCGCGCTGAGGTGGCAAAACTGAAAGCTGCTCAGTCACTGACCAATCAACAAAGCCAAGCTCACAAAAAACTCAAGTCACCAGGTCTACAGGCCCAGTTCGTCGACATGTTCTTGATCACTTTCTGGCCTGTTTTGCTAGCGTGTCGCTGCGAGTGTGGTTTTGCGGTACACTGTGAGTACATTCTCTGACACATTCTCCGCGAGTACATTCTCTGGTAGACCACTACGCCATGTACAAACCGGTTGCTCCGTGAGTGAAAAGGAGAGGTTTCAGTCCATATGATGTGACGTGGGAGTTCGAAGAAGACATCAGTGATGATCTTATCAGGTGATTTCTCTCCATTCTGGAGTGATTTATCGAATGTCTCTTACAATAATTTGCGACTCTGCCTTCTGTTTCATGTAGAGCTTTCGAAGGAACGGAAGTGATAGGCATTCTAGGACGAAGAATTGTTCGAGGCTGCTGATGGTATTCGCACTGCTCTGCAGCAAGCTATATAGTGGATGCTCAAATCCTGAGACAACTTTGTGCAGAAGGGAAATAGTCGATTTCTGGTTTCCGGATCAGAAACTTGACAAGCAAGCTGCCGTAAAGTCGGCACAAGAAGATAACCCTGTGAAGGCCACACCTTGCTAGAATGTGTACACATGGCCACGGTTATCTAGCCAAGACAGCTAGTGTTCCCACATTTGGGTATACACCTGGTTTTTTCCCTCATAAACGCGACTGTCAGCGCCCACTGTTTCTTTTCTAAATGACCCTGGTTCACACCACCTCCTCCTCTCGTCACCCGTCATGTTGATGTCCACATTGATGGCATGATATCCGTACACTTGTGTGTACTGGTAAGGCTGTGGTGTTGGAAAGACCCAGTATTGTCACCAATCACTGTTAGCATTCCCAAATTAGGATATACAATCGGTTTAGACGTAGCTACCCTATCATCCAGCCTACAGGAAGCCACTGCCATCCCCTCTTTCTTCAGTTTTCGATGTAATTTGTGCAAGAGAGAGAGAGAGAGAGAGGTTACAGATGAGCTCACGGCTTTCCTTCCTCGGTTTATTCCCGGCCGTTTGCGCCGCAGTTAATTAAGCCGAATAAAGTACAGTTCTTAGTTTTTTTGTTCAAGCCCCCCCCCCCTTCCTTTACCCCCCCCCCCTCCCCCTCCCCTTCTTTACCCCACTTGGCTGTACACTGCATGTACACCAGTCGTACTATTATAAAGTCCTGGGCGCATTCTACATTGGGAAAAGCGATCAAAGGGGCTTTTGATTTCAGCTAAATTAGGCGGGCCTATTGCGTATTGCAGGCAGGTATAGTGGGATGGGCTAAGACCATATTAAACAGGGAGACAGCGGGTGCCAAATTCAAGTCCTGCTCGGAAGCGGAAGGATACTCGTGGCCTGGCAATCGGAAAACATGGATGCAGCAAATCAGATTTTTCGATCTTTGACCACTTTGTGGTGGGTCTGACCTCCCACCTCTTTAGGAGCTGCATCTGCGGGTGGTGGCACTTCTGATACAAACCATGGACTTTTTCGGGAGGCACAGCATTCTCTCACAGTTGATTTTTCTGTCAGAAGTGTCGGCTACAAATATCAATTCCACTAAGGCAGACACGATATCCCATAACAGGTCAGGCATGGCCCACAACAACACTTACGTAGACTCAACCACCGTCAGCAATGCGGCCAGCTGCTGCAAGCGCTGTCGCAGTGGCGGCGTCGTGCAGCTCTGCACTCGGTCATAGCGCTGCGCCAGCAACTCGCCCTCCTGGTGCACCGGCAGGATTTCAAGCTGCCAGTCACAGCTCTGCACCTCCTGCGGTGAAAACATACAACGAATGCATGCACATCATCATTACTGTGTGTGTGTGTACAGAGACAAGCTGAGAGTACACAACGCCATGCTTGGAAGCAGTGTGTCTACATGTAAGTGCTCTGTGTGTGTGTCAACATGCAAGCGTAAGTAGCAGGGTCAACACATCAGGCAACATGCAAGCGTAAGTAGCAGGGTCAACACATCAGACGCCAGCAGCTCAATACAGACAACACACGCCTGTTACTTTACGTCCTATGTTCACCAAGCGGCCCACAAAAGGGAGATGCCATGATTTTATCGGAATTCCCCATATTATCTGGTAAGCGTCCAGCAAGCCGGAACTCGGGTGGTCCGTGTCATTCATGTCTCAATATACATACATGTATATACTGGAGCATGGTAAATACCTTGCACTGCTTGAGCTTATCCATGACTGCACTGGATGCGTAGTCGACATCATCCGCTTGCACAGGGCCGGTCACCAACACCTGCGCAGCAGTCAGCCTGTCAAACAGCGGCTGGTACTTGTCCTCAAAGTCGTTGCTCTCCTCGGTCAGTTTGGGTAGTGTATCAGCCAGCTCCTTGGCGCTCTCCTGAGTCTGCGACCACTTGCTGGTCAATTCAGCAACCCTGAAAAGGTACACAAGCCAAAGATGCGGATAGAGTGAGCAGGGTGGGTACACACACACATACACACATACACACATACACACATACACACACACACATACACACATACACACACACACATACACACATACACACATACACACATACACACATACACACATACACACATACACACATACACACATACACACATACACACATACACACATACACACATACACACCGCTGCATGGAGATGGGTCTGTACAAACATGTGCAGAAAGAAGTACTACATTGGACAAATTCATCCACATTACACCAGCGCATACACCAACTGCAAGCTGCACATGCACACACATGCATAAATGCGCGGGCGGGCGTGCGCGGGCGCGCACACACACACACACACACACACACCATACCTGTCTGCATCGCTTTCCACACTCTCGTCGGTAGCATTCAAGTAGTTGGCACTCTTCATTGCAAGGTACTTATTGACGGCCTGCGGTGGGAACAATGGAGGCAGGAAATTACACACAATACTCGACAATGCAATGCATACAGGCCATGCGATGGTCTACTACACTAACAACCACTGACTGCGATGGTCTACTACACTAACAACCACTGACTGCAAGAACGTTCACCAGAGTACAAGTATATAGAAGCAATCCGATGACATCATCAATACATTGGCTGTGAGTGCCGATGACATCATCAATACATTGGCTGTGAGTGCCGATGACATCATCAATACATTGGCTGTGAGTGGATTGGAAAGCCAGTGCTTGATTCTGCTCAATACAAACCAGCTCACGTGATGATGTAATGGAACAGCTCTAACAAGTTACAACAGACTAGGTGAATACAGGCACTGGCAACAGGATACTACAATGTACACTGATACTCCGGCGGTGGCGGCGGCAGTGGTGGACCAAGACAAGGGAGGAGGGGAATAGCCCACATAACACACCGTGCCTGCTGCTGCTGTGTTACAAGAGCAAATTGCGGAGGAACAAGTACAAGGAGAGAAGCTCATACCTCAACATAAGCTGCCACGCGTTTACAGTTCTCCGCATCGCCGACCACAGCCTTGGGGACATCGAATGAATTGAGCCAGTCTAGGAGCTCTTGAGCAGATGCATCGCGGGCAGCAGGTGGTGGCGGTGGCATGCCTTCCATGGGTGCAATGACTGGAACCTGGAGATCAAGCACAGAAGATCACACGCCCACGTATTATTACAACATGAACCTATACTCAATCTGCGGACAACATGCGGTTTCGTTCTTTTCAACATGACAATATACAAATAAACCGCTAAATGGGGCATATTCAGAACACACGGCTACCACCAAGAGTGGAACACACTCAACACAGCCACAAGAGTGGAAGACATATACCATCATGGCTGGCTCTTTCCGTACCTCAGTCTGCAGTCGCAGCAAATCATCTAGACGACGTCGACACATCTCAATGGTCTCGTCCCACGTTGTGTTCACCTCATCACGCCTACAGCACAGCACAGCACAGCACAGCACAGCACAACGCAGCACAGCACAGCACAACGCAGCACAGCACAACGCAGCACAGCACAGCACAGCACAGCACAGCACAGCACAGCACAGCACAGCACAGCACAGCACAGCACAACGCAGCACAGCACAGCACAACGCAGCGCAGCACAGCACAACGCAGCGCAGCACAGCACAACGCAGCACAGCACAGCACAGCACAGCACAGCACAGCACAGCACAGCACAACGCAGCACAGCACAGCACAGCACAGCACAGCACAACGCAGCACAGCACAGCACAACGCAGCACAGCACAGCACAACGCAGCACAGCACAGCACAGCACAGCACAGCACAGCACAGCACAGCACAGCACAACGCAGCACAGCACAACGCAGCACAGCACAGCACAGCACAGCACAGCACAGCACAACGCAGCACAGCACAGCACAGCACAGCACAGCACAGCGCAGCACAGCACAACGCAGCACAACGCAGCACAACGCAGCACAGCACAGCACAGCACAGCACAGCACAGCGCAGCGCAGCGCAACGCAGCACAGCACAGCACAGCACAGCACAGCACAGCACAGCACAGCACAACACAGCACAGCACAGCACAACGCAGCACAGCACAACGCAGCACAGCACAGCACAACGCAGCACAGCACAGCACAGCACAGCACAACGCAGCACAGCACAGCACAGCACAGCACAGCACAACGCAGCACAGCACAGCACAGCACAGCACAGCACAGCACAGCACAACGCAGCACAGAAGAACCGGGTTAAGTTTAAAATACTGCACGGGAACGCAGTCACACTCTACTGGAAACAAAGCACGCCAGAGAAAGCCTCGCACAGCTACAGTACTGGTCAATGAAGTATGGAACCATCCCTGGGCACAGCGTCCATCCCACGCACTGCAGGCTGGTGCACGTGTGCCACGATTACACACAAAATCGTGATGCTGTACCCAACAGCGATATACTATGCACACCAAGCTCCTGGGTGTTGCAGCACCCTTGCCCATCTGTCTCCTGTTGACCAGTATTGTGCTGTATTTCTACTTTCTAGCAGCAACACCGTGTACACACAGCAACACTGACTACACACAGCAACACCGACTATACAGATGCTTGAGCACTTACTTCTGCGTCACGTCATGGCCGTCGCTGCTGCCTCCAAACTGTGAGATGGCATCGTCGCACTTGGCCGTGAAGTTGAGACGCTTGGGGCGGTTGGTGTCCTCCAGCGATGTGCTTATTTCCTGGTGGTGGCAGCGTGGACAGGGCAAGCACAGCGTAACTAACATCATGGCATAGGGACTTTGGGTCTACAAGTTTACTGGAGTAGGAAGGGGAGTGTCTATCTGTCTGTATGTGCGTGAGTGTGTGTGTGTGGGGGGGGGGGGGGGGCTATGCCGATACAGGGTCAAACTTGGGTCACATGAGTTAGACTGCCCCACCCGACACACCACTGTATATACATGAGGTCTAAAACTATACGTACACCTATGTCCGTGCAAGGGTAATTGAAGCTGATCTTATCCAAAACCCATGATAGGTCACACATGAATGTCATGGGGCTATTGATGTGTGACTGTGTCACTCAAAGAAAACATCGATTCGTCAATCATTCATACAGTGTCCAGCTGCATCAGATCCTGCACCTCTTGTGACAATCACCTATTTACTGTGGTATTTCTTAAAGAAATATCAGCTGATGGCTGACAATCAGCTGATGGCTGACAATCAGCTCGGAATGCTATTGTGTGGATGAGAATGGTCTATTCACATGGGAAGTGACTGTGTTCCTTCAAACCTGGTAGTAAGTTAGTATGTGGCATGGGCGCATGGCCATATGGGTGGTGGTGGTGGTGCATGGGGTGGATCATACTTACATTAGCACTTCTGATAGCCGCTTCAATGGCCACGTAGTCAATGACGTCACCACTTTGCATGGGCTGCTTCAGGACAACCTGAAGGTCAGCTAGCCAGTTCATCAGTCTCCGATGCTCATCATCAATGTAGCCAAGTAACAAGGCAATCTCCTCAAGCTTGCTCTCGCTGGCACCAAGAAGCTGAAAGTCATAGAAAATAATACACAGACACATACACAAACACCCACACAGACAGACAGACAGACAGACAGACAGACAGACAGACAGACAGACAGACAAACAGACAGACAGACAGACAGACAGACAAACAAACAGACAGACAGACAGACAGACAGACAGACACACACACACATGCACGCAAACCGAAACATTCACCCAAATGTTATGAGCATCCCAGCAACACTATCCCACTGCACGTTGAGCAGGAGAAACAGGGTTCAACGTCTACAGGCATGCTGGCTATCACTGAACACCACATGCCTTCCCACCACACAACTTCAACTGCATGCCAACGTAAACAGTCATAGACACAGGTGCCGTACCTTTTCAGCAACAATGGCCATATCATCACTGAGCCGTCGCAGGTTTCTCAGCATGTGACTGAGGGAGCTAGAGCCTTCGGGACCGTCAACTTCATCTGCCTCCAGCAGCTCAGCACCAACTGTAGTGGTAGCTAGTAGCATCTGGTAGTTTGGCAATTGCTGGCGAGCCACCTAAAAAATATTATAACATAGGTAGGACGGATGTATGACAGAGGTATGATATAGGTATGGCTGTGTTGAGACTGACAATAACACGAGCGCAGAGATTAACACCAGGATCCGCTGTGCCAAGCCACGACAGCTATATACACAAGCACATCTACTAGTCATCCAAAGAACCTTCGAGCAACTCTGCGGATTACAAAACACACACACACACACACACACAAACTTACGTCCACATCTTTCTGGGCTGGCCCATCAATGGAATCGCCGCTGGCCACAAGATCGGCAGTGGGCGTGACGTCGGTGAGCCAGAACTCCACTTGGCGCGTGTCCACCTCCAGCTTCTTCAGGTTGCGCAGGTTGTCGCCAGTCTCGGCCTCCAGTGCACGCGATTTCAGGTCAACATCGTTGAAACGCTGGCGCGTACGCTCCCCACCCTGCTGCACCACCACATGAAAAACAAACACAAACTCTTCTAGCGGATACATGGCAAGCTGGGAGCTGACGTAACATGTAGCATACCCTATGCGTTCCAGGAAAACAGGCAAAGCTAGCAAGCATACAAGAGACAGAACGAACACACAGGGACGGCGGCATTGTGGTGGCATTACTCGTATAACTACCCTGTGTTACGTCACTCATCCTGCACAAGCATGCGCATATGTATGTTAACTGGAAGTTCTGGTAGTTCTCACTGAACAATGACTTGAAGGCCATCTCACGCTCGGTGTAGTCCTTTTCCTCTCCCTCCACCCCACTGTTTGTTCATTGGGTATGTACCGAACTTATTGTAAAACCATCCACTGTTGAGTGTGAGGTTGTTGCGTCGTGGGTGTATACGTGTGAAATCCCTGACCAGCATCTCCCACTTTGGGTAGATTTACTCAGCACATACAGTCACCAGAATTCCTGACAGCAAGGAAAACTCTAGCACATGTGCGAAGATCAATAGCACCAGACATTGCAGCAATCCATACGAAAATAACCGACTGGGGTCGTATCGAATAGAGATTCACCTGATCACGTACCTCCTCTCCTCCAGAGGAGAGTTGCGGACGCTTCTCCTTGACTTCACGACAGAGTTTCTAATGGCAAAACATACACAAGGACATATAAGTTACACATGCGCACATATGCACCCACGCACCATTGGACCATTGGACGCCCATCGCCGGAGGCGATGATAGCGGTGCTACAGCAGAAGCCATAGCAGCTTGTGCTGGGATTGCACCATTCAACAGCTTGCAAGGCTGAAGAATTGACCGCCACTATTCAGCCTGGTCTACACCACACAGCTATGAAGTGGCTTTTTCTGGCCAGTGAATCCCTACTTTTTGGTCTTTTTCATATTTTTTCCCGCACACACACATCACACCACATACTCCGGCATGCACTGGCTGTTGGAAACCACCCAGGAGAATGAAAGAAAAGTCAGGAGGAGACTGAGAAAGAGAAGAAAGACGTGTGTGACATAATCGTCGGGAATCGAACCCACAACCTCTCGATTGGAAATCGCTGCACATACCACTCACACACGCACGCACACACGTACGCACACATGAACGCACATACGCAGGCACACAAGCAGTCGATACAGCCTACAGTGAGAACACAGGTACATGCACCATCATACATGTACATTGCACAACATGTATCACGCAATGTCACTCCACGGTCAACAAAAACCCTGGACTATAGGAAAGCACACGCACGCAAGTACCCGGTAAGTACCTCGAGTTCTGACAGTCTTAGAGATAACGCCTCCACAGAGTAGACAGGCGGCGGGCGCCCAATAAGCTTCTCAGCAGATGCAAGCCAAGAGTCGATATCGTCGGCATCAGCACCTGCGCCTGCACCTGCGCCTTGGCTGGAGCTTTTCATGAACTGGTCAAAGTCCCACGTGCTCTCCACCTGATCCACTCTCTCCATCATGACATGGGGCTCGGGTTTTAAGCTGATGATCTTTGCGTCGAGGTCGTGTGCGAGAGTGTCAAGACGACCCTGTTCACAAGGAGAAAAAACACCATGGATAACAAGACAAGGAGCAGGGTGATTGTGTTGTGACTCTCAGTTCCACGTACAGACAACAAGACAAGGAGCAGGGGGATTGTGTTGTGACTCGGAGTTCCACGCACAAGTAGGCAATCACCAGACAACAGCCACCAGCCTGGAACATTTTCTGCGGACGCAACACATTTCCGCTTGAAGCAAAAATTGCACTGCGCACATGCATTACACCACACCACATCACCCCAGGACGCAAAGCACCACAGCACACCGCACCACACCACACCGCACCGCACCGCACCGCACCACACCACACCACACTGCCACACCACACCACACCACACCACACCACACCACACCACACCACACCGCACCGCACCGCACCGCACCACACCACACCACAGCACAGCACAGCACAGCACAGCACAGCACAGCACAGCACAGCACAGCACAGCACACCACAGCACAGCACACCACAGCACAGCACACCACAGCACAGCACAGCACAGCACACCACACTAACAGTTACACTATGCTGCACATATACACCGTACAGTCACCAACAAACAACTAACGGAGACGCAGCACCTTCAAACACATGTACACTGTGCTACACAAGGGCATGTCTCCTCTCGGCAGAGCTAGTAACAGCCGGTACGGAAGGACTGTACACGTGTCAGTACATGCACATACTAAGTACACATGTCCAAGTAGTACCTTGACATCGGTCACCTCCCGTTTGGCATGGTCAGCCTGTTCCTTCTCCTCGTCACCACCGTCACGGGCGTTCACCTGCATCTGTGCTTGGGCACTCTGCGCCTCAGCTAGCAACGGTCGCTGTGTGTGGTCCAGAGAATGTCTCAACTCCTGTACAGTACACAGGTTCGAAAATTTAACACATTCCGTCCTGTTAGCTCGGGCAAACGCACAGGCTTTGATCACTACTATTCGTAATATTCTTACCCTTTATTCTTCACTACTGTGTGGCACTCTTCTCACGGCACGCTCATCTACTCCACTATGTTATGAGCTACTGCTGGCTGGCATTGCCGATGGAATAGAGTGCATAGCAACAGTACAAGAAGGCGAGCAGTAGTGAACTGTTCATAACAGTATTGCAGTGGGTGCGAGTCGGAACACAACACAGAGCAAGGCCGCCGCTAATACTAGTAGATAACGACTTACAGATAGATTGTTGAGCATGTCGGTGATGGCAGCACTCTGCGTTACCGACGGGTTGGGCATGGTCACGCTGTCCTCAGCTGCCGACAGCCATGCCAACAGATCAGCCAGCATCTTGTAGAAATCCTTCCACACAGCAAGTTACACAGGGAGAAGATAGAGAAAAACATCTCAGACTGCACTCTCCCAAACAAAATTCATAAACAATACAGGCAGTGCAGATTGATCAGACCATGCACATGATACAACAATCCGGGCACACTCACCTTGTCAAATCCAAGCTGCTTGGCCCATTTGGCGAGGCGTAGCCTGATAGACTTCCAGCGATTCTCCACTTGGAACAACTCCAGCTTGAGAGCACTGGATGCCGCAATCTCAGTGTCTGCCCTGACCAGATTCTCGCCGTTCTGCAGTAGATCGTCAAACGCTGGCTGCCTCTCAGCAACGGCGGCCATCAGTTCCTGCAGCTCCTCAGAGTTCTTGCCACCAATGGTATCAGCACAGGCTAGAGTGTCTTCAGCATCCAGAATGAACTCCTTGAAGTTCTTCAACTCATCATACACATCATTGACTACCACAAGACCGGCGGAGAGCTCCTTCGTCTTTGTGGACGAATCTGTCAGGATGCGCTCCCAGTGGGAGTCGAGCGACGACATCTGGTTCTCAACGGACGCACGGTCTTCAGACGAGAGCTGACCACCAGCCAAGAGTCCTTCACCCTGTGAGTGCAATGCATCCACCTCAGCCTGGCGCTGGGGGATACGCTGCACGATCTCCTGCACACATTATTACACAGGGGAACACAACAACACAAGAATTCTTTTAGGTAACAAGCATTATATTAGCATTGATAGTATGCTAGGTAACCCCAGGAACTTTTCATGACCTCTTCCGGTCCTTGAATTGAGTGTTAGCGGCTGTAACGTGTAAACTCCTTTCCACATAGAAGCAAAGTGGACAGGAAAAAAAACACACCAAAAGTTGCAACCACCAGAGCACAAGGGCCTTCATTTACGATTGGGTACCTTTTCTGAGGAGAGAGAGAAGGGGAGAGAGGGTGTGTGTGGGGGGGGGGGGGCGACTTTGTGGGACGTACAGGATCATCACAACGCATCTCCCAATCCCGTAATCCCGTCAAAGAAGAACACAATCATAATCATAACCTAACAGCGCATTGCACTTAGCATTCCCTCACTAGTGGGACCATCGTTATTAGGCTAGGGCCTGTTTTGGACTTCCCACTCTAAATAAAGAATACAAACAAACAAACACTTCTTGCTGGCAAAAGGCACAGGCTATACACATCAAAACTGGAATTGTAATTCTTAGAGACAAAAAGTTTGCTTTTCAATGTGCGTGCGTGTGTGTTTGAATTCTTTATTCTCACGATGGGGGGGGGGGGGGGGGTGTTGGAGCAAGCGTCCCCATACAGCGGTGTGGTGAGCCCAAAACTACGGCATAAATGGGGTCATATTTTCCAAGTCCAAGATTGGGGACATGGGAGTTTTCAGTCGTTGGCCGGTTTAATAGCGAATGGAGTCATCTTTCTCGGATTTCTTCGGAACCTCTGCCTCTCCCAATGGGAGACGCACGCGATCAGTTTCTGGCAGGAAGCATGTACAACTATGTGTGCCCGTGTGTGTGCTGTTGGAAGCTTTGCACAAGCTATGCGCAAGACCTTGAAAGGAACAACACAGGACTCCACGATGACAGAAGCTGCGGACGGTACATGCACCTACGTACCATGTGTTGTTTGTTGTGCTCCTGCAGAGCAGGCAAGTCAGCATTCACAGCGACGGCCATGGATAACTGGTCCTCCGTGTAGATCATCCACTGTAGCGCCTGCGCATGGTCAGTGGCAAACTGGATGGCACCGGGAGACGTACCCTTCATACGCTCCTCGATCTCAGCCTGCCGAGTCTCCAGCTGTATACAATGGGCGCACATAGCAACAACACACAGAGTCAGAACGTTCAGGTAATGGTGACTCACGCTGAACGATAACGAGCGCAACAGACGCACACTTAAATTTCCCCGCTGTGCTGTTGTGACTCAGTATCCACTTCCATGCACATGCACACATGCTCGAGAGTAAAGAAATGACACTCGTGCAGACACAGCCATGCATAGCTATGCACGTGGGCAGACATGGGTCAGTATCGATCTACGCAAAGCCAAAATGATACATGTACATGTGCTACGCAACGGAGTTTCTGCAGAAAAATAGAAGTTTACTGTAGGAGATACGGCCACAGACTGTAGAACGTACGGTGAGATAAGACCCGCCAAACATGACAGTGTAACAGTCCATGTGCTATAGGAATATATGGGATCAGAATCCAAAAATATGCATGGAACTAATTACTTGGTCATCAAGCCCCGTCACACTGGCACTGATGAATCCATGCCTGTGTGTGGCTCACCTTGACCAGGAGCTGCTTCCACTCGTTGTCCAAATTAGCCCTGCTCTTCATGAACGATGAGTTCTGATCGGGACCATTGGAGGAGTCCAGGAATTCATTGCAGTTGCTATCAATCTGCTGCAAGTTTGTCTTCTGCGCAGGTAGCTCGGCCTTGATATTCTGAACAACATTGAGAGGAGGAAGGAGAAAACACTACTTCAATCTAATCCCACTGTACTGGACACAAATAATTCAATAAAGCACAGCAAGTATCACTACACAAATAATTAAATAAAGCACAGCAAGTATCACTTCAACAACAGTAACATTTCCTACATTTCACCCTCACAGGAAAAAATCTACAAAACCACTAGCTGAATATCTACACATAATCGCGCACGCATGTACACACGCATGCATGCACACACACATGCACATACGCACACACAAACACACAAACACACGCATGCACATACACACACACACACACACCATGTACACACACGCACACACACACACACGTTGCACCAGTCCTTGAATACGAAGTTCAATGCACCATTGTGTGCCGGCCTGGGTCTCTTACCAAGCAAGTCTCCAGTTGCTTCTGCAAGACGAGGATCTCACTGCGCTCACCGACCGGCTCACTGATCTTCTCCTCTGTTGCCTTGATCCAGTCCAAGAAGCTCTCGATTGACGCTAGAAGCTCGTGGAGCTGCTGCCGAGCATCATCCAGCTTGTGCTGATGTGTGGTGGCCTTCTGCAGCAGACTCTGCAGTCGCAAGATCAGTTGTGTGATGGCTTCGTTCAGCTTGCACGGCGGCAGCGGCGGGAAGCTGGCTGGCACGTCGCTCGTGTCTTCTGGCGAGGACAGTGGCGAGCTGTCAGTAGATGGACCTGATGAGCTTGTCGCCTGCAACATCAGCACCACAGCCAAGTGCTTCAGGGTGATGATGTTGGCTTGTTCCTGATGAATGGAGGCGATGAAAGCCTACAGAAGCAAGACAAGAATGAAAGTGCTCGTCTCAGCTACATGTACATGTACGTCTACATGCTAAAATCTCCACTTGAACAAGATATCCAGCAAGTCAGCAAAAACCAAGTAAGGGTGCGGGGAGTTGCAGGGGGCAGCAAGGACCGTAAAGCACCCTTGAATACTATGTACTGTCTGTAGAGTCACATGCCAGCATGCCAAGTTGCTTTATACGCACACTGGAAGCTCTGAAATACAGGTGTGCTTTGACACTCAGCGCCTCCTGGATACAGGGGACAGTGTCCTCGTCTCACAAACCCATACGACAATCTGGGACTGGCACAGCTTAACATATTGAAGTCCAGTACGCTGACTGAAGAGAGGTTTGGGAGTTGCTGTGGTGCATGGCACTCATTCAGGACGTTCAGCACCAGCCAGGATGGAACTGGGGCTCCAGTGGATTTCCATAGCCAAGAGATTTCCACCAAGCCCTAGATTATCGAAATCAGAGTACACTGACCAAAGTGGTCACACCTGAGTGGCTAGAGGTGGCGAGAAACCATTTCATAACAGGTCCAAAATCAGCTGGGCATCAGTCGGGCTGAACACCAAGTCTCCTTTAGTTGGACAGGACTGTAGGACTGTAGAAGTACCTATAACAACAAGCAGTCAAACTGACACCAGTACTTACGCCATGTTCTAAGATCTGCTTCTCAAGAACAGGAAGATCAACAGCTGGATTGACGAACAAGGAGATGTTCTGATCGTGCTCCGTGAACCAGAGAAGATGCTTGGTGAGGGCCTCGCGTACCTTACGGCCACGCTTTTCATAGTACTGCAGCCACGCTTGCTTCATCTGTCACACGCACATACACACATGCACATACGCACGCATGCATGCACAGACATACATACAGACATACATACATACAGACAGACAGACACACAGACAGACACACACACACACACACACACACACACACACACACACACACACACACACACACACACACACACACACACACACACACACACACACACAGGTCGACACGTGACACCATATTTTCGGTGTCAGAACCGCACTAGGGTATAGGCTACACCGTAAATATGTTTAACCAGCACATACAAATTCGCACAGTATACTGGGCATGCACTTTGAGTGCGTGCATTCAAATCATCTTTGCGTCCATGGAAATGTATAATTTCAAAAAACGGCACCAGAAGTCGGCGAGATCCGCAGCTTTCAAACAATGTGCAGAATGTGGTATATCGCTGTACAAAATGTCAAATTTATCTGAAAGCTACGCCCAAGCTGCCCCGGCGCTCGGGGATTAGCTGGACGAAAAAGAATTTGCCTTGCAAGTGTTCTTGGAGTAGTCGGATCTTTCCTTTGGTGGAGATATATTGCCAGTCTTCGGAAATTGATTCTGACATGAACATGTCAACTGAGATTGAAACGGAGTTGGATCAAAACACCGCTGACAACTCCAGCTCCGATGACCAGAGAGGCAGCTCATCAGACAGTGATCGTGACAGAAGCCCTCTGACACGTAGGCAGAGAGATAGAGGGTGTGGGTATGGGCGTGCTGACACTGGCCACGGTCGTGGTCAGGTTGGCGCCTGTAATGTTCGTCAGCATATTCACTGCTTCAGTCCTTTCCATGACAGCAACTGAACACTAATGAACCCAAAGTTCCATCTATTGCTGAAAATGGGTCTCCATGAGAAATATTTTCGTCCTATGAAAATAACTTTGGTGCGGCACTGCGGAAAACGCATCACACAGATTTCGTGAACGGAGGACAGAGTCCGATTTATACCGGAAACACGGCGACGCACACCATACGTCCTGAACAATGACTTGAGATCAACTTCTCTGCCCCATTACGCGGCTGTCATGACACACATGTTCACACTTTCCCCTTTGATAATGTATATCGGGCACCAGCCATTCACACCGGTACATACCTGCACGGTCGACAGAGTCATCTCAAAGTTGCTCTGCAGGACGTCCAGCTGCTTCCTGAGCATGTCCTTGGCTTCCTCGGTCATCTCCGGGTCGGTGAGACGTGACTGGCACATAGTGGTTATGCTGTTCATGATGGGACTGCGATCATTCAAGTCCATCTCACATTTCTATAAAACACAAACACACACAAACATACACACACAAACATACACACACAAACATACCCACACACACACACACACATATAAACATACACAATCGGACATGTAGCGAATACTGGTCAGATTGCCCAGCTACATGTACGCTGTTGGAACGATTACACGAAAGCATGAGCGCCCACAAAGGGTTAACAAGTATCAGGTTACTGATACAAGCGATACAGGTACATGAACACGGTGGAGAGAGTGTAGTTAGGAGTTTCTTCAGGTGCTTTTTCCGGATAATTTCCTTGACATGCATCACCGAATGCATCATGACTTGTACTTCACCCCCAGCGCACATACATAAACAGCATGAGCAGATTACCACAGAACCTACATCGAAATGCTAACAGTTAGCGATAACCGCCAGGAGCCCAACGCAAATGCATGAAAAGTGGACGACTAACACAAACTCCATGCAGAGGTTTCTTTTAAATAAAGTTCGCAGATCCAGGTTGGCAGTTGTCTGTGAGTCTTCAGCACAGTTCAACAATCATTTCAGCACTGATGGTGGCTGCATATTCAAACACAGAAAATCCCTTTCCCAGCACAGATACCACCAGCCTTGAGACTGGGCAACAGTGAGTCCCGAGCACAACACCACATGACTGGCTGGTTCTAATCGCCCACAGTACACTACACATATATTATATATATAGGCACTAGTGTTGAAACGAGCGTATCTATAACAAACGAGCGATCAGTTCCACTAACGAGCGAGCTATCGAGCGAGCTAACGAGTTTCATTGATGTGGTAAATATGATTTTTTGAATAATTTTTTTCTATTAAAGTTCGATTTTTTCAGCTGGTTCAAATTATCACGGCCGGCATTTGGGGTTGCTGTTGCTTCACTTCGGACTGCTGTTTGCTGGTGAGATGTCTTTTCAGCGCCGTCGTCGAGTAGCCTTTGTAAGAATAGACCGTTTTTGCAAAGATTGCAAGTAGCCCTGGTCTTCGCTGCATCGCGGGAGATAACTTCCAAACGACTGAGCGTAACTTTCACTTGAATGGAGAGGTGACCAAAGCATATCCTGCGACAGGTCAGCAGATGCGGAACAAGACATCACTAGAGTCCACCAAAGCTGCAATGACAACTGAAACAACTCAAGTGTCGTGCAGGCATACAGTCACTGTGAATGCGAGTGATTTTCACTTTGCGGGGGACTGGACTCTCGATCGACCAGGGAGTCGTAAAATATTTTACGACTCTCCAGTCGACATGTACTGCCATGTGCACGGAGTACGGTGTACGGTGTTCGTTAGTGCAAACGAGCTGGCCGCACAAACGAGCCGAGTTTCTGGCGAGCAAGCTAACGAGTATCCGGTGAGATCGTTTCAACACTAATAGGCACTGCACTGCACTGTGAACAAATAATGGACCACTGAATGTATATGGCAGTGCAGTATATCGCCCAGCCAACACCCGCTCTCACCCGTAAGTCCTCCAGCATGATGGCGGCGTCATCAGCGCCGTTGGCAATAGCGGCTCCAGGATTCTGGGCACGCAGCCAGTCGTTGACTCGCACCAGCCAATCACTCATGCCGATCATTTGCTGCATGGCAAGTGGAACAAAAACAAACGGAATCATAAGTATGATTAATTTTAGAAGTTGGTGAACCTAAAAGTGGTGTCTGCAGCAAAAAGACCGTGTTTGCGTGTTTGGAGTGAGGAAACACAAGCATGATTATACATGTAATACACAGACTACTGGCGTGTCCAAAAACAATCATGCTATTGTCATGCTACTTCATAACAAAGGCCACTGGTATGCAGTGCGACTGGAAAATGGCACACATGTGCAACACCACAAATTGCTTCAAACACTCTCCCAACATCCCAACGTGCAGTAGAGCCACTAGCTTGGACGCAGTCGCACATGCATGGAAAACGACGTTGCGGACTGCACTCGTGTGTTGAGAGAAAGCCGTTGACATCTTACAATACCCACCTCGGGCATCGCCTTCTCCAGAAGTCGCTGGAGTTTGTCAACGATCTTCCAGACCTCGTCGTAGTAGTTGGCAATGGACTTGCGCGACTCCTCCAGTTTTACCAAGTCTTCATCCGGTGGATTGAGTGCTAGTAACAATGCTACATCACGATTGATCTGCTCCAAAGTCGGCTGCTTGGCAGTGAGATCATCTTTCACAGCCTATAGAGCAATGATACATGCACACACATGCACACGCACACGTACACACGTACACACGTACACACGTACACACACACACACACACACACACACACACACACACACACACACATGCACACGCACACACACACACACACACACACACAACAGCGGCTTCACTGCTGTTACAGTACACATAATCCTGGCCAGATTAGCCCGGGTACGAGGACACCTCCCGCATGCACTCTTCCGTACTCAAGGGTCTGAGAATTTTGAAATTTTGAAACTTTCACGTGCATTTTCGATCGCGTTTCCATCTTCTCGCCTCTCCTGAGCAGCTTCTATGCCACTCAGAAGAACAATGATCGAAGCAACTGAGACATGTACATCTACTGCAGCGACTCCAAAAGGAACTACAGTACATCGAAATTCGGAAAAACCAATCTTCCGCGATCTCTTTTCGTTCTTCATGTCAGTTCGTACCATACACGTAGATACCTTGTGTGATAGTGATATTCGTCCCCTTCCTTCCCTGTTTCCTGAGTTTTCCGACGACTTCTCTTAGTTTTTGCTTGTTCTTCGTTCAGGTGAGGAACCATTCGCGCAAGCCCCGTCGCAATCCGTTCCTAAATTTTTCTAACCGACCCATTGGACAAATTTTGCTTGATTGCTGCAGGAATGGCCACTCACTTGCAAGCCCTGACACTTCTCTGTCGTGTCGGTGTCGTGTCGGTGTCGTGTCGGTGTCGTGTCGGTGTCGTGTCGGTGTCGTGTCGGTGGTGTGTGGGTGGTGTGTCGTGTCGGTGGTGTCGGTGGTGTGTGGGTGGTGGTATGGGTGGTGTGGGTGGTGGTGTGGGTGGTGGTGTGTCGGTGGTGGTGTGGGTGGTGGTGTGGGTGGTGGTGTGGGTGGTGGTGTGGGTGGTGGTGTGGGTGGTGGTGTGGGTGGTGTGGGTGGTGGTGTGGGTGGTGGTGTGGGTGGTGGTGTGGGTGGTGGTGTGGGTGGTGGTGTCGGTGGTGGTGTCGGTGGTGGTGTGGGTGGTGGTGTGGGTGGTGGTGTGGGTGGTGGTGTGGGTGGTGGTGTGGGTGGTGGTGTGGGTGGTGTGGGTGGTGGTGTGGGTGGTGTGGGTGGTGTGGGTGGTGGTGTGGGTGGTGGTGTGGGTGGTGTGGGTGGTGGTGTGGGTGGTGGTGTGGGTGGTGGTGTGCGCTTGACTAAATGTAAGCAAACTACACTGTAGTGTCCGCGAAAATGCGGACGGTCTAAAAAAATCGTTTGGGATAGATGTCAGCCAAGACAAGCCTGATATCCACCCCACACGCATCTGCAGTACGTGCAACAAAACTGTCAACAGGGCACTATCCAGTGACAAAAACAATCGTTGTGGTGGAGGATGTGCATCCCCTGTGGAGTGGTTACCCCATGATGCTGAGAGTCAGTGTAAGACATGTTCAAGAGTGGACAAAATGAAAATTGGTGGACGACCCGCGAAGAAAAAACGCACAACTGTACGTTCCCAACCAGACATTTGGCGCTGCGAGCAGGGTCTGCCCACCACTCTTAGTACTAGTAGTACTAAGGACGGCTAGATGGCGGAAACTAGCAATTGCCAGGCAGAAGAGGTCCGGAGGGCGCTCCGCGATGGAGCGGCGGCCTTGGAGGCAAACGGGCGCGAACGGCCTGCCACGCTGCTGCGGAGGCTGCGTGGCGAGCTGGTTCGGTTGCAGCGGTCATCGGAGGGCTTCTTCTCCTCCTTCGTCGGTGCGGATGCCGGCAGGAGTGAGGATTCCACTCCGGTACCAAGGCGGAACGGTTCCCTACCCCAGAAGCGGCGACGGGAAGGCGAGGAGTCTGCCAACATCGCACCAGAAAAGAGGTCCTGTTCTCACCGACAGCGGGTGAAGCAGGAGGAGCGGTGGCAGGCGCACTTGGCCAAGCGAGGTTGGCCTGCGGAGAAGCCTCGCGGTGAGGCGGCGGCAACAGTTGCCGCGACTACTGTTGCAGCTGCCGTGGTGGCAGCGGGAAGTGTGGCGGGAGTTGTCAATGCTGCACCCCCCAAGAAGCCCTCCTATGCTGACGCGGTCCGCGGCGGGCCAGAAGGTCAAGGTGACCAGGTCGCGATGGACCTGGACACCGATCTCGATTACGGAGGCACGGAAGATGAGGAAGAGGTCAGCGCAACTTACACCGGTCGGCTACGGTCGGTGGTCGTTAAACCAGTCCGGCCACCACCGCCACCACCGCCGGCACCTTCAGCGGAACCCCAATGAGCGCCTGCTCACGCGGACATCGTGTATACTGACTTGTATGTATTGCTAACGCATGATCTACATGTGCATGTATGTCTACCTCTCCTTCAATGAACCAATGCTTGGATATGAGCTAGTCTGCATCCATCCATGCAGTGACATCCACAATCTGTTGCACTTGGTCTGGTGTGGTCTGTGGCATGCTGTTGTGCTGTGTGCGTCACCTGCTTGCGGTTAGCAGTCACTTGCTCGCATGGGTTCAGTTACGGGTCGTGACCGAAACCCTGGCTAGGCTTTAGACTAGGTGTGGAACTGCGGTTAGTTCCAAATCATGTATCGGCATTGACTGTGGTTCTGATCAGTCTGATTGGGTGTCATGGTTGGTTGCGTTGTCTGTACGGCTAGATGCTTGTTGTTACCCTGAGGGCATTGGTGGTTTGTTCGGAACAGCGCTCTGATAAGGGTCTAGTGGTTGTGATTCGGTGTGATCCGATGAGGGAGTTGATGTATCCTGGGAGCCTGTGGTTAGGTCAGGTTACAGTTGACGAGGATAATTTAAGAGTCTGGTGGCGCCACCAGGGATAACGATGTACTAGGGTACTGTGTGCGTGTGTGTGTGCGTGTGGACCGAATGCACAGAGGTGAGGGTGTCGGGACGGCTAAGGTAACAATGGGCAGCTCTTGATGAGCTGGTCGTGGGCGATCGGGAGTATCGCGCGAAGACCTGGGTCTTCGGTGTTCAAGAGTGGACAAAATGAAAATTGGTGGACGACCCGCAAAGAAAAAACGCACAACTGTACGTTCCCAACCAGACACACAATGCACCAGTTCCACACAACCCACGCAGTCGTCACAGATTTCTCCAGCTGCATCTGGTATACAGTCCAACACAAGCAGTACAAGCAGCACAATGGTACCAACGCCTGCTGAGAAGCAGCTCTGCCCTGCAAGTATTTCCGCAACAAACGAGTCGCTACAAGGGCAAGATATCGCCAAGACGGAGTTAATAAGCAGAGCTACACCAAGTTACAAAACAGAGAGAGAACTAAGCCCATATAGACTTATCATGAATTTCTCTGAGCTGATCTGTAGCATCTGCAAACACATTCTGGACAAATCTGTGCAGGCAAGCTGTTGCGGAAAGAATTTTTGTGTAGATTGCACATGGCATTGGCTGGTCATGCATGCTTCGTGTCCAGTATGCCGCAGTCCACTCCAAGCATCACAGTTGCTGACTCCTAGCCCGACGCTGAAGAACTGTTTAGCCGAAGTGCTTGTCCGTTGTGACAATTATCTTGACTCATTCAATGGTTGTAGTGAGCATATACCACTAGCCAGTCTTCAGCACCATGCCCAGACATGCACCAATACCGGCAAGCACACCATCACACCTACAACTCCCGTTGGTGACATTCTTCATGCATCACCAAAGAAGTTGCAGGGCAATGTTGCCGAAAAGTTGACAAGCCACCTGGTGCGATCGAAGTAAGACAATGGACTACTTCATCTCAGAAGCCAGGGTCCCTCCCAGATTTGGAAGAAAACCA
This sequence comes from Sycon ciliatum, assembly GCF_964019385.1. Classification (NCBI taxonomy): domain Eukaryota; kingdom Metazoa; phylum Porifera; class Calcarea; order Leucosolenida; family Sycettidae; genus Sycon; species Sycon ciliatum. Next base: position 25,939,971 of record NC_088643.1, read on the forward strand.
CAGTTGGAACAGTTTCATCTGACGAAGCATGAGAGCGGACACAGCGTCGCAGATCCCTAGAGTTACGCCAAACCGAGCAGCTGGTTTGCGGCAGCAGTGCTAGCAGTATTCAAGCGCAGCAAGCTGCCACTATTCGTCGCATGCCAGAAGAGGAGCGGAGGGCATTGCTGATTGCAGCAGGTGTGTTGCCAAGATCAATAGAAAAAGGCAGCACACTAGCCATGAAGACTGATCTTCACATGCCCTGGTTTCAGCTCAGGAAGCTCAAGGTCTGGCTGAAGGATTACGGCTTGCATCTTGAGTCTGAAGGTGCTATGCGGCAGCAGCTGAATGAACACCTAAAGGTCCACATAGTTGCAGAGGATGTGCCATTTGTGATTGGCAAGACCGCCGAAATAGAGATGAGGCCAATGGTGGCGCTACTTGATCTCGTCGGAACTGTGCACGGCTATCTGGACCAGCTGGACAGTACTGAGCAATTGTTCTGGCATGATGGTGTCATACCGGAGGACCAGATATGGGTCGAAGTGGGAGGCGACCATGGCGGTGATTCATTTAAAATGTCTGTGCAAGTTTGCAATGTACGCCATCCTAATTCCATACGGAATATCATTCCATTTGTCGTCTTTGCCGCGAAGGACTCGCCAGCAAACCTTGCCACTGCACTCCAGCCATTTGCCTCGCAAATCACTCTCCTCAGCAGCACTCTGTGGCATGGAAGATTCGTGAGAGTTCTACTGTTTGGCGACTATGAGTTTCAAACTCAGCAGTATGGACTCTCCGGATCAACTGCAGTGTATCCTTGCCTTCACTGCGAGGCCACAAAGACCGAGTTCCAACAGCCCGGTGCCACGTCCAACTGTCGGTCACTAGCTTCACTTGAGACATGCCACTCAGCGTTTGTTGCAGTAGGAGCTCGTCTGCCCGATGCCAAAAGATTTAAGAACTGCATCCGTCCCGTCATTCTGCCCATACCCATTGAAGATGCAATCATCCCAGTCCTCCACCTTGACTTGGGCATCTTCAAGTGGATTTTCGAGGCGCTGGTGAAGGACTGTCAGACACTGGACATGTCCCTGGCTGCATCTGGGCCTGCCACACCTGCTGACAGCCAGCAGTTCTCGACCATTGTGGCCAAACACCAAAAGTTGCGGGAGAAGCAGGATGAGCTGATTGCTGTTAACGCCTCTGCCCAGCAGTTGAGGAATCAGCTTGATTGGCTGGCATTGCACAGCAACACACTGCTCCCAGCGCAGATCCAGGCAGCAGCTGGGGTGATCCAAGTCCAGTGTGCCCAGCCGGCAGCATCCAGGTCATCTCTGGAGGAGGAGACTAGCAGTCTTGTCGAGGAGATCCAGCGGATCACGGGCACCATCAGTGGCCCATGCGAGCAGTCCCTAGACAAGGTATTGCAGCGCAACAACATCTGTCGCCAACGGTACCATGGAGGAAGCTTCATCGGCAACCATGTTCACCACGCTTTGCAGAGCTCCGTTATTGAGCAATTGGCTTCAGCACCGCTGGCAGTCATACAAGAGGACGGACGCACCGCCTCTGCCAGTGTTCTGTCGGATGCCACTGATGTTTGCAGCCGATACATGGCTCTTATGGAGCAGTTCGCTGCATGCAGGCGACGTTACTCGTCTTGCAAGAAGATGACACCAGAAGATTTGGCGGCCTTCAAATCCGACGTCAGGACGTTAATGGGCACTGCTCGTGCTGAAATTGTGAGACGAAAGCTTGGCCACATTACGCCGAAGCTACACCTCCTGGAGGCACATGTACCAGCTTCAATGGATACGTTCGGCGTTGGTCTCGGACCCCTTGCTGAGCAAGGAGGTGAAAGCATCCATGCGGAGTTCAACTCTCTGGAAAAGCGTCACGGCAGGATCGTCAACAACTTGGAGCGCCTGAAAGTCACAGTCAGGCAGCACCTCTCATCTACGCTACCGCATTTAGCTTCTCTGCTCCCAGAACGATCTACTCGAAAGCGAAGACGCAAGGAGTGAGATAACTGCATACTTTTTGAAGTAGTATTTTCAAACAAAAGGTTTCGAAAGGCATTTCCGTTTTCTGATTTTTGCTTTGCTTTTGCCTTGCATGCGTACACGCGTGGGTACGTCATACTCGATTGTTATGCCAACCGCACTGCAGCAAGCACCTGACGAAATGGCGGCCATCTTGCTCAGTGGCCAGGCCGTAACAGCAGTGGCTTATGATCAGGAAAAGTGCTCAAAAGAATAGTGTGACCTGCAGTCTTCAAACTGCTATGGACCTGCACATCAGGAGCGTTTGATTACACACAATGCCGTCCATTTTGAAATTACCTACGATGCACACACTATTCAAGCACACAGCTTTCTTTGTCAGAATCCATGGAATCCAATTCCGGCCATTCCGAAGGAAGGCAGAATTTCTAATTCTCCCGTCAGAATATACGCATTTGGCATACGCCCTTCTTGACAGCACACGTGTCAGCTACATGCTAGCAATACTGATTGGCACAAAAAAGTTGTATACGTGATCTCTTTCCCTGGTTTCGTCGAGTGGACCATGAGTGCAGCATTCATGACAAATTCCAGTTGTTCGTTTACAAGGCCGCAATCCGTTCATTCTGGTCATTCAAGAATTTTCAAACCTGGGTCCAGAACGTGCGATCGAACGCGTCCATTGTCGCTTTTAAGTTTTCACCTTAATTTTACTCCAAAGGTCAAACACTTTCAAAAGCATCCAGTGCTATCACGATACAGTGCATTATGCTCAACAACTTTCAGCTCAAGGCTTGGCTGCAGATTAAAGTGTATGGGACTTTGCTCTCCTTCATGATTTCATCACAGTCCTCCAGATGGATTTGCACTCAAAGGGGGGTTCAAATAGGCCAGGTTTTGCTCAAAAATGTTCATATCTTCAAATGGATCTCACTCCAAGAAAAGACTTGTGCCCCAGAAGCTCTCACCTCGTATTTCTGACGCTGTTGCTCTGCCTTGGTGGGATCGGTGAATGTCTCGGACTCGTTTTCCTGGCCAAGAAGCCACTTTTCAACAGCCTGCAGCCAGTCGTGCAGCTCAGCAATCTCTGCCCTCAGCTCAGACAGGTCGAGAGGGCCAAGCTCGGCTATCTGGCGTGCAGTGTGAATGCGATCACGCAGCAGCTCCATGACGGCATCGAACAGCTGGCGCAGTTCCCGCATGCCAGACTTGGTCTCCTCGCAGTCTTCAGGCAGGGACACTTGCATCAGCGTCTGCAGGTTCTCGTCCAGGCAGTCAATCTCAACGCGCTTCTTGGCCATCTCTTGAGCAATGGACTGTGCAGACACAATGCCAGTCACACAAACGTCCAAAGGCAATCACACACATGTCCAAAGACAATCACACACATCTGCAAAGAAACCAGGCAACAGAGGAACATGCTGCTGGATTGACACAAGTAGAACACTGAGCAAAAACCTCACAACTACCCTTTTGGTCTGTCATATAAAACAAAAAGCCACCAAGCGCAATCCTGTAAGACATGAAGGTATGACAAGTCAGTCTAATATACTTCCTCCGCGTCATCGAAATTGTCGCAGTTTGACTTTTGATATAAAACGTGGTATTTACTCACCAGCACTCGTACCAGAGGCAAGGAATCGGACATAGGCGATAGTCATCAGTGTAGGGTGACGGCAAACTTCTATTTTCTGTTATTGGAAGCTGGAATTTTTGAACTAGACGCAATTTCTTCGCTGATGTCGCTGCGATAGAAATTTCGACTCGCTGAGATCAGTCAGGCGTTGCAGCCTGCACATTTCTCGTGCTTATGGCCATTCACTCAAGCCTCATCACTGTTTTACCTTAGCTGGGGTGAGAATGACTTCGTGGAACAAGTAGCAGCGCTTGGAGAAACATCGAGGGGTCAGCAAACTAAATGCCTGCAACAGCGATAAAATGTGTCGCTCTGGCTGAGACACTCAGTACATGATTGTACCTGCAAGAGCCGTGTAGACTCTACACGTAGTGCTAGTGATGCACACGCAGGTGCCGTACCATGGTATACCAGTGATGCTGAAAAAGAGGGCGCGCTGGACGTGATAGTACACTTACCTGCACGAGCTGTGACCACACAGCTAAAATAAATGGGCATGCCCCGGCTAAAAAATGTTCTTTTCAAGACCGAGGTGATTCCGCCGACGGTAATCAACCGACCTCGCAACGATCGTGTATTCTTACCAGGCTTCGTTGGTCATCCAGATCATCCAGAGCTAGCAGACGACAAGCATAGCAGCTCTTGTCCTGTGGAGAAAGTCAAAGCGTTTGAGATGAGGCGCGACCAACTTTCAACCTTCCTTGAAATATTTCGGAACGATATTTTTGCGTCCATTGACATCAGCGACGACGAGGACTTCATCTCTGCATGAAAACTCTCAGTCCAACTGTCCTGGAACGTTACTCTAGTCTTCAGACTATCATACTGTGTAATAAGTTTTGAATGGCTTAGCTTATGGAGTTGTCAGTAACAAGTGACAAGTCACTAGTCAAACTGCGACAATTTCGAAGACGCGGAGGAAGTATTAACTTCTGAAACTTCTTCGTTGGGGTAATTTTGTTAGGGCCATAATGCCTCATAATGTGGGATAAACCTGTAAACTCCCAGATCGGTGACCTATCTTCTTGTTAACCTGCGGATTTTCGATATTCGTTAAATTTGCTTACTCGATATTGTAACGTGCCTTGCAGTAATCTACAAAGTGTAAGCTCTCAACGAAAAACAGCTAATTCTGATATCACAACCAAAGCTAAATAGACGTGTACAAACCGAGCATTCTCGCTCACCTCAGTTTCGCGCTGGACATGCGTCAGCTGCTCTACGGAGTCGTCGGCGGTTACGACGAGGCCTTCGAGACGGCCTTGCGTTTGCTCCAGGTAGGCCACGTGCTCAGACAACTGGGCACATCAAAAAACAAATCCAGTACAGATTGCAGCATTGCGCTGTACACGCACGTGCCCTGCTCAAGAGACTATCAATGAAAGACTACACAGCAATTGCAGGTACACCTCCCGATGCACGCCAACAAAAACAGGCTTACAATGCACAGATTACCGTTGATGATATCTAGGCTGCAAAGAAAATGTCCAGCTGATTGGGCCAGCTCGAACAACAGGTAGACAGTTCTCGACCCTTCTTTCAAGGGAGCAATGGATGTATATTCTGTACTGGAAGACTAAGGTTAGAGCCTTTTCTCAACAACGTGAATACACCAACATTACGCTATTACTGACAGTACAGTAATACTGCACAAGTCTACCAACCTGGTCGTTGTACAGCTGTGCTTGCTCCTCCTGGCTGTCCAGGTCTGTCTCTCTCTTCATCTGCGCGTCCAGCAGCCTGGTGAGCTGCAGGTCAAGCTCGTCCAGCTTCTCCTGCATGGCCGTCTGGATTTTCTCGGGCTGGGCACCGATGAGCGCAGACAGCTCTGCTCCTTCATTCTGCGTCGAGTCCGCCATACGCTGGACTTCCTATAGGGTGGCAAAGCCAGATTGACGGTGTCTACTATCAGCGATACTGCCAATAATGGTTTATTTTTATTTTTATTTTTTTACGAATGATACATTCCTACCACTGCACTGAACACTACCATGCCAAGCATGGCTGAGACCCATGGACCCATGGGAACGTTTATCAGGAACCCAACATTTCGGCAACAGTCCATGTACAATTGAAATTTTGACACATGCATGACCATTGCCAGAGTAATACTGTAAAACGGGTAATGTTTGCATTTTAGAAATTGAGACTACCGTAGATTGAAAAGTGCAAAGTTTGAGATTGGGCGCCTCTTAAAAAAAACGCAAACACTTTTTACGAGCTTGCAAAGTTCGAAGTTTACAATTCATCACCTCCCGAAAAAATCGAAAATATTTTTTATGTCGCAAACATTATCCATTTTAAAGTTGACAGGGCATAACCTAACCGTATTTGTAAAGCAAGATGAGTTCCAAGTATCTCCAATCTCCAATAGACTTATATCAGGGCAATGCTCATGTACGGGAGTACACAGGTATCTCCAATAGACTTATATCAGGGCAATGCTCATGTACGGGAGTACACTTGGCTAACCTGTAGGTTATTACGCTGCTCCTTCAATACTGAGATGTCGGTGGCAACAGGACGTTCCTGGCCAAGTGACACCAGCAGCTTGCCCACAATCACCAGTAGGTCATCACACTTCTTCAACAGCTACAAGACACACACACACACACACACACACACACACACAGGCAAAGGGGCAGAAGGACGCATCTTACACGGCGTTGATAGAAGCAAGCCAAAGTTGAGCTGCGTGCCTGGTCAAAGACTTCATAAGAAAGTACGGAAAGCAGATACTAGATTGACTAAGGATCCTCGGTAGCGCACTGGTGACGACATTGACTCTTCCAAGAGTACATGGCCTGAGGAAATTTACAGCTAGCCATGCTGCCATGCAATCAACGGAATTCCGCCACCTTGCAGTTGATTTTCCCCGTTTCTCTCCTCATCAAGCCCTGTACATAGTACTGTTCTTTCAATCAAATGAACCCCTCGATAGGCAGATTGCCTTTGGGTCATTTCATATTAATAATAATAATAATAAGACAAACATCGATGCCGATCAGTTCATACATGACCGCGTAATATCTGAGGCATGTACGCATGACAGTTCAAAGCGCCTCACCTCCTTCAGTGACACACCAGAGAGTTCATCCTGCTGGTCCTGGGCACGCTCGAGTGCCCGGGTGAAGTTCAACTTCAACTTCTCGGCGCGCTCATGAAGCAAGACAGACCGTGGTGAGCTATTGTACTTGTCCTTCAGGTCAGCTGAGGAGCTGAACATGGACTCAATCGCCATTTGCTCAGCGTTCAACTCAGTGATCAACCTCTGAATGTAACGCAGGGGAGCAAGGGAACAAAGCACACTTATTTGCAGTGAATTCACATGTAATGGTGGCCTGATGAGTGAGCAGCTCTTCTAGAAGCACACGACACAGTGCAATGCTTTTGGTCATGAAATCCAGCACAAAACGCACAGCTTCCAGTCCAGAGGTGCATTCTGCAAGCAGTATCTGCCCAAGGAGAAGTCCACCACCCACATCGACTTTCAAGTTACAGGCACTGCAGGATGTGTATCAGCGACAGTGAGACTGAGAGACAGTGTATTGTTTCATCAGCCCTAACCTGAATGTCGTCAGCTTTGTCCTCCTCCTGCTTCTCCAGGACGTCGAGTTTAGAATCGGCGCCGTCCACAACCACCTCCAGGCGCGCTGTCTCTTCCTCAACTGGAACGAACGGATCAAGCTCGCTCACACGCACTGCCACGGATGCAGGCAGCGCGCTCAGCTTGTCGTCCACCTCGGCAAACGCCTCGTGTGCCTGGACCCTTTCGATGGCAACGATGACTTTGTCGAGCTGATCACGGCCATCACGCAGCTCATCTCTCTCTCCATTCAGTGTTGGTATTGCACTCAGCTCAACGCTCTGCTCACAGCAGGTAGCAAAGAGGAAAAATGCACATGTACCAGTATCAATAAATGGCCAAAAAGAAAATCACCTATGCTAGGGGCAAACGAACATCAGTGTATGCCAGGCAGTGTATGCCGGGCAGTGTATACCAGACAGTGCATACCAGACAGTGCATACCAGGCAGTGTATGCCGGGCAGTGCATACCAGGCAGTGTATACCAGGCAGTGCATACCAGGCAGTGTATACCAGGCAGTGTATACCAGGCAGTGTACACCAGGCAGTGTCTTACTATGCAGCGAAGCCCAAGCCTAACCCACCTTGAGCTGTGGCACTAATACATGTGCAGGCTGAATGGCACTAATATCCTCGGGCTCCTTCAGCATGGAGTCCTCAATGTCCTCCATTTTCTGAACGGTCTGGCTGCATGAAGCCAGATAGGCTGCGAGATGCGGACTCAGCTTGCCTGCATAAACAATGGCACATGGAGTAAAGAGAAAACATATCCAGAGCCAAGAAAATAGGTATTTTGCCAAAATAAGACATGCAGTGACTTGGTAGGGTATGACACACATACTGAATGTGTGACCTGTGCACGCGATACATGCAGTGCATTCTTCAAGCGAGAGCTCTTGCTCCTGAGCCGCAACAATCACCGTGTTTGGCGTGTACTCACCTACTCGTCGAGAAAATAATGACTTTCTTTTCTATTTTTGCTCGAGTCTTTCAGAAACTATGTTCCTTCAAGCGATCGCAATTGCGATGAACATTTTAGAAGATAAAGGACAGTCGCTGGATTTTCTCTGCTTAGTTCTTGTAAAGTGTTTAGTTTCGTTTTATAAGACATCACTCCAGCTTAAAGGCGATCACTGCTGCGTTCCGCAGTACAACAGCGATAGACATTCGGACAAAAATACTTCGTTCCTCGTAGCAAGGAATCGAAAACCGGAGATGCTAGGAACGTGAGCAGGGACGAGCTGGATAAGGAAGTCTTGGATTGACACCACCTGTTGAGATGAGAGGGACGGTGTGTTTACCATCATGCCCTATAGTACAGTGGTGTGCTCTAACCATTGAAGACAGATGAAGACTATGTCCAAGGGACAAAGAAGCCGGGCGCAAGGCTGAAAGCAACCCTCTGTTCCAAGTGTATTTCCATAGAAGAAACCCGCAAAGAGAAGGTCTCGCGAGCGTGGCGCTTCTCCTCCTCCTGAGGTAGCAAAGGAGCCCAAATCAGACGCAGCAAAGCTGAAAGCCACAAAAAAGGGAAACCCCAAGCAGAAAGAAGAACTTGAAGAAGAACTGGTCGCTATCCAAGTAGAGTTCAGCCTTAAGTTATTTTCTCTAGCTCGGTTTGAAGACTCTGACTCTGACATTCAGTACTACACTGGTTTTCCTTCGCTTGCTGCGTTTGATGCATGCGTTCAACTTCTTCACCTGGATGATAACGATGAGAACGCAATCTCCCTTCGCAGGTGGATGCCGATTCCTGGAAAAGAAAAACCGATGATGGACGGAAGATCAAGTTGGCTTGGAGAGAGAAGTTTTTCCCTGCCATGGTTCATCTTCGCCGCCGCAGACATCCGAATGCTGGCTGATCTGTATTTTATAGATACTGGGACTGCGAGCCGTATTCTCACAACAATGGTCAACTAGATGTTCATCTCCAAGTTATTTACGGGATCCATCAGTGACCTCAAGCTAACAAGCCACTTCTTAGATCTTCTGCCAGTAGCCAGCTATGGGACAATGATTATGGCAGACAAAGGATTTGACATCCAGGATCTCTTGGTGCCTTATGGCGTAAAGTTGAACATTCCCCCGTTCAAGCGATCCGACAACAGATGGCCCTAGAAGACGTTCAGAAAAGCAACAAATTGCCACGTTATGAATTCATGTTGAGCATCTGATGGAGCGAATCAAGGAGTTCAACATCTTTTCGAAGATTGTTGCAACAACTCTTTGAAGATTGTTGCAACAACTCTTTATCCCATTATTATTATTATTATTATTATTATTTATAAATAGGCGTCGAGGCGACAATAGTTTTAGAATTGCGATCAACAGAACGAGCTGAACCGACATTTCACAAAGGCTTTTATTGTTTTCAAAAAACGAGTGGATACGAAGGCAGTGAAGAACATGGAAGAAAGAAAAAATGTGATATGGAAAAAATGATGAACAAAAAAATTGTACTTACCCGTAAACAACCACTACCTCCGCCAACACAGGACCTAGCGTCCCACTCGGCAAGTCCACCATTGGCTCCCGTGGCCATGACCAAGTCACTCCCTCCACCAGCGGAGGTGGATGTGGCTTCGGCGACGCCACGTGTGTTGCATGCAGACACGTTTGCATCAGCATCGCTTGCTGCATCACCGGCAGAGACGACAAAAATACCTACCTCAACATCAACGAGACCCAGAAGAACAACTGCCAATTACACCATGACCTATTTCAGTACGGAAGTACCGAGCCAACGTAATACACAACAGGAACGTGAGACGAGGGATGGGAGGAGACGGGACCTGATTGCTCCGAGGCAGGACGTCGTTGAGGAGGATTCGGCCAGTGAGTCCAGTGATTCCGGTGAGTGTGAGAGCGAGAATGATTGTGTGAGTAAGAGTGGGTGCGAGCGTGTGTTTTCTAGTAGGAAGTCATCAGTGTATAAGCATCTTGCATCTCGTCCTGATTGTTGCAAGGTGTATTCTGATTCTTCTTTTTCTGTTTTGTGCCGTGCTCGTCATGGTTATAAGTTGCAGTTGAGTGTGTTAGAAGCTGTTTGTCAACGTATTCATAAGCCTAATCTGTGTGTCCAGAAGGACAGCATTATTCGTTTGAAATTGTTTTAGTGGCAGCTTGTTCTGTCGGTTTGGCTCTGGTTGGCCATGGTGTCATATCTTGTGTCACAGTATACTAGTAGTCCTTACAAGTTCGTTAAGTGCTTTCGCAGTTTTTCCTGTTATTACCTTAGTGCTAGGATTATCATTTTCATAGGTGTTGTTTCTTCTCACTCCATTTCTCTTTATTAGTATCTTTCTGGATTGTTTTTCATTAGTACAACGTAGCTTCCTGAGGAGTGTTGTGCGAAAACTAGTTCGAAGTACAATTTTTTTGTTCATCATTTTTTCCATATCACATTTTTTCTTTCTTCCATGTTCTTCACTGCCTTCGTATCCACTCGTTTTTTGAAAACAATAAAAGCCTTTGTGAAATGTCGGTTCAGCTCGTTCTGTTGATCGCAATTCTAAAATTATTATTATTATTATTATTATTATTATTATTATTATTATACGCATTCCCGCGGCAGGGTCAACCAAGCAATTATGCTTGATCCACACGTTCGCTTATGCTGGACATTGAAACAGAGCAGTTGTAGATATCTCCTAGAGAATGGTGCTCTACAAAGCCAATGATCAAGGTTAATACTTAAGTAATATGGAGTAACATGGAGCGTCATAAAATTGGTCTCATTGGGAAAAACATCCCCCATAATCAATCAGATATGAACGGTTTGTTCCTTGCTCACAGTATTTTAGGATCCTTTACTTGCTGGTGCAAATTAAGTTTTCCATGCCAACTAGTGGTCAAACGAATGCTGAGAAGCTTCGAACGTTCGTTCTCGAGTCGATATTCGAATGTCAAGTTGACCGCCCAAACGAATATCGTAACTCACAAAGCTGTGAACTCTGCACTCGTAGCAGCGATTTTCATGCATGCAAGCACGTACACACGTCTACTTCTTTTGAAGCCGTGCCGCGCTGTCTTCATGACTGTACATGTACATATGTATACATGCCATGTCATGTAACTAGTAGCTGGCGCGAGGTGTGAAAGTAAGTAACGTTAGTTGTACATGTACAAGGCCGGATGTTTGTGGTCCGATCACGAACTGGCCCAGACTCGAGTCGGTGTGCGCGCGCGAACCATGTGAACTGTGCTGTGGACTGGGTGGACTGCGTGCACTGCACTGGTACGGGTGCTCAACTGATTACTTCCTCAAGATCGTAGACTACGGTAGGTCTAGTCTGCGCAGTGAACTCTAGTCTAGGTTGAACGTTGCATGCGTGCACCGCGTCCGGCTGTGAAACTGGAAGTGCAGTGCCACAGGCGATTTTAGTCGTGACAACACTCGACGGTCTGTCTGAAATAATAACTATTGCTGAGAGCAGTCGTTGAGTCTTTCTTCATCAAATCCACCCAACGTTCGTCATGGCCGAGAAGAGTAGGCGCTCTGCCGTATGGGATTTCGGAATAGAGAAAACGGCTGACAATATTATCTTTATTCTCACGACAATATTGCTACGTGTACTCGGTTCAAGCCGCCGAAAGACTTGGCAGATCATGGCGGAACAACGAATTTACGTAACCATCTGAAGGACGTTCACCATGTCGACTTGGTTGGCGCAGGGGCGAAACCGAAAAAGGACGGAGGGATAACTGCCTTCTTCAAGGCAAAGAAAGTGCCAGCGGCTAGATCCTCTGAGGCTCTGGATGCGACGACCGATTGGTGGAATTTGTGTGCAGAGATCTTTGGCCTGTGAGTGTAGTCACTGGTGCGGGGGTTCCTTTCTCTCATGAACTACCCCGAGCCTGGCTACCTGCGACTCAAGTGACAAAGCTAATTCAGCGGAAGCACGTCGCGGGCCTGAAGTTGCTGGTGCAGTGGTGGAGAACCTTGAAAAGGCCAGCTCCATGGCGCTGACTACAGACCTGTGGACAAGCAGACGAATGGAGGGGTACATCACCATCACTGTCCACTTCATAAATGAGTCATGGCATCTACAGTCTCTGTTGCAGACTTGCAGTGTGCAACTTCACTTATGATTTGGGTGCCTTTTACAAAAGTTTTAGTGTTACATACTGGTTGGTAGCTATAATTTCTTACTGATTTCTTAATCATGGAACGGGCGACATTCGTTCGGTATTCGTTAGGAACATTCAGAGAAGGTTCGATTCGCTGTTTAGCACATTCGTTTGACCACTAAATTGCCAACTGTTGCTAGCATTGCATGGCTAACCGATCTTCGGAAATACAAATTTCGTCATGCATGAACAATCCACGAGCTCAGTGTCAACAATGCTCTGAATGGCAGCGGTTTTCCACTTTCCTTGCCGACGCCTGCCGCCATATATATATTTAAATAGAGAGGTAGGCGAACAAAATTTATATACACACAACAACAAGGTTGTCAGTTTCATAATACCAAAAGCTTTTCACCCATTTTCATCAGTAGTTACATGGGAATGAGCAAGAACAAAAACGGAGCCAGAATTTATACTAGGGGTAGAGAATCAGCAAGAATATTCTTACGCGCCTCAAGTTCACACTACACTACCATAAGAATGTATGGAGCAGTGGAAAAATGCGGGAAACAACACACGAAGGGAATGCAGTACCAGAACAAACACGTGATAAAGTTGTCAGTCCGGTTGCAGCTTGAACAGCCGCAGCACCTTGATGTGCTTCTTTTGTCGACACAGTTCTGGCCTCAAAATGCGAATGTACAGCGCCTCCAGTGTGAATCGGTGCGCGCTGTTCCGGGCTGGTGTGATGACACTGAAGCTGCTGTTGCGTTCCTGCGGGATGCACTCAGGCTGCGCCTGCAAATGCTTTGTGATGGCGCTATCACTTAATGCCACACGTTTGTCAGGCGGCTTCTTGTACAGCTTGTCTGGGATATGCTGCTTGATCCTTTCCGAGAATCGCTGACATGTCTCACCAACGTACGTCCGCTCACAGCGACACGCATACTTATAAATAAAATTACTATTTTCAAGAGTTGGTGAAACATCCTTCGCGATAGACCTGAATGCGGGCCTGGTTGTATAAATTACAATGGGGGATACTGTAGGATAGCAGTTCAAAATTGCAGCTTTAATCTTTTTGCGGAAGGCAATGCAATTTTGCCCTTTCCCGCATTTTTCCACTGCTCCATACATTCTTATGGTAGTGTAGTGTGAACTTGAGGCGTAAGAATATTCTTGCTGATTCTCTACCCCTAGTATAAATTCTGGCTCCGTTTTCGTTCTTGCTCATTCCCATGTAACTACTGATGAAAATGGGTGAAAAGCTTTTGGTATTATGAAACTGACAACCTTGTTGTTGTGTGTATATAATATATATATATATATATATCTGGAGTGCACAGTATTGGATCGATGTGGTAGAACCTGGCCTTGAACAGATGGAGAAAGTTAGAAAGTAAAAAACATAAATTATACCGATAAATGTACTTTTTCTTGTGCGAAATGTTGAAGATTGCATCCCGAAGTGGTACTTACCGTTGGAGCAAATCACTCCATTTCCCGGACACTCCGGCTCCTCTAGCTCAAAGGCAAGTCTTCAACTGGTTGACCGGCCATTTTTCAACGAATCAAAGGCATCAAAAACCGAGAACTGGGATCCTAACTTCAACTTGACTTTCGCTCGCAAGGCTAGTATCAACGCTCCCTTCATTGCAACGTACCGCCGCAAGAGATGAAGGCCTCGGATCATTGACTGCTTTATCAGCCATCACAAAGGTCCAGCAAGAAGTACCGTAAGTACCGCGAGAGCACCCCGTCTCGCGAGAGTGCCCCACCTTGATTTTACAGCTAGGGAATTGAAAATCATATGGCAGAGTGCAATGAAGTGTGTACGGTGTGAGAACCTTAGTGTACTAAGGTCACACTTAGAAGGTTTTCGTGTGGAGCTCGTGTCCGCTTGAAGATAAATTGAATACGAATTGACTGCACAACGTGCAATGTATGTACAAGGTCCGTGCCGTATGACCTACAGATCGGACACCACCTCAACAATGTGGCCACAAAAGGACGAGATGGTGGGGCGCTCTCGCGGTACTTTACGGTAAATGCAAAGAAACACGTTCTACATATCGGACAGCGATGAAAAAGCGAGAATAAAAGAGAAATCCTTCGCTGTCAGTTTATTCGATCCAGGACGGCAGGAGAGTCATTTTTCTGGCCACCTGGACGAGTACACGCCAAACGCGGTGATTGATCATTACTGTGAACGCACTTCTATTTCTTGTGTGTGCAATGTTCAGTGCAAAAACCCTGCCACCTAATATTTAGTTTCATCCAATTCTCCAGCAATTCCAGTTCCACTAGAGTTGTGCTCAATTCTACACAGGTATGTAAAAGCGATCCATGCTACAGCAAATTACACACTGCTGAAAACAAGTGTGTGTTTCAGTAACAAGAAAGAATGATCCTTTCACGCAAGAGCAGGAGAACCTGGTGTCGGGTTGAATACAACCACACAGGGCATTCAGCTTTCAGGAGAGCAGCTCGCCTCCCAGGGAAAGATAGAAAAAACAGCAACACAAACCCACCTGCAGCAACTCTCAGGTTTGTAAAGCGCTCCATGTCGGCTGCAAATTGCTCTTCCAGCGCAGTCATACTCTTGTCGTCCACTCCGGCCTTCACTTCGGGCAGTAGACCGTCCATGCGGTCAAACTCGGGGCAGTGCTCGTCAATCTCACGGCCTAAAGTCTGAGCACACAAACACAGAAGAATTTTTTTAAAGAAACTGAAGGATGCACGCAAAGAATAAAATGAAAGAACAGCTTGATAACAGTGTTACAGACGAGCCACTCATATCGGCCACGGCGACCCTAAAGCTCAAGGTCATGTATGACTGTGGTATGCATGATCACTAAAATGCACATTGTTCTGTGCACCCAGCTCCCACCATCGTGAAAGCAGTGAACTTACAGTACATGATGCCATGTCATATGTGTCAATGTACAGTGAAACCTGTCAAGGCGACCACTCGGATAAGGTGACCACCTGTCCTAGAAGACCACTGAAACCAGGACAAAGGGATGTTATTTCCAGTCAAATGACCCTGGATACGGAGACCACCTGGTAACAGAGACCACGGTTTGAAGGTCCCTTGAGTGGTCGCCTTATACAGCTTCACTGTACATTGTATTGTGGTTTGAGTAAGGGCGAGTAAACGAGTTTATACGGATGTGCTCCAGTCCCGACTAGGCCAGCTACGGGAAGTTTGAGTGCAACGACCTACGCTACACATGCCGAATGTGCACACGGCTAGCCTACGCCTGCCTGTCACGAACCTCCGTGTCCTTCACTTTCCCGTTGCTCTGCACAGGATAGCACTGCTCGGCCACATCCAGCCATCGTTCCTGGACGCTAAGCTCCTCCAGCAGGTCGCAGATCTGCTCCAGGCGTGCTTTCTCGGCGTGCGCATCATCCTCCAGATCAGCATACGTCTTCAACACCTTCTCGGTGAAAGTCTGCAGTACGGCACACAGCCCAGTATCAATGCACACGCCATAGTCAGTGAGGTGCTGCTGCATATATTACTACAGATAACAAACAACACCGGCTGCTGTACTATGCATGATATAGCGACATGCTGTGCAGCTGGCGGATAGCTGGATAGCAAGATGCGCTCATCAGTAACACCTTCATATACAGATAGCATAAAGAGTACACATGCCCAGCACCATGGCTACAGTTTCTAGCTCCAATAACGGAGAGGTTTTCGTGGAGTATCGTACCTGCATGCTGAACTTACCTCAATGACGGTTGCAAGCTCTGGGGAACATTTGGCAAGGATGGCCTGCGCTTGCTGCTTCACAGAAGTAGCACTGGCTTCAAGCTTGTGGAGAATACCGTCCGCATCCTGATACATGGCACATTGCACGACATGCACACACACACATACACGCCCACACACAAGCAGACTTTAATATAGACGATTCACAAGACAGGCAAATCCATGTGCACTGGACCGTTGCTATGGCATTTCACCTGTGAATGATAGAAGTGGAAAAAGTGGCTGAAAAGTGCAAGCAAGCTGGGGAGTTGCAGGCACGATAATCGTGGCGTGCACACGTGCACGAGACACTAAAACGCACGAAAATTCAAGCGGAGCAGAGATCAAAACAAGTGGTTCTTTGCTCTTTCTCCTTCCACCTTGCTATACTGTTTCCGTGTTTTGGAGTGTTGCCGTGCCTTGTCTTGCAGTGTTTGCCTTGCACTAAATTTTAAAGATGGGAAAGAGTGTGTTCTCTGATCATACAGAAAAGAAGTTCCTGGGTTAGCGAGGAGAGATGCTCAAGTCAACGGACAAGAAGATGTCGCGGAACGAGAAAGTGGCCAACGTGACAAGAAATTTGAACTCGTACATGACCGAACTAGGTAGCAAGGTAGCAAGGGCGCTTCGCAGGTGCTCATGTCCAGAGCAGGGAAGTCTTACAATTGCCTATGGAACCAGTGGAGGAGACTGTCAGCTAGGAACAAGATCCAGAACCGTATAACACATTCCTTGAACCAATGCCAGAAGACTGGATGAACTTCCACGAACCTTACAGAGGTAGCCGCCCCAAACACACCTACAGGAAGTGACTTCATGTCCAGCTACTCTGGTCTCTCTTTTATCTAAGTTTCCAAACTAGCTTTTGCTGTTGAAATCTGCTTCTTTATGTTCAGGCGTTGCTCGATGTTGTGTGTTGCTTGCTTTATTGTATGGGAGACCCAACTGCTCTCTTTCATTTGTTATTGCGATCATTTCATTGCAGTGTTCTTCAGTATTACTGTTTATTTTGCCAGCTGAGTTAACAACATGCTTAGCCTTGCTCTTGCACGTCTGTCCTGCATATCTCCATTCCGCATATGGAATCTATTTTTATTGTATGCACCGTATTTTCCGGAGTATAAGCCGCACTTTGAACACTCGAAATTCACCCAAAAAGGCGGGGGGGGGGGGCTTATACTCCGATGATCAAATTAACGGTGATAAATAGGATAGATGTCTGCCTTTCGTGGCAAAATAATGGGGGTGCGGCTTATACTCCAGGGCGGCTTATACTCCGGAAAATTCGGTAAGTTCCAACCACTCCGGTTATTATGAGCATCTGCTTTTTTTCTATTTTCATGTTTTTCACTACTCATTACAGTCTGAATTGCTGACCAATGGAATCTGTTCCTGGCAAGCACCGAGGTCTTTTCTTGATATGAATGCAACAAGAGACATTATTTGCATGAGTACATGAATACTCTTTTCATTCAGTGTGGGTGTTTGTAGACCGTAGACTGCATGCTGGAACTCAGACTTTCTATAGAGGCTGAATAGGCACTACATCAGACTGTATACTGGCCTGCAGACTGCTTATAGCAAAAGGGACGGCACTACATCCGACTGTTTACTGGAGTTTGACATGCCCATGGCAACTGGAGGGAAAGTCATCCGAAAATGCAAACGTGCCTGTCGTCGAGTGCAGCCGTGTGAATCCACACAGTCACTTTTCTCGTGAATTACTCGCAAGGCAAACATGCAAGTGCCTGTCGTGTGAATCGCCTAAAAGAGTAGGCATGCGTCCTAGTAACCCTTTCTGGATGAAGACTGAGATAAAATTAAACTCGCTTTCAAAAAACACCCTGGATTCCGAAGCACGAGGTAACTCGTTTCTTCTCCCTGTCAATGCTACGGTGTTTCCGTATCCTGCAAGTCGCTCAAGCATTGCCCAGACCGCTGTACAATTACACTACAGGTATACTAGAGCACATGGCTCGCGGACTACGGTAATAGCAGCTTCTTTTGGTCTCTCCCTCTGCCTCCCCTCCCCTCCCCTCCCATCCTATGATATGGTTACAGCCAGCAAAGGTGTCTGGCTACGGGATCAGCGCCACCCAGTGGTAATGTGCTCTGCTTGCCACTATTTCTATTTCTTAGGGAGCATCTCATAAGTTCGCATTTATTTTGCAAACGTAACGCATTTCGAATAGACTTTACCCCCCTACCTCCCCCCTCTATTCGAAAGTCTTATCGCACATTTTCTGTGTTTATCTACTGTACACGTCCATGCGGCCCTAGGCTATGGTATGCTTAGGGCCTGTCCAGACTAGGTAGAAAACCACGTAAACACGCCGTAAACATGCTTGTTGCCAAGGTGAGTGACGAAAAATGGCCGAAAACGGGGAACGTGGGATTCACGCGGAACGTGAGTCACGGACCCCTGTACAAAGCACGTTTCTCATCTACGTGCCGTTTTCGCAGTGTTTGTTGTGTGAGCCTCGATGGAGTTTGTGGATCGCAGTTTTTTCTTGCTGTTTCCAGCTGCCGCTTGTTTTCACTTTGGAGTTGCCACACGTCCGTTTCAGCGACCACTCGGAGGCGACATTGATACAGTCATGGCTGGACATGCAGAGAAATCCCGGGGGTCTGATGAAGAGGAAGGTGTAGTTGCGAGACTCGGAGAATTCACTGAAATTTTATCTAGCACTGATTTGAAAGAATTGTTTGGAGAGGAAGCAGAACCCTCTTGTGACCAAAATTGACAACATGAAGGCCAAAGCCAGGGAGTTTTACTGGAAATACACGGCGGCCACCAACACTGGTTCGTCAAGCGATGCTACAGCCGGCCTCGACCTTGGCGCTGCGCTGCCGCGAGAGCACACGGTTGCCAAATTTCCGCACCTGGAACAGAGTTCAGGGTGGCTTGAGCTCGGCGTCAGTGCTTGCATCGCTGGGCCGCCACTTGTTTTGTAGCTAGCTGGGTAGGTCTAGACCAAGCCAGGGAGTCCTTTCCTGGTCTACGCGCTACAAACATTGTGCAATAGAGAAAATATGAACAGGTACACGACGTAGTTACACTGGTGACAGAGTGCAGTGTGGACAGAGCATCGCGTGTACGTCACGTACTCTGAAACGGCATGCCGTTTTTATTACATAGTGTGGATAGGCCCTTATGTACATGATTGTACATATAATATAAGTTTCCGTGCATGGCACGGTAAGTGAAGTTAGCAACCCACCAACAATTACATTCCTAACATAATTTGCACGTACTTGCCATAGCGCATCACGTGCCCGTGCAGAACACGCACTCCGAACTCCCGCGCCCCGGCACGGGACCACGCGGAGCATGCGCATTACTCCGGCTCTCCATGCTGTTTCTTCTTCATCCTTGCTGCGCCAACAGTCAGATCGCTTGACAACCTTGGCCAGTTTTTGAGCAGTTTTTGTTTGAGCTTGAGCATTTTTGAGCATTGAGCACTCTCCATTTCCGAGCAACCATGTCTGAATCTCTGTCAATGAACGACGCCAAGAAAATGCGCTCTGTAGAGCTGCGACAAGAACTGGCGGCCCGCAATTTAGACACGACGGGGACCAAACCCAGGCTGCTGACTCGCCTGCTCGAGTCATTGGAGTTCACTGCAGCGCGCGAGGACTTGGCCACTCAGGCAGCCGAGCAGAACCTACCCCAGGCAACTGCTGCTCCGTCCCTGAGGGACATTATCCGGGAGGAAGTCCGTGCTGCCCTTGGAAATCAGGCCGCAGCTCCAGCCCCGCCGGCAGCTCGCACAGCGGCACCCCCACCGCCAGCTCACGCAGCGGCACTCCCACGGCAAGCACCAGCAACTCCGCAGGACGCTCTGCCTGCTCCGCATTTGGCGGCTGCCGTCTCACCGCCAATGAACCCCGCAGGTAAGAGAACGTTTTATGCAACCGTGCCGAAAGCCATTCACGATAAAGTAGTAACTGGCCAATTTGTTGAATTGGGCTCATTGTTGCCTAACCCGTCCCAAGGGGACACTAGCCGCAGCATTCTCCAGATCGACCACGACAGCTCGCACGGCACAGTGGTCCTAGCACCGGCCAACAGGCCCTCCAGGAAGGTCGAGGACATCGACACCTGGCTCGACGCCTGGACAACATACTGCGCGATTTACGCCACAGCACACCCCCCCCCCAGGGCCCCAGAGCTGTTTGCGTACCAGCAGATTATCCTGAAAGTAGCCCGGAAATTTCGATTCGAGGCCGTGCAGGAGTATGACCGATCATTCCGCTCACTCCTGGCCGCGGACCCAACCATGCGGTGGGACGCAATAGTCCAGGACCTATACACAATTATATTTGACGCGCGGGCATTTCGTCCCTTTCGGCCCACCGGCAGCAACGACGCTCGTTCCTTTCGGCCCAACAGCAGCAACGACGCTCGTTCCCTTCGGCCCAGCAGCGGCAACGACACGGTCGACAAAGAAGTATGCCGCCTCTTCAACCAAGGAAACTGCGTCCGCTCCAACTGCCGCTTCGCCCACAGCTGCCTCTCTTGCGGCCGCCTCGGTCATGGCCAATCCACATGCTCTGCTGGCCAACCCCGCAGCTCCAATTAGCTCACACGCGCCTTGGTCCCCTGTAAATATTCCCCTGCTGTTCGAAGAGCTATCCCAGCACCCCGATAACGATTTTGTGCATTCTCTCTGTCACGACATGCGCGTCGGGGCCCGCATTGGCTATCACGGTAATAGATCCCGCCTCATCGCCCCTAATCTCCCTTCCGCATTGCTCAACCCTGCCGCCGTCTCTGCTTACCTTCAGTCTGAATGCACGCGTGGCCACATGGCCGGGCCTTATTCCCAACCCCCATTCCCTAATATCCGATGTTCTGGCGTTGGCATCGTGCCCAAGAAGTCTGGCGGCGTACGCCTCATCATGCATTTATCTGCCCCTAGCGGCTCTAGCATTAACGATGGCATTTACCCTGACGAATTCTCCCTGCATTACGTTACGGTAGATGACGCAATACGCTGCATCTTCCAGCACGGCCCCGGAGCTCTCCTCTCTAAGGTTGACATGAAGCACGCCTTCCGGCTCTGCCCTGTTTCCCCTGACGACTGGCCCCTACTTGGCATTTTTTGGGAAGGTTCGTACTATGTCGATAAGGTACTACCATTTGGCCTCAGATCCTCCCCGTTTCTGTTCAACAGACTTGCCGACGCTGTGGCATGGATTGCAGTTAATAATTACGATATTGTTGATTTGCTGCATTACCTAGACGATTTCTTTCACGTCCAGCCGCCCAACTCCGCAGCTATGCTCAAATTCAAGACACTGCTGGCTGTATTTGACATGCTGAACATCCCATTGGCCGACGGAGAGGACAAAGTGTGCCCGCCGTCAACTTCAATAACGTTCCTGGGTATCGAGCTCGACACAGCCGCCTGGGAGCTGCGCCTCCCGGCTGCGAAACTGGCGGAACTACGGCTAGCACTTGCCGCGTGGCTGTCGAAGCAGATGTGCACCAAGAGGGAACTGCTGTCCCTGGCCGGTAGCCTGTCTTTCGCAGCCAAAGTCATTCCAGCGGGTCGCACGTTCTGCAGACGCCTGTTCGACAGCGCAGCAACGCTCCCCAGCCTAGATGCACCGGTAGCCGTACCCTCGGAGGCGAAGCTTGACATCCTGTGGTGGGACGCCTGCATCAGCCAATGGAATGGTCGGAAGCCCCTCATCGAGCCGTCCTGGAGCACAGCCGAAGACATCGGGCTGTACACCGACGCTTCAGGTCGACACGGTTTCGGTCTGGTTTTCGGCAGCAAGTGGTCCTATGGCGCATGGTCTCCTGACCAAGCTGAGCACACTATTGAATGGAAAGAATTGTACGCCGTGATGTTGGCCCTCTGTACCTGGGCACACACGTTGGAGGACAGACGAGTGCTACTCTACACTGACAACGAAGCAATCTGCTACATCTGGCGCTCTGGCACGTCCCCAAATAGAGCGGTCATGGACTTGGTCAGGGCCGGCTTATTGAAAGCCGCCCAGCACAACATTGTCCTCCTGCTTCGCCACATCGCCGGACACTGCAATGATCTTGCTGATTCTCTCTCCCGTCTGCAGGTACGGCGCTTCCGGACCCTCAACCCAACTGCCGACGCAGCGCCTACACCTCCAGCGCAGTCCACCCTCCATCAGTTGATGACGCAGCCATGGAGCTCATCCGTCACGGCCTGGCAGACAGCCCCAGCGCGACGTACGCTTCAGTGCAGCGTTCCTACGAACGCTTTGCTGCCCTACGGCAGGTCGCGCCGTACCCGGTGACGGAGCCCAGCCTGACTAACTTTCTGTATTGGAAATTCTCGTCCGGCTCGTCTGGCTCGTCTCTGAAACTCTACACCCAGGTGCTGAAGACCGCCGGCAGGTGGCAAAGCTCGGCCTACCTCCGCTATGTCCGCACCCCTGTCGCAGACAGAGCATTGCCAGCGGCATCGTTCTAGTCTCTGCCCGTTAGGCTAATGGGTAGCCGCATTGGACGGCCCTAGCAACAGCGGTAGTGTACACATGATATACCTACTATACTATAACTATAGTAACGCTACTATAACTATAGTAATGCCGATAATTCCTGTTTGGGTCATGTTGTATTTTTGGGAGAACGGTAGGGATCGTGGGTCAGGCCGGCATTGAGCCAAGTGCGCCTACATGTGCTCACAAGTGCATCCCTACCGTATGCGTGTATTGACACGCCGGGCAATTGTTGCCCCCATTAGCCCTGGCATTGGCCAGTCTAACGCACATTGGTGCTTGCGATACTACGGCATTGGTCCATAGTATTGCATACTGCATGCGGCAATTGTTGCCTGCGATACTACGGCATTGGTCCATAGTATTGCATACTGCATGCGGCAATTGTTGCCTGCGGTACTACGGCATTGGTCCATAGTATTGCATACTGCATGCGGCAATTGTTGCCTATGCCCTGATAATACAACGCGTAATAGCTCCCAAACAGGTCGGCTTGTGTGGTTGTTAAATATAAGTTTCCGTGCATGGCACGGTAAGTGAAGTTAGCAACCCACCAACAATTACATTCCTAACATAATTTGCACGTACTTGCCATAGCGCATCACGTGCCCGTGCAGAACACGCACTCCGAACTCCCGCGCCCCGGCACGGGACCACGCGGAGCATGCGCATTACTCCGGCTCTCCATGCTGTTTCTTCTTCATCCTTGCTGCGCCAACAGTCAGATCGCTTGACAACCTTGGCCAGTTTTTGAGCACCACCACCCACCCCATCATCTCTAACCATCATTATATTCTAAGCCATCCCGGAAGGGAGAACGGTAGGGATCGTGGGTCAGGCCGGCATTGAGCCAAGTGCGCCTACATGTGCTCACAAGTGCATCCCTACCGTATGCGTGTATTGACACGCCGGGCAATTGTTGCCCCCATTAGCCCTGGCATTGGCCAGTCTAACGCACATTGGTGCTTGCGATACTACGGCATTGGTCCATAGTATTGCATACTGCATGCGGCAATTGTTGCCTGCGATACTACGGCATTGGTCCATAGTA